>NC_047108.1:36832975-37204457 GCF_902500255.1 Thalassophryne amazonica | reverse complement strand
CACGTGCAGAATGTGGCTTGGCATTGTCTTGCTGAAATAAGCAGGGACATCCCTGAAAAAGACGTTGCTTGGATGGCAGCATGTGTGCTCCAAAACCTGGATGTACCTTTCAGCATTGATGGTGCCATCACAGATGTGTAAGTTGCCCATGCCATGGGCACTAACACACCCTCATACCATCACAGATGCTGGCGTTTGAACTTTGCGCTGGTAACAATCTGGATGGTCTTTTTCCTTTTTTGTCCGGAGGACACGACGTCCATGATTTCCAAAAACAATTTGAAATGTGGACTGATCAGACCATAGCACACTTTCCACTTTGCATCTGTCCACTTCAAATGAGCTCGGGCCCAGAGAAGGCGGCGGCGTTTCTGGATGTTGTTGATGTATGGCTTTGGCTTTGCATGGTAGAGTTTTAACTTGCACTTGTAGATGTAGCAACAAACTGTGTTAACTGACAATGGTTTTCTGAAGTGTTCCTGAGCCCACGTGGTGAGACCCTTTACACAATGACTTTGGTTTCTAATGCAGTGTCGCATGAGGGATCGAAGGTCACGGGCATTCAGTGTTGGTTTTCGGCCTTGCCGCTTACGTGTAGAACGTTCTCCAGATTCTCTGAATCTTCTGATTATATTATGGACTGTAGATGATGGAATCCCTAAATTCCTTGCAACTGAACATTGACAAACATTGTTCTAAACTGTTGAAGTGTTTTTTCATGCAGTTGTTCACAAAGTGGTGATCCTTGCCCCATCTTTGCTTGTGAATAGCTGAGCCTTTTGGGGATGCTCCTTTTATACCCAATCATGACACTCACGTGTTTCCAATTAGGTGTTCTTTGAACATTCATCAACTTTCCCAGTCATTTGTTGCCCCATCCAAACTTTTTTGAAACGTGTTGCAGGCATCCATTTCAAACTGAGTAAATATTTGCACAAAAACAATAACATTTTTCAGCTTGAACATTAAATATCTTGTCTTTGTGGTGTATTCAATTGAATATAGGTTGAAGAGGATTTGCAAATCATTGTATTCTGTTTTTATTTACATTTTACACAACGTCCCAACTTCATTGATATTAGGGTTGTACAAGTAATGGGTGAGTGTTACTTTTCTATTACATTCTCATATAGGCAACAATGAGCATTTTTTTTTCTTTTAATTGTTCACATCTGCTCTTTGGGCCTATTGATTGACGTTGATCTTAAATGGGGCGCATGGAAAAGTTTTGCTCCATTGTATTTGTGGCTGATCAATTATGTGCACAGTGACTCGTGTATTTTGGTAAATTATCCATTGATATATTGATTGATATACTCATTGGGATACATTGTTGCTTTACTTGGTGTATTTTAATTATTTGCATATTGTTGGATGCTTGTGGCATGGTGTGAAGCGTGGTCGTTGCATTGTGCATTTTGTTTACATAGGTTATAGTTGACGTCTCCTGAATGCCCTGACTGAAACTTCACGGCATGCCACTGCAAACTGACCAGCAACTGGCACAAACAAAAGGGTAAATTAAATACCTGTTCACTAATTGAACATGTGGGATGATTACATGAGGGTGAGGCAGAATGAGCAAACTGAAAGTAACAAACAACTTACAAGTGACCCTAATAACAAAGTAACTGTGATCATCAAATTCAAACTTGGACATCCACAAAAGCAATACACTGTAAACCTAAAACAGAATTGCAAAGACAATAAATGGGGAGAGGAAATCAAAGACTTAAATACAAAAAGTGGGACACAGAGTATGTGTGAGAGGTGGGGCCGTAGTCAATCTAGGGCCCTAGGCAATCCTGAGTCACAGACCGCAACCACGGGTCAGGAACTAAAAGGTAAGAATAGAATGTTGGATTTATGTATATATGGATATATCAGTTATCATACATTCTTTTATTAATACTTTAGCAATAGAAATAAACTCGTATCTGTCAGAAGTCTGTTGCTGACTTCTTGATGACCTCTTGAGAAAGTATGCTGTGTTGCAAGCTGATGTTTCTACTCGCACGCATGTGGTTTCAACCGCAGGAAAGAACAAAAGGTTAACTGACATGTGCTGGCTGAGACAATGCCTGATAATGGAGCACGGGACAGGATGTTCTAACCGCACCTTCCCCACACCAGCAGCCTGAAGTCGCAAAACTTGAAGTTGCAAAACCTGCTTATGATTGCTCAAATGTTCCAGCCACATATGCTGACAGCCACGCCTGTATGTAGGGACATCCTAAATAAAAAGAGCGAAAGCGCAGCCAGAGTTTAGTGCAGTTTGGAGATTGTTAGATAAGCTTGTCTCTGTGCTGCACTCCTCGCGAGCATTTACAATTGAATTCTACTCTCTGACTCTTATTTGACTGTTGTGTCTTTCTCTGTTGCAGTTTAATGATGTTTAGGTGATTTTAAACCTAACATTACTTTGGTCCTTCGAGCCGGAGGTCAACATACCTGAAGGGTTCCAGCGGACGAGACTGACACCAGCAAAATCCTTGGCCAAGGTACTGAGACCCTTTGACGGGACTGGCTCGGTCCGCCGGCTGGGATCCGTAAGGTTGAAGACTAGTCCGAGAGGGGAAGACAGCGGTTGAGTGAGTAGAATTTTAATTGAAAAACTGAAAGTGTGAATGGTGACAGAAGGTCACGTAAAAGTGTAAAATAGTGGAAATAGTGACAAACCCTGAGAATTCTAGACAATGTCAGGTGACGATAAACGCAGTTAAATCCCGTGTTTTAGGATGAACAGAATCCTCTATTATTAAATAGTTAAAGTCTGTGTTAGGAGGTACGGGCTCCTCTGGCGTCTAAATTACTACCGGTACAACGTGTGACAGTGTAATAAAGGTGACTGAATGAGAGTGACGGGTCATTAGATCCTCCTCTATATAAAATTACGGGAAGGAAAACAGCGACCACTGATCAGAAGCAGAGGCAAGGATTTCCCGCTCCCCCTGGGGAGGTGAAAGGGAACTCACTGACTAGTGGAAAATTTAAATTCGCTGTCCCGTAAGAAACATATAACCAGTGTTTAGAACACTGTAGGTGTTGATATATCACTGGTCTATATTTTACTTTTATAAAAAGACAAAAAGATAAAAAACAACGTAAAAATGGGAAAATCGAACAGTAAGACACAAAAACAGGATCCACGAGATCGTCTGAGCAGTAAAGATTGGAAATTTATGGAACAAAAAGATCCTACACGTCTCACATTTAGACACATGGATTACAAAACATGAATTCGACGGTCAAATAAACAGACCATCGTTGTCAAAATTGAGAGAATCTATTAAAAAGAAAAAGAAAAATGATGAAAAGAAAATGATGAAGGACGGATGGAACAAAATTGCTGCATGGGAGGAAGCTGCAGATCAAAGACGTGAAGGCAAAAGGAAGAGTAAGGAGAAAGAAAGGGAAAAAGAAAGTAAGACTGAAGGAGGAAATTCAGAAATTTTCTTACACAGAAAGGAGGACGATGAAACCGTCTGTCCACCCATAAGAGTGCAAGTGTATGTTGAAGAAAGACGCAGAGAAAAGGAACAGACAAATGACACCAAATCGGAATCAAAACAAACTGAAAGTATGAGTGATTCTAAAAAAACAAGTCTGTACCCAGACTTAAAAGTAGAAAATAATGACAAGCCACCAGCCCCTTTGACCTCTGATTGTTTGCTTGAAATTATGGTGAATATGTCCATTCCTTTGAATCACAGTTGCACAAGTTGGGATACGATCTATCCTGTGGCCGACATGGCCAAGAATAAACCCCTGTTCTCTGAAGATGTGGCAGAGGGAAACTTTACATGTGTTAAGCTTCCAGGTACTGGTCTAAAGTTAGGGGGACTAAATTAGGCCGTGTGGTGTAACCACACTCTCACACCACCAAGCCCTTTTAAACCCATTGCTAGAAGCGATGTGTGGTGGTGGTGTGGAGATAATAGGATTTTTGATAGATTACCAAACAATGCCTCGGGTCACTGTACTCTAGTATCACTCCTTTTGCCTGTACAAGTGTTGCCCATGACTGTTGAAGAACTAACCTTAAATGCCAAAGCAGTCATCCCTGAACATTGGACCCGTACTAAGCGAAACGCATGGAAGACTGCTGGAGATCCAACTTACATTGACGCCATAGGGGTCCCTAGAGGGGTTCCAGATGAGTATAAATTAGCTGATCAGATCGCAGCTGGTTTTGAATCCTCTATTTGTTGGTGGTGTACCATCAACAAAAATGTAGATAGGATCAATTACATCCATTACAACGTTCAAAGATTAAGCAATTGGACTGAGGAAGGATTCCGAGCAGTGCGCTCCCAACTAGCTGCCACATCCTTGATGGCGTTCCAGAAACGTATAGCTCTTGACATGCTGTTGGCTGAAAAGGGTGGGGTTTGCGCCATGTTTGGAGAACAGTGTTGCACGTTCATTCCGAACAATACAGCGGCTAATGGCAGCCTGACCCTGGCTATCGAGGGTCTGCGCACCCTGAATCATAAAATGAAGGAGCACAGCGGAGTTAACACTGAGTTTTGGGACTCGTGGTTGGATATGTTTGGGAAATACCGCACGTTAGTCTCATCTGCACTCATCTCTATTGCTGTCTTTGCTGCTATTTTGACCTTGTGTGGATGTTGTTGTATACCCTGTCTACGATCTCTAACCACTAGAATGATCACCACTGCTCTCTCACCAGCTGGAAGAGACAATGCTCAGATGTACCCCCTCTTAGGAGACAACCCTGACACAGATGATGAAGAAGACTGCTGTCATGATGACTTTGATGACAGCGTGCACTTACCAGACCTGTTCCCAGACCTAGGTGACTGCGGTGAACCTGATGACGATGGTGATGACCTCCAAGCCTCCCAAGTGTGAATGCGTCCTTACCACTGTTGGATGATCCCGCAACTGAAAATCTGAAAAGAAGTGGTTGTTAGAATAAATTTTGTTCATGGGTGAATGTTTCATACTGTAAGAATGCATGATAAACAGGGGGGAATTGTTGGATTTATGTATATATGGATATATCAGTTATCATACATTCTTTTATTAATACTTTAGCAATAGAAATAAACTCATTGTATCTGTCAGAAGTCTGTTGCTGACTTCTTGATGACCTCTTGAGAAAGTATGCTGTGTTGCAAGCTGATGTTTCTACTCGCACGCATGTGGTTTCAACCACAGGAAAGAACAAAAGGTTAACTGACATGTGCTGGCTGAGACAACGCCTGATAACGGAGCACGGGACAGGATGTTCTAACCGCACCTTCCCCACACCAGCAGCCTGAAGTCGCAAAACCTGAAGTTGCAAAACCTGCTTATGATTGCTCAAATGTTCCAGCCACATATGCTGACAGCCACGCCTGTATGTAGGGACATCCTAAATAAAAAGAGCGAGAGCGCAGCCAGAGTTTAGTGCAGTTTGGAGATTGTTAGATAAGCTTGTCTCTGTGCTGCACTCCTCGTGAGCATTTACAATTGAATTCTACTCTCTGACTCTTATTTGACTGTTGTGTCTTTCTCTGTTGCAGTTTAATGATGTTTAGGTGATTTTAAACCTAACCATAATACAGGAAGATCAAAAATGAATGAGAGTATCAAAGTGAAACAGAGAACAAGAGAAATCACACCCGAACACTGACACCTGTCACGCGCAGCTGCAACAGAGACAGACTGCGTGTAGCCAAAGATGACAGTCAGAAAACATTCATGCATGTATGCATTCCCACATGCACACACAAAGACTGGCACCTGCTTGGAGACTCAAACGCAACGACACTGTTGAGAAAGTGAATGCACGGACCCACGTTAGGGGGCGTAAATGAGCGGTCAATAGGAATACCAATAAATAACAATTTATTGTGCAAAAGTGCAAACAGGTCTCAAATATGCAGAGTCCAATCAAATAACAAATGGTGACACGTGGGCAGGCCCGAGGGTAGGAGACTCCTATCCAGAGAAGAGCCGGAACCCACGAACCCACCGCCAGCCGGAGGCCTGCAATACACCAGCGCCGCCAAGTCCTGGTACCCCAGGTGGCCACCGCTCGAGGCTGTCAGACCGGTACTGCTGGCAGGAACAAAAACAGATGAGATGGGTGTGTGCACACCCAGCAAACAGTTAGCAAAACCACAGTAATCCTCCTGAGGGAAAACTCCAAATAACTCCCAGAGTACAGAGGAAAACTGGAAAACGTGCAGTGTCAATTGTTATACTTAGCAAGTAAGAACTGAGGAGTGGAGACGCCAACTCCTCCAAACTTCCAACAAACCCAGCTACGAGCTGCAAGTATATAAATCACAACTGCAATGACTTCAGTAGCAATGAATGTGCAGACGGCACAAAAAGGCTGAGTAGGTTTACCTTTTAGGTAAGCTGATAACTCGGCAGAGTTATGGTGTCTCTCCCAGGCTTTTATGGATGTGGTGATGATTGATGACAGACAGCTGATGACGGCCTAACGGTGCACACCTGGTGGTACCAAAAAGGCCAGTGCCCCCTCTAGAGGCCCAAACGCTGCCAACATGGCAGGGCGCCATCTGGTGGTGGGCCAGCAGTACCTCCTCTTCAGCGGCCCACACAACAGACACATCCACACACTCACTCATGCTCTAATTCACACCCCTACCAGACCCATACTAACATTAGCATGGTGTTGCGTGTCCACACACACTGGACACCACATCCGTCCACACTTGCACAAGATTAAGACACACACTCGCACAAAGCTCAAGTATGCACACTGATAGGGAGACAAATGCACAGAGAAATAAAAAGAAATGCTGAGTAGGAACCACATAAACAGAACCCCAATAGGAGCCATGCAAAGCACCCCCATTTTCGCTTAAACGCTGTCCTACATTTTCTTACTTGTACATAGCATTCAATACGGATACAATATTATGGGAGCTTGGTCCCCATACACATACGTCATAAAGATTTCTGACCAATCAGATGCGTTCTTTATCATTTTTTATTTTATCGATTTATTAATGATCAAAAACAAGAAAACTCATAAGAAGGGTGGGAAATGCATGTTTTTATTATGTTTTATCAGAAAAAAATAAGAATTATATTAAAGCTAGTCCTTCTTTAAACAATGTTTTTGCATTGAGAATACAAAGCTGTGAAGCATTTCAGGTGTCATTTTGTCCCATTCTTCCTGCAGACATGTCTTAAGGCTCCTTAACACGTAACACGATGTTGGGCGAATCAGACAAAGCAGGATGAAACAGGCAGAATGAGCAAAACCCAAAAAATTCCAGCCGCAGTCGGGAGGGACAAACAGTTGGACAACCGTGTATGGATGCACCACCGTTCCTTGTGCATGGGTGGTTGGAACACATGTGACAACAGGTTTTCCCCAGCTTTGCATTGATGTGGCGGTCAGCTGTGATGTGGAGCGGCACAAAGAGCTGCAGGAACGCAGTCACTGGCCGTGGGCCGTGGTCAGTTCCCTCCTTACTCCCTGCCACGGTCCCCTGACAAATGCATAACTGCATACACGTGTGTGTCCTGGCTGTCAGCTAATGTTCACATGATGGATAGACTGTGTGGATGTTGTGATCGTGTACATGGGTGTGAGGCTCTTGGTAGGGTTTTTATTTTTAGAAATAAAATTCCACCTCCAGAAGGACATGCTGTATATGGATGTTTGACAGCTCCCATGTCCCACTCAGCTGTGTCTGGTGGCAGCGCGCCAGCCCTGTGACATGCATCGATTCATCGTGGGCAGGCAGCACACTGTGCTCACTTGTACATTCCGTATTACAGCTGTGATGATCATGATGTCTTATGTACATTGTGTAACCAATGGGTCGGTGTAACCCAGTGAGATGGATGGGGTGTAGATTTGACCTCACCAGTCTCGATGAGCTTCCACACTGAAGAAAACCCATGTAAGTTTTGTCTTTACATAAAAATACAGCAAGAAGTGTCTTTTCACTTTAAAAAAGTAAAGATTTGCATGTACATGCGGTCTTTAAAGCAGAATATTGTCGTTAGATGATGGGAAGTTCATGTCATGGGGATGCGCATGGGTTTTATTTTTTATTCATTTTTTGTGCATTTGTTTTGTGTCATATCTACAAATACAATACAGGTGAGCCATTCCTGTAAGAGTTTCTAAATATAATACAGAGATAAACTGTGACTATTAATACTGTGATTTACTGGTTTTTATAAAGATGATGACTGTGTTTGGGGTTTTATTTTTTATGTATTTTTCATGCATTCGTTTTGTGTTTGTGATCCTGGGAAGGTGCAGGTTATTTACCCAGCAGCCACTGCAGTGCTTAAAATCAAAACTGGTGTAGCGAGGAGCCGGCCAGCAATACACAACCTCTTAAGTTTGCATGAAACAAAGGTCATGCAAAGTATTCTTCAAAGAATAACCCATCACAGCTCAAGTTCTGGAATATATCTAAGTGCCAAAACGAGGTTTTCCTGAGCCTAGCACAGGATGGCCAGATGTCATAAAACTGCCCCCTACCAGGATTTAAGACTCCCTAAAGAACATTCCTCACAGAGCCTTGGTGTTGTGTGTTGGGGGGTTTGGCTGGATGTTTTTGTGTTGTTTTCTTTTCTTTGCTCTCCAGGTGGTATGCAAACTGGTTTTTTGTCTGTGGAGACGGTGCTGGCAGAAGAGTCCTTCACCCTTATCAGCATTATTAGCCTGGACCGCACCTGGGTTTGACACATCGTGCCTGTGAAGGAGGACGGGTGAGGGACACATGCTGTCAGCAAACATCAGAGGTGATGATTGTCTGAATAAGTGTTAACAGTAACTTGATATTTTGTTACGCAGTATATTTGAACATTGATGAGAATTGTGCAGCTCGCTTCTCACTGCCGTGGCGTACGGAATGATGATCCTCCACCTGTTGTGAGAAGCTGCTCATTTACATAAAGCGTAAATTCAGACCTGAATGTGCTGCTGATAGTGTGTGCCTTTGAAAGATATTTGTTGTAGCTGTTGACTTACCTCACCTTTTCCATCCTTCACAGAGTCAGTTTGTCGTGTCCACCTGGGGGGTGTTCGGCGGTGAGTCTGGGTCCAGAAGCGTCGGGCTTCGATCCATTTGGGCGCTGGAGAGCGCGCCGTCCTTCACCTTGCCAGACAAATGCACATTTATGTTGTACACAATTATTGCACAAAAGGGAAATAAATTTGTTTTGTTTTTGGAACCGCTTTCTGGTTATTTTAGCGCTGGGTTCAGTCAGACGCTGGTCGCGCTCCTCAACTCGCGTCTGCACATAACAGTAGTTCCCGGCCATTCCAAAATGGACCCAGCGGCAGAAGCGGTTCCGTTTGCCGAAAGAGTTCAAGAACACTTGGAGAAAATATGGGAGCAATTACAGCATCTCGCAAACCAAATTAAACAAACAGATGCCCACGTTACGGAGCTTGCAGCACAAGCCGTTCCGCTTCCTGCTGCTCCAGCTGCAGCACTATCGATACCGGTGCAGATAACTCCGTCACCCAAGGGGAGGCGGAGTGCGGCGGATTATTCCGTGGATTTCCGAATTTTTTCTGCTCAGTCCGGTTGGAATGCCACAGCTTTGAGAGGAGTGTTTGTGGATGGTTTGAACGATTCATTAAAAGACAAGCTAGCAGTCCGTGATGAACCAAAAGATTCAGATGAGCTGATATCTTTGGCTATTCGTCTAGATGATCGGATAAAGGAGCGTGGACGCGAGAGAGGGTGGACATCAGAGCGGGTCTTTTCATCTTGGGGCTTTCCCCGACACAGATCAGGGCTGCCTCTTCTTCGCCCCACTGAGACTCCTCCGACGGGACCTCTGGCTCCTCTTGCGGATGAGCCCATTCAGCTCGGATGAGCTGAAGCCACCATGTTGCCCCGGTCACATAAGCGTCAAGAAAGAGAACAATGACGTATCTCCAGGTGTTCTTAGACAGGCATAATAATGAAAAAAAAAAAAGAAAAAAAAGGGGCAGATCTTTGGTTGTTTAGTTATTTGGGCTGTTTTTGTTTTTATGTAAGGGGTTATAAATTGTTTGGGGACTTAGATGCGGTTCTGGTGGAGTGAACGACTGGCAGTTCGGAGCTCGGCTGGACTCAGGTAATCATTATTTGAATTTAGGTAATTTTTGTTTGAGGACTGGGTCGTTTTGTTTTGTTGTTTTTTATTTCCCTGCTTCCCTAACCCCAACCTCACATTGCTCTGAGACCGTTTTGTCTTTTGGGTTGTGGGGTGGTGCAGGTTGGTCACACTGAGCATTTCTCAGAAGACCTCTGCACCTAGGGGGGGGGTTGTCAGGGTTTTTTTTTTTGGGTTTGGTTAGGGCCTGGTTCCTCTCCAGCCTCGGTGGGCCTTTGACCGTTCGTCATTGGTGTTACCGGGGTGTGGTGCAGCGGGAACATACCTCAGTCGGAGTGGTAGGCCGATCTGTTGCCGTTCGCCATTTCGGTAGTTCCACCCCTCCCGATAGGCTGGTGGTATGGTTGGGTTGGGGCACCGGACGTCTTTCCGGTTTTCCGCTGCGCTTCGGGGATGGGACCGGGTTAGTTTTTCCTGTTTCCTTCCCCAGCTTAGTAGTTTTGGGCCGTTCGCCAAAATAGGGCTAACGATAGGCTCTGGGAGTGATCTGGGGTCTTTCGGGGTGCTGGGGGGGGTAACAGGGTTTGCCAGTTGTTTTGTTTTGCCCCCGGGGTGTTTTATTGAAGTCCGCCAGGGGTTGGATTTTTGTGTTGTTATGTTTCCTTCCAGGTTCCACCTCCAGCGTCGATGGGACGTTCCTCTGGGGGGGAATTGATTGTGGGGCAGATTAACCAAGTGTGGCCGGGTCTGGGATTCCTGGGTTGTGGGGAGGGTACCTCCTGGGGTTGATGGTACGGTCCTCTGGGGGGCGCTGTTCCTCCATGTAAACCTGGGGACCTCTGTAAGATTCTGGTTTTAGTTGTTCTCTCCTGGAACTGGCGGTAAAGGTCTTCATATCGTTCTGGGGGGGCTTGTTTGTTATTTTTCTTTGTGAATTTATGTTTGTATTGTGTTGTTGGGGCTGTGTTGGGTTATTGCATTTGGGAGTTTTTCTTTTCTTCCCGGGGTTGGATGGGACGGTCCCCTGGGGAGAATTTGGGTGGGTTTTGTGTTTTTCTTCTATGTTGGGTTGTATATGGGACTTTTTTGGGGTTTTTATTGATGCCAGCTGGCCTTCCAGCCACGGTGCCCTGTCCTGCCTTCTGCTTTCTGTCTTGGACCCCGGAGGGAGGTGTTGTTCTCGGGCCTGGTCTGTTCGGTCGCCGGGAGGCTTCCTGTTGATGGGGGGGGGGGGGTACTGTTGTGTGCTGGGGGGTTTGGCTGGATGTTTTTGTGTTGTTTTCTTTTCTTTGCTCTCCAGGTGGTATGCAAACTGGTTTTTTGTCTGTGGAGACGGTGCTGGCAGAAGAGTCCTTCACCCTCATCAGCATTATTAGCTGCACCTGTGGATGATGCTCACGTGTAAACTTAAAGACTTTCAGCTGAAGCAGATAATGAGATGGCATTCTGCATTTAAGCCATGAGTGGTTCAAGCAGAATTGCCGGGAACTTGACCTTGTGACGTTCGGTTGTGAGACGCTGAGGACCGCGCCTGGGTTTGACACATCGTGCCTGTGAAGGAGGACGGGTGAGGGACACATGCGGTCAGCACACATCAGAGGTGATGATTGTCTGAATAAGTGTTAACAGTAATTTGGTATTTTGTTACGCAGTATATTTGAACATTGATGAGAACTGTGCAGCTTGCTTCTCACGGCCGTGGCGTGCGGACTGATGATCCTCCACCTGTTGTGAGAAGCTGCTCATTTACATAAAGCTTAAATTCAGACCTGAATGTGTTGCTGATAGTGTGTGCCTTTGAAGGATATTTGTTGTAGCTGTTGACTTACCTCTGTTATGTGTCGGACGCAGCCCGGAGAACCGACCAGCGTTTGAAGGACCCAGTATAAAATAAGCAGAGCACGGTACAAAGGATAACAGAGTTGAATGAACATAACAGTGCTGTGAAAAATATAAAAGTGCGCGGTCTGGCGTGGTGGATTGCGGTGTGCTCCCAGCAGAGCTAACGGTCCGGAGCCAGAACTGGTTCGGACCCAAGGATCCCGCCGACACCCCCCAGGTGGCCGCGACAAACCGAGTCTGTGAAAGAAGGAATCATTATGTGAGTCCACACTCAACACACAGAGAGAACGCTCAAAGGTGTACAAACAGCAAACACTTCCTGGCTTAATTACTAATCAGCTTCCCACCCTGCAGGCATGGAACATCCAGTTCACAAAACTCCACAGCAGTGGAAGCTGATTAAACGACTACATACAGCTCAATATAATAAAGGTGTGAGGGACACCACATTTACTGACTGTATAAATGTTAGTCACAAAATCTAACGTACCTCAGGAAGTGTGCTGACGAGCGTGAGACCTCACCCCCTCCTCTTTCACAGACCATGCATCAAACCTGGACGTTCTCTGCATCCACTGATGATGAGATGGCTCTCGAGACGACGATCTCACCGTCTGGTCACAAGGTCGAGTCTCTGGCAAATACACACTGTGTACTCCAGTCTTAAATGCCACCATGTTCCAATCCATGTAGATGCACCACAGCTGTGAGTCCTGACGAGCCGCAGGTGATCAGGGTGAGGTCCTGATAAACTCAGCTACACAGCCACTCAGTCCCAAATGCAAGCCACCTGGAAGGAAAAACAAAAGACAGAAACAAAAAGGCAGCCAGGCACGCCAGCCATACAACAGTACCCCACCCTCACGGGAAGCCTCCCGGCGACCACACAAACCTGGCCCAGGAGAAACACCCCCCTCCAGGGACCATGGCTGGAAACCGTATCCGCATTCATCTTCCAACAGAATCTTCATCTAACAGAACGGTAGATGTCTTCTCCTCTGGCTGCATCTTTGCCCTTGTTTCTATCAGTCAATTAGCACAGGTGTGGCCAGGAGTTCTTGAACCTGTGTGGTCAGCCTTTGTCCAACCATGTTCACAGTGTGATTAGTCATAAAACAAAAAAGACAAACACAAACAACCAAAACACCCCCCCCCCCCCCCAGAGGCCCGTTCCATCAAACCCCGGGAAGGGGAGAAAAGAAAAACAACCCAAACTTAAGTTTGCAAATAAAACTGCTAACACCCCCCCCCCCCCCCAACGACATGTAGGGACCAACACCCCCCAGAGGACATCCCGCCAGCTCCAGGAGTAATAACCACAGCCGAGGTCCCTCTGGGATCCAACGTCACCCACGGGGACTCCCAGCGCCTCCCAGAGGACCATTCCATCAACCCCAGGAGACGCCTCCCCTCATGACCAACGGACCCAGCCCCGGCCGTCTATGGCTAGATGGACCCACAGCCCTTTCCCCCCCAGAGGACACCACAGTCAAACCCTGAGGGCGGAAAATGGGTGGAAAAACAAAAGGAGAAAAAAAAACATACAAACAAAACAACCCCAACCCCACCCCCTTGGCGCAGTGGAAACTGGAAGCACGTCCAGTGTCACCAACCGTGACTATACCCCAGAAGCCAACCGGGAGGAGTGGAACAGCGGTTATGGCAGACAGCACAAAACGGCGCCACTCCTCCGACTTCTAAACCAGCCACTAGCTGCGGGTATATCCCACTGCCCCAAACCTCAGCCACGCCGATGGCAGATGGCTCAAGGGCGTGCTGAAGCCGGAGGTGGAACAGGGAAACAACAAACAAAACATCCCCCCCCCCCCCCAGGTGCAGAGGTTACCTGGGAAACGCCCAGCATAACCAAACTGCACCACTCCAGCAACGCCGACACTACGGCTCACACGGCTGGAGCCAGAGGAGAAGAGAGGGAACAAAAAGAAAATACCCCAAACCCCCCCCCTCCCCTCCCGGGTGCAGAGGTTACCTGGGAAACGCCCAGCACAACCAAACTGCACCACTCCAGCAACGCCGACACTACGGCTCACACGGCTGGAGTCAGAGGAGAAGAGAGGGCATAACAAAAAACTAAACAAAAAAAAAAGAAAAAAGAACCCAAATACCCCCCCATGACCCCCCAGGGGACCGTCCCATCAAACCCTGGGAGGTGAAACTGAAAGAAATAAAAAGAAAGACTAACAGACTAACATAAGGTTGCTTGGGTCTTTTTTTTTTTGTTTTTTGTTTTTTTTGACAGAACTGCAGTGTCACGACCCCAGACACTAAATAGTGTACAAATAAAAACCCCACACAAAAACCAACTCAAAAAGCACCCACACAAAATGAACACACACAAAACTAATAAGTGATTTATGCCGTCAAGCTCAAACAAATGGAACACACCTGTTCCAACTTAAGAGCTTGACGGTAATGTGACTCAGTCACCAAAAGAGGGAGCCAAAGTGCTAAAAATGAAAAAAACCCCTTTGGTGACAGAAAATAATTCATGCTGCTTTTCCTGTGAGCAGCACACAACCAAAAATGTGATTCAACTAAATAACACCGGAGCTGACACAACAGACGCAGTAGTTATCTTCATCCGGGGAAATGGGGCTACAACTGTCACACGGGAAGCACAGCGACCCGTGCCACAGAGCTCCGCCGTGCGCGTGCACCCATTACAGACACACTCTTGCAGCTCCCGTTTAAACCTCTTATCCGGTCGGAGCGTGACGCGAAGCCGTCGCCAGTCACACTCCACCACGACCCTCGGATAAGGCACACACAGGAACACGGCTGCATGAGCGCTGAAATCAGTATTCAGTAATGGGTTCTCCAACGCGCACCATCCGGGCGGAGAGCACCCGCAACTGATCCGGATAACTTCTGAATGTCTGCTGCCGCCTTCCCGGCGCGTTACCGTCTCTGCTACCGCTGGGTCCGTGATGTTTGGCCAGAGACTACTGTTATGTGTCGGACGCAGCCCGGAGAACCGACCAGCGTTTGAAGGACCCAGTATAAAATAAGCAGAGCATGGTACAAAGGATAACAGAGTTTAATGAACATAACAGTGCTGTGAAAAATATAAAAGTGCGCGGTCTGGCGTGGTGGATTGCGGTGCGCTCCCAGCAGCGCTAACGGTCCGGAGCCAGAACTGGTTCAGACCCAAGGACCCTGCCGACACCCCCCAGGTGGCCGCGACAAACCGAGTCTGTGAAAGAAGGAATCATTATGTGAGTCCACACTCAACACACAGAGAGAACGCTCAAAGGTGTACAAACAGCAAACACTTCCTGGCTTAATTACTAATCAGCTTCCCACCCTGCAGGCATGGAACATCCATTATTATCCACAAGTGCTAATTTCAAAATATCCTAAAACACATCTTCCCGCTACACTGGCTTATCAGTAGCCGACAGTGTAAGCCAATGTGGCTGCAACCAAGTCAATTCTAAAAGTTAGTGGTAACTTACGCTAATTTTTTTTTTTTTAGCAGTTTAGTGTTTATAAAAGATAACTATTCAGTTAGCAGACTAATGGTTCCTGAAGCTAATTTTTTGGGTAATCTCAGTATGTTCACGACAGGACAAATGCATTTCAGACACTCTGTTCAGGCTCCACGGACAACAGTATTAAACTCTAGTGCCTAAAACTCTTAAATGTAGCAGACACGGATTATCTGGAATTTTGTTTTGGCATGTTTTCAAGGCCTCTGCTGCCATCTACTGCCCAGTAGTGTTCATGGCAGTTCATGGCAGTATTCGTCCTGAAGCTGAGCAGACACTGTATAATATTTTAATCACTGTACTCAGTTTCAGTTCAAACTGTACCACAGAGGCGCACGGTGTAAAAGTTCAGAGCGCCCGATTTATGTTCTCACACACATTGTACGTTCAAAAACCACACTTCAAACTCGTGTTTCCAAAAGCAAAACGTAAGCTTTTTTTCAAACTTAATTTACAAAACTCTCAATGGGAGACATCAAAGTTTAAAAACAAAACAAAACAACAACAACAAAAAACATTACAAGACAGTTCTGCGGTGTTTGCATATGCACAATGCGAGCGGCTGGATGCTTGTAGCTCTTCAGCAGCAGGATACCCTCACGATGGCTGACCAGAATAATATCAAACAAGTTTGATTTTCATTCACCATACGATCGGCGATCAGGAGATGGTTGTGAGATGTTAAACACTGCTTGTTACTCCATGTACACTACACGATGCAGGACGCACGATTAACCTGAAACTCGGTCCAACAAAATTCTCGCATGAATGAAAAATCATCTGAAAAAGGGCCAAAACTCACACAGCGTAAAGTCAACATTTATGTGTCAAGACAATATTGAGTGCACGTTTTACAACATCATAAAACATGTGCACATCATAAAACTAATAATAAAAATAATAAAAATAATAAAATGAGTGCACATTCTCTCCACATGCAAAACATTTTGCGATGACACTTCCAGGACTCCGTAAAAATGCCTGTTTTTACGAATAAAAAATGGAATATTTTACAAAAGCACATTTATCTGTAAACACCGACACATGACACACGTCACATTAATGTGTTGGTTTACATAATGAATGACTGAACCAATCAGTGTTTAGCAGAGGCACTTTTATGCAGAATCCTTTGTGATCTGTCTGTGTTTGTTACAAAACTTCAGAATTAGTGCATTATTCAACATTAAAAGATATATGTTATATTTTAACTTTGTACAAATGACAGAATTGACATTAATGGAGTTATTCTATCAGTATTCATTTTATTTATACACCAAACCATAATTCATCATAACGCATTGCTTTATTTTCCAAGACCTCTGCCTGATGGGAGCGTTGTGATTGGGTAGAGAGCTGGGCTTTGTGGCTCCTCTCAGCTTGTTTCTGTGCTGGAAACCATGTAGTAAACAAGAGCTTCCAGCAGGGGGCAAATGTTCAAAGACAAAAGTGCTGGCTCATTGTTTGGGTCTGTTGTTGCTTTTGATGCTACCAGAAGCGATTGTGGTGTTAAAACTCAAATTCAGTTTGTTTGCAAATGTACCAGAGACAATACTGGAATTTATCGGTTATCTATAACTTCCGATACATTTTTGTTTTGGGTGGTTTATTGTTTTATCTTAATCAAAGGTAACTTTTCAGTTATTTGATTATCTGTTATCGAAGTTAATTTTTTGGTAATCTGTGCCCACCACTGTGTAAAATTATCCACAAGTGCTAATTTCAAAATATCCTAAAACACATCTTCCCGCTACACTGGCTTATCAGTAGCCGACAGTGTAAGCCAATGTGGCTGCAACCAAGTCAATTCTAAAAGTTAGTGGTAACTTACGCTAATTTTTTTTTTTTTTAGCAGTTTAGTGTTTATAAAAGATAACTATTCAGTTAGCAGACTAATGGTTCCTGAAGCTAATTTTTTGGTTAGCTGTGCCCACCACTGATCATAAGTACTCTTTCTCATTTGTCCTGAAGTGTTTTGAGCATAGTGTTTTTCTGTGTAGATCCTCAACTTATAAATCCTCAGCAGACAAAGTTTGTTCAGAGCTTTTGCATCTACAACTTACCATCTGAGGCTTTTTTTCCCCCTCTCCTGCCCTACATTCCATATTCTTTGCATTCAAATGCAGTGCCCACACAGCTGGAGGATAAGCCAAGTCTCTGGGCAGATAAAGTGTGATGCCATTGGCTGCTGCAGCATCTTTTCATTTCCCTCTGTCTGCACTGGTGTCAGAGGCTTCTGGCCACAGTTGGAAGATAAATTGTGCTGCACCACTCCACTTTGTCATGGTCTCCAAGAAGGCTTTAAATGGCATTGAGAGGCTCTCAAGCTCTCGCAAATGGGATTTCTGCAGCCCATAGTAACCTTGTATGTACCAAACAGCCTGAATGTTTAAAAGTTACCTAATAGAAAACATTTTAGAGTCATTAACATAGCTCCTGTGCGTGTGCTGGAACTAACATACGTGCAGTGTTCATTGCAAGTTCAGTTGACAATTTGGAGCCTATCTTGACAGCAGACTCAAAAACAAGTTGCACAGAGGGCAACAACCCACTTGGGCTGTATCTGGGCAGACATTACTGTTTACGTAACAGGCAATTTTATTGCGAAACATAGTGAAGATTCGTCCCATCCTGTATATGGCTGATGCTGAGACCCTAATTCATGCGTTTGTCTCTTGTAGATTGGACTACTGCAATGTTCTATTTTCTGGTTTTGTGCCTGCAATTGGTTCAAAATTCTGCTGCCAGACTTTTGACAGGATGTGGAACGTTTGACCACATTGCACCCATTTTGCCATCTCTTCACTGGCTTCCTGTTTCTATGAGGTCAGATTTTAAGCTTCTGGTATTAACCTATAAAATTATTCCCGGACTAGCACCTCCCTACTTAGCTGACCTAATCAAACCCTATCTACCAGCCCGGGCTCTGTGTTCTCAGGGCGCAGGACTATTTTGTGTCCCTTGGATGAATAAAAAGTCTGTGGGTCATAGAGCTTTCTCTTCTCATGCACCTGTTTTGTGGAATGATTTCCCTGCATCAATAAAACAGTCAGATTCTGTAGAGACTTAAGATGCATTTATTTTCCCTCTTGTATTGCTAGCATACTGGCATAGTACAGTTTCTTGCAAAAGTATTCAGCCCCTTGGTTTTTCATGTATTTTAATTTGTTTATGGCATTTCAAATACAAAAAGTAAATCAGGCTTCTCAGTATAAAAAAATCTCTAAAATTATCTTCTTTAGACTCAAACTGAAAGTAAATCTCTACAACTTGATATAAATTAATTAAAAATATAAAAGCCAAGATGATGGGTTGCATAAGTAATCAGCCCCTTTGATATAATACCTGTAAATAATCAGTTTAATTGCAAGTTTTCTTCAAACAAGTCAGGGGATGGATACATGAACATTTCCAAGTCACTGAATATGTCTTGAACTTTATTTACATCAGTTATGAAGAAATACAAACAGTATGGCACTCTATGGTAAATCTGCATGGAGTAGACAGTTCTCATTAACTGAGTGGCTGTGCAAGAAGGAGAAGAGTGAGGAAAACCACCAAGACACCCAAACAACCCAGATAGATTAGAAAAATTGTGCATAGTGCATGTTTTGCATTTTGTATCCCCAGTTATACAGCTTCATGATGAAGTGGTCGAGAGGAGGGTTTTCTTTTACCAAAACATCAAGTCTAGGCTTGCATCTCTGATGTACTTTCTAGCAAATTGTAGCTGAACTTTCAGGTCATCTTTTTAATAAAATCCTCCTCTGTACCACTTCATCATGAAGCTGTATAACTGGGGACACAAAAGTGCTTTGATTCAGTGGAGAAACATAAAAGAGAACATTCAGATGTTAAAGAAACATAGGTAGGCGAGTCTGCTCACAAGTGAAACTCTGAGAAACAAAATACAGTCCAGGATGGGTCTAACTATGTTTTCCTCTGGTCCTGTTATGCCTGTCTTTTGCATCATAAATACATCACCGTGTCAGGCAAATGCACATAGGATCATCTTTCTCTGGCACAGACGTTATCAACAGGCAGTGGTGGGCACAGTTCCGATAATCTGATAACAGATAATTATCGAAGATAATGTTTTCATTATCGGATTATCTTTTTAGATAACTTTAAAAACCATTATCGGACTAATTATCTTCCGATAAATTTTTGTCCGATAACTTTTAGACCAATAACGTAGTAAACAAAGCTGAACAGCGGCAAACATTTTTAAAATTTAAAATCATTGAACACCTACCCGTTAAAAGTTTCCTAACAGATGTATAGTTCCACCCTCTGCAAACAGAAGAGAGATGCTTCCAGAAGAAACTGCGCCATCCTCTGCAAGCAAAGGAGAACTGGTCAGCAGAAAAAAACTCATTCTTTTAACCCCATACTGAGACACGGGCAATATCACCCAAGTCACCCAGAGGCATACATTTTTAACTTATGGTTCAAATTTTAACCAAACTAATTTTGGACAAGTTATTTAAAATTACTGTCATGTCTGAAGTTTTATAAAGTGAAAATATCAGATATATGTTTTAGTTTTAAAGTAATGTGCTAATTTTTAAGGTTTTAGTGAGCACATGCTATGCCCAGCAGTGCATTATGGGTAGGATAGGGTAATCTCAGTATGTTCACGACAGGACAAATGCATTTCAGACACTCTGTTCAGGCTCCACGGACAACAGTATTAAACTCTAGTGCCTAAAACTCTTAAATGTAGCAGACACGGATTATCTGGAATTTTGTTTTGGCATGTTTTCAAGGCCTCTGCTGCCATCTACTGCCCAGTAGTGTTCATGGCAGTTCATGGCAGTATTCGTCCTGAAGCTGAGCAGACACTGTATAATATTTTAATCACTGTACTCAGTTTCAGTTCAAACTGTACCACAGAGGCGCACGGTGTAAAAGTTCAGAGCGCCCGATTTATGTTCTCACACACATTGTACGTTCAAAAACCACACTTCAAACTCGTGTTTCCAAAAGCAAAACGTAAGCTTTTTTTCAAACTTAATTTACAAAACTCTCAATGGGAGACATCAAAGTTTAAAAACAAAACAAAACAACAACAACAAAAAACATTACAAGACAGTTCTGCGGTGTTTGCATATGCACAATGCGAGCGGCTGGATGCTTGTAGCTCTTCAGCAGCAGGATACCCTCACGATGGCTGACCAGAATAATATCAAACAAGTTTGATTTTCATTCACCATACGATCGGCGATCAGGAGATGGTTGTGAGATGTTAAACACTGCTTGTTACTCCATGTACACTACACGATGCAGGACGCACGATTAACCTGAAACTCGGTCCAACAAAATTCTCGCATGAATGAAAAATCATCTGAAAAAGGGCCAAAACTCACACAGCGTAAAGTCAACATTTATGTGTCAAGACAATATTGAGTGCACGTTTTACAACATCATAAAACATGTGCACATCATAAAACTAATAATAAAAATAATAAAAATAATAAAATGAGTGCACATTCTCTCCACATGCAAAACATTTTGCGATGACACTTCCAGGACTCCGTAAAAATGCCTGTTTTTACGAATAAAAAATGGAATATTTTACAAAAGCACATTTATCTGTAAACACCGACACATGACACACGTCACATTAATGTGTTGGTTTACATAATGAATGACTGAACCAATCAGTGTTTAGCAGAGGCACTTTTATGCAGAATCCTTTGTGATCTGTCTGTGTTTGTTACAAAACTTCAGAATTAGTGCATTATTCAACATTAAAAGATATATGTTATATTTTAACTTTGTACAAATGACAGAATTTACATTAATGGAGTTATTCTATCAGTATTCATTTTATTTATACACCAAACCATAACTCATCATAACGCATTGCTTTATTTTCCAAGACCTCTGCCTGACGGGAGCATTGTGATTGGGTAGAGAGCTGGGCTTTGTGGCTCCTCTCAGCTTGTTTCTGTGCTGGAAGCCATGTAGTAAACAAGAGCTTCCAGCAGGGGGCAAATGTTCAAAGACAAACGTGCTGGCTCATTGTTTGGGTCTGTTGTTGCTTTTGATGCTACCAGAAGCGATTGTGGTGTTAAAACTCAAATTCAGTTTGTTTGCAAATGTACCAGAGACAATACTGGAATTTATCGGTTATCTATAACTTCCGATACATTTTTGTTTTGGGTGGTTTATTGTTTTATCTTAATCAAAGGTAACTTTTCAGTTATCTGATTATCTGTTATCAAAGTTAATTTTTTGGTAATCTGTGCCCACCACTGTGTAAAATTATCCACAAGTGCTAATTTCAAAATATCCTAAAACACATCTTCCCGCTACACTGGCTTATCAGTAGCCGACAGTGTAAGCCAATGTGGCTGCAACCAAGTCAATTCTAAAAGTTAGTGGTAACTTACGCTAATTTTTTTTTTAGCAGTTTAGTGTTTATAAAAGATAACTATTCAGTTAGCAGACTAATGGTTCCTGAAGCTAATTTTTTGGTTAGCTGTGCCCACCACTGATCATAAGTACTCTTTCAAATTTGTCCTGAAGTGTTTTGAGCATAGTGTTTTTCTGTGTAGATCCTAGTTACTAGTCACAGCGCTGTATACTTGGATCTCTTCACTCCTCTGCTTAACATTAATGACATTAATATTTGACCACTGCAAACTGAATTTGTGGATCTGACTTTGATTGGGCTCATGTTGAACTGAAGCAGTGACCCCTGAGATGACTCATTCTTGTACTTCCATCCCACCTGATGCAGCCTCTGTTCTTTGTCAAAGTGCAGCCATGCAGATTAAATCAATGCTGCAGCTCTTACACAGACAGAAAGCTTTTAAATTCCGATACAAAATCATAAACATCATCAAAAGTGTTCTCTGTATTTCACAATTTTCCAGAAGAAATGACTTACTGACATCAATAAAATGCTGATGCTGTGAGAGAAGATGTTGTACAAATGACAGAATTGACATTAATGGAGTTATTCTATCAGTATTCACACCAAACCATAAGTCAGCATGACTTTATTTTCCAAGACCTCCGCCTGACCGGAGCGTTGTGATCGGTAGAGAGCTGGCTTTGTGGCTGCTCTCAGGGTGCTTCTGTGCTGGAAGCTGTGTAGTAAACAAGAGCTTCCAGCAGGGGGCAAGATGCTCAAACATAGAAGCGTGGGCTCATCGTTTGGGTCTGTTTTCGCAATTGATGCTTCCAAAAGCGATCGTGGTGTTAAAACTCAAATTCAGCTTGTTAGTAGTTGCAGATGTACCAGAAACAATACTGGATTTTATCGGTTATCTGTAACTTTGATACATTTTTGGGTGATTTATCGGTTTATCTTTATCAAAGGTAACTTTTCAGTTATCTCTATTATCTCTTATCAAAGTAAATTTTTTGGTTATCTGTGCCCACCTCTGTCAACAGGTGTGTTAAAAAATCTGTCTCACCCTCTTTCTGACACACTGACATACTTGTATATAGTGTTTGTGTGTGACTGTAAGTTTATTCTATTTTGTTTAGAGTTGTGATGATTTTGAACACAATTCTGCAGGCTAGGTTGTATTTGTTATCATATAGAGTACCTGTACAATATATTGTGTTTTTATAGGATTGCAATTTTGCATGTTGTATTAAATTTAAAGCCCAACTAGGGACAGGAGTTGAAAATTAGCTGTAGCTATAACTGTATATGCAGTGTATATGTGTGTATACTGTATATTCGGGGTTTTCACATATCCCATAATCCCTTGCGTGCGAGAGAGTCGCTGCAGTCAGAACAACATAGAGACACGATGACAGTTGTAAATGAATATTATACTACGAAAATGTAATTTTTTTATGCTTTTCGTCACGTTAATAAGAGACTGCTGCATGATACCTTGAAAATTTGCTAAAATAATTATAACAAATAATCCGTGTCTGTTACGTTTAATCTGCATGGACTTTAGTAAGCGCAAACTGAATTTCAGACATATTATATATATTAGTCTGGAACAAAGAGGACAAACAGTGTTGTAAAGAACAATAATCAAGACGTTAAAGAGCAAACTTCACTTTCTCCCAGAACGACATGATCAGGAAGCGAGCGTAGCTCACAGCAGCTCCCATTGAAAATAGCGGAGAGACAGACTGTGATTCTCGCATGTTTACATAAAACAAACACAATAACAACGTCTATAAACCCAGAGAATACAACCCCTGGCAAAAATTATGGAATCACCGGCCTCAGAGGATGTTCATTCAGTTGTTTAATTTTGTAGAAAAAAAGCAGATCACAGACATGACACAAAAGTAAAGTCATTTCAAATGGCAACTTTCTGGCTTTAAGAAACACTATAAGAAATCAAGAAAAAAAGATTATGGCAGTCAGTAACGGTTACTTTTTTAGACCAAGCAGAGGAAAAAAATATGGAATCACTCAATTTTGAGGAAAAAATTATGGAATCACCCTGTAAATTTTCATCCCCCAAATTAACACTTGCATCAAATCAGACCTGCTCATTGTCATTGACCCTATGTGTCTTTTTGCAAGGAATGTTTTTGCAGTTTTTGCTCTATGGCAAGATGCATTATCATCTTGAAAAATGATTTCATCATCCCCAAACATCCTTTCAATTGTCCAAAATATCAACATAAACTTGTGCATTTATTGATGATGTAATGACAGCCATCTCCCCAGTGCCTTTACCTGACATGCAGCCCCATATCATCAATGACTGTGGAAATTTACATGTTCTCTTCAGGCAGTCATCTTTATAAATCTCATTGGAAAGGCACCAAACAAAAGTTCCAGCATCATCACCTTGCCCAATGCAGATTCGAGATTCATCACTGAATATGACTTTCATCCAGTCATCCACAGTCCACAATTGCTTTTCCTTAGCCCATTGTAACCTTGTTTTTTTCTGTTTAGGTGTTAATGATGGCTTTTGTTTAGCTTTTCTGTATGTAAATCCCATTTCCTTTAGGCGGTTTCTTACAGTTCGGTCACAGACGTTGACTCCAGTTTCCTCCCATTCGTTCCTCATTTGTTTTGTTGTACATTTTTCGATTTTTGAGACATATTGCTTTAAGTTTTCTGTCTTGACGCTTTGATGTCTTCCTTGGTCTACCAGTATGTTTGCCTTTAACAACCTTCCCATGTTGTTTGTATTTGGTCCAGAGTTTAGACACAGCTGACTGTGAACAACCAACATCTTTTGCAACACTGCGTGATGATTTACTCTCTTTTAAGAGTTTGATAATCCTCTCCTTTGTTTCAACTGACATCTCTCGTGTTGGAGCCATGATTCATGTCAGTCCACTTGGTGCAACAGCTCTCCAAGGTGTGTTCACTCCTTTTTAGATGCAGACTAACGAGCAGATCTGATATGATGCAGGTGTTAGTTTTGGGGATGAAAATTTACAGGGTGATTCCATAATTTTTTCCTCAGAATTGAGTGATTCCATATTTTTTTCCTCTGCTTGGTCTAAAAAAGTAACCGTTACTGACTGCCACAATCTTTTTTTCTTGATTTCTTATAGTGTTTCTTAAAGCCAGAAAGTTGCCATTTGAAATGACTTTAGTATTGTGTCATGTCTGTGATCTGCTTTTTTTTCTACAAAATTAAACAACTGAATGAACATCCTCCGAGGCCGGTGATTCCATAATTTTTGCCAGGGGTTGTATATTCACGAGAGTTTTAGGCACAATATAAAAATAGTTTTATGTTGCGATGTTAATGGTGTTGTCCGTGTGCAGCGGTTAAAATACAGCGTGATCAGAGCGTCTCAGTGCAGTTCTCAATGTTACTGAGATCTCGCAGCGTGGCGACCTCTCTGAGATTTTGCAGGATTTGAAACCTGAAAAGCCTCAATACAGAGAAAGACAGACAAACAGAATGTAATTATCTTCATTCATTAAAGGTCTGCCGCTGAAAGATGCCAAGATGAAGGAAGAGACTGGGATTCTTTTACATATTAAAGATAAAGATTGTGTGGCCATAGACGTTCGATATCACAAGTCATGTTACCATCAGTACAGCAAATTCTTGACAAAGTCCACTGCAACAGTTACTGGGACCACAGAATAAGAAACGTGGGACATGATATTATGTGGTCAGAGTAATAATTTCCTCAGACCGCACTGCACATATCTTCATATATTGTCGAAAGACACAATAGTTATTGCACAATGTTTTGCATTATTTAAATATGTGTGTGTGTGTGTGTGTGTGTGTGTGTGTGTGTGTGTGTGTGTGTGTGTGTGTGTGTGTGTTTGGCAGCTTGGGCTACCTTACAGAGAATAATCTTTTTGAGCCACTGCAGTCTGCTTTTAGAAAATATCATTCCACAGACACAGCTCTCACTAAAGTGGTGAATGATCTTCTACTTGCAATGGATTCAGACACCATTACAGTTCTGGTGCTGTTAGATATCAGTGCTGCATTTGATACTGTGCATCATTATATTCTACTCGATAGGCTGGAGAATCATTGTTGAGAAAGTGAATGCACGGACCCACATTAGGGGGCGTAAATGAGCGGTCAATAGGAATACCAATACATAACAATTTATTATACAAAAGTGCAAACAGAAATTCAAGCTGACACACACCAACATCTAACACCGCTTGCATGGCACTTAGATAATGTGTGGCCATTCACTCTGTTAGCACAAAAATAGTGAGCAGATGATCACTTTCGAGCTGGCCGTGAAATTTGTCTAAGTGACCCCACGAGTGTGGCTTTACAAAACAGCAACACACGTGGTGTCCGATGAAACGGTTAGTTAGTTTGGGTGAATCCGTCTGCAGAGGTATGTTCTTCGTGGACAGCCAAACCTCCTGCCCGGGCTGGTAAGTTGGGGCCGGGGCACGTCGGTGGTCCGCATGGTCCTTAGCCCGCGTCCGGGCCTTCAGGAGAGCAGAACGGGCTTTCTTTCACACCCGACGGCATCTCCTGAAGTGGGCCTGGACCGAGGGCACCTCGACCTCTCCCTCGACTGCCGGAAACAACGGGGGTTATACCCCAAGCAGACCTCGAACGGGGAGAGGCCGGTAGATGACGACACCTGGCTGTTATGTGCATACTCGATCCAGGCCAGGTGTTGACTCCAGGCCGTCGGGTGCGCAGAGGTGACGCATCTCAAGGCCTGCTCCAAGTCCTGATTAGCCCGCTCTGCTTGACCGTTAGTTTGTGGGTGGTACCCGGACGACAGGCTCACCGTGGCCCCCAGCTCCTTACAGAAACTCCTCCAGACCTGCGAGGAAAACTGAGGACCACGATCTGATACAATGTCTGTGGGGATACCATGCAGACGCACGACGTGGTAGACCAGGAGGTCTGCAGTCTCCTGGGCAGTCGGTAGCTTCGGGAGGGCCACGAAGTGGGCCGCCTTCGAGAACCGGTCCACTATCGTCAGGATGACTGTCTTCCCCTGGGAGGCAGGGAGACCCGTGACAAAGTCCAAACCGATGTGGGACCAGGGGCGACGAGGCACAGGCGACGGCTGGAGGAGCCCCTTCTCTGGCTGGTGGGAAGCCTTGCCCCTGGCGCAGGTGGTGCATGCCCGGATGTAGTCCCTGGTGTCGGCTTCGACTGATGGCCACCAGAACCGCTGCCGGACCACTGCCATGGTCCTTCGCACCCCCGGATGGCAGGAGAGCTTGGAACTGTGACAGAAGTCCAACACGGCAGACCAAACGTCTGGTGGCACGTACAGTCTGTTGGGTGGTCCACCTCCGGGATCCGGGTGTTGCGTCAGGGCCTCCCTAACAACTCCCTCCACGTCCCACGTGAGGGTTGCGATGATAGTGGATTCCGGTATGATGGTGTCATGTGGGTCCAACAGCCTTGCTTTAACTTCCTCTTTATGCACCCGGGACAGGGTGTCAGACTGGACGTTCTTGGTCCTGGGGCGGTAGGTGATCTTGAAGTTAAAGCGTCCAAAAACAGTGACCACCCGGCTTGCCTGGGGTTCAGACGCTTAGCAGTCTGGATATATTCCAGGTCCCGGTGGTCAGTGAGAACCACAAATGGGACCACAGCTCCCTCCAACAGATGTCTCCACTCCTCAAGGGCCTCTTTCACAGCCAGGAGTTCCCGATTGCCAACGTCATAGTTCCGTTCGGCGGGGGTTAACCTGCGGGAGAAGTAAGCACAAGGGTGGAGAACACTATCGGACTCCCTGCTCTGGGACACCACAGCTCCTATCCCTGAGTCAGATGCATCCACTTCAACAATGAACTGGCGGCTAGGATCGGGCTGCACCAGAACTGGTGCAGTTGAAAACCGGTGTTTCAACTCCCTAAACGCAGCTTCGCACCGATCCAACCAGGTGAAGGGGACTTTGGTGGAGGTCAGGCCTGTAAGGGGGCTAACTACCTCACTATAGCCATTAATAAACCTCCTGTAAAAATTGGCGAACCCTAGGAACTGTTGCAGCTTCCTACGATTTACCGGTTGGGGCCAATCTCTCACCGCAGCTACCTTAGCCGGATCGGGTGCAACGGAGTTGGAGGAGACAATGAACCCCAAGAAGGACAAAGAGGTGTGGTGGAACTCGCACTTCTCGGCCTTCACAAACAGCCGGTTCTCCAATAACCGCTGAAGAACTTGACGGACATGCTTAACATGAGTCTCAGAATCCTGGGAGAAGATGAGGATATCGTCCAGGTATACGAAGACGAATCTGTGCAGGAAATCCCGCAGAACATCATTAAGCAAAGCCTGGAACATCGCGGGGGCGTTTGTGAGGCCGAACGGCATGACCAGGTACTCAAAGTGCCCTAAGGGGGTGTTAAATGCCGTCTTCCATTCATCTCCCTTCCTTATCCGAACTAGATGGTAAGCATTTCTAAGATCCAACTTTGTGAATATTCACTCACTCACTCACTCACTCACTCACTAAACTCAGCGCCTGGAATCAAATCAATGGCACAATCATACGGTCGATGCGGGGGCAGGGTGAGTGCCAGATCCTTGCTGAAGACGTCAGCAAAGTCATGATACTCAGCCGGCACCTCCGTGAGATTGGGGGGGACTCTGACCTCCTCTTTAACTTCATCACCAGGTGGCACCGAGGTTCTTAAACACTCCCTCAAGCCGATTGTCTAAACGAATAACCAGATCAATAAGCCCATCTAAATCCCGCGGCTGATCCTTAGCCACCAGATGCTCCTTTAGGGCCGGAGACAGCCCGTTTACAAAGGCGGCGCGGAGTGAGACTGAATCCCAACCGGACCTCGCTGCCGCAACGCGGAAGTCGATTGCGTAATCAGCTGCACTCTGTCGTCCCTGTCTCATTGACAGCAGCATATTTGAAGCGGACTCGCCTCTATTGGGATGATCGAACAGCTGTCGAAACTCCCTTATGAACCCAGTGTAAGTTGAGAGGATCCGTGAATCTTGTTCCCAGTGCACCATAGCCCAGGCATATGCCTCGCCTTGAAGCAAATTAATCACATAAGCCACCCGGCTGTGCTCAGATGTGTACATAACGGGCCGTTGTGAAAAAACAAGCGCACGCTGCATCAAGAAGTCCGCGCGCGTTTCAACACAACCACCGTACGGTTCCGGGGAACTAATGTAAGCTTCGGGCGACGAGGGGGGAGACCTCTGAACAACCGCTGGATTTATTCTGTTTGACGGCAGATCTACTGGAGGAGGAGTGGCTGCAGCTGCGCCTGATGCACTTGTGTCTACCTGCATGGTAAGAGCCTCCATCCAACGGCTGAGGTGAGCATTCTGCTCGGTTAATAAATCCAAACGAGCAGTGAGGTTAGACAATATATGCTGCAGCTCACCCAGCTCACCTTGCACTTCCAGTGATTGTTCATCAGGTGGTAAATGCCCCCCGGAGTCCATGTTGTGGCCGATTTGTCCTGTTGAGAAAGTGAATGCACGGACCCACGTTAGGGGGCATAAATGAGCGGTCAGTAGGAATACCAATAAATAATAATTTATTATGCAAAAGTGCAAACAGGTTACGAATATGCTGAGTCCAGAAAATGGTGACACATGGGCAGGCCCGAAGGTAGGAGACGCCTATCCAGAGAAGAGCCGGAACCCACGAAGTTCCACCGCCAGCCGGAGGCCTGCAATACACCAGAGCCGCCAAGTCCTGGTACCCCAGGTGGCCACCGCTCGAGGCTGTCGGACCGGTACTGCTGGCAGGAGCAAAAACAGATTAGGTGGGTGTGTGTACACCCAGCAAACAGTCAGCAAAACTCAGTAATCCTCCTGAAGGAATAAATCCAAATACTCCCAGAGTGCAGAGGAAAACTGGAAAACGTGCAGTGTCAATTGAAATACTTAGCAAGTAAAAAGTGAGGAATGGAGACGCCAACTCCTCCAAACTTCCCACAAACCCGGCTACGAGCTGCAAGTATATCAATCACAACTGCAAAGACTTCAGTAGCAATGAATGTGTGTACGGCACAAAACGGCTGAGTAGGTTTACCTGTTAGGTAAGCTGATAACTCGGCAGAGTTATGGTGTCTCTCCCAGGCTTTTATGGATGTGGTGATGATTGATGACAGACAGCTGATGACGGCCTAACGGGCACACCTGGTGGTACCAAAAAGGCCAGTGCCCCCTCTAGAGGCCCAAACGCTGCCAACATGGCAGGGTGCCATCTGGTGGTGATCCAGCAGTACCTCCTCTTCAGCGGCCCACACAACAATCATTTTGTATTACTGGGAGTGCCCCTGCATGGTTGATGTCATACCTGACCAGTTGTTCTCACTGTGTTTTGTACAATAAAACTACCGCTAACCTTAGTGACATGAAATTTGGGGTTCCACAGGGATCCGTCTTAGGCCCCCTGCTTTTTTCCCTTTATATAGCACCCCTTGGGCACATATTGCGGTATTTGGGGGTTACCTTTCACTGCTATGCTGATTGTACTCAGTTATACACGCCGATAACTGCTGGTAATCTCATCCACATAAAATCCTTAGAGGATTGCCTTGCATCAGTGAGAAGTTGGATGTCTAGCAACTTCCTACTTTTAAACTCTGATAAGACTGAAATGATGGTTCTTGGTCCAGTGAGACATCGGCATCAATTTGACCAGTTAACGCTTAGCCTGGGCTCGTATGTCATACATCACACTGACAGAGTGAGAAACCCTGGGGTAATTTTTGATCCTACATTGTCCTTTGACCTCCACATTAGAGATATTATGAGGACTGCTTTCTTCCACCTCTGAAATATAGCAAAGATTTGTCCCATCCCATCTATGGATGATGCTGAGACCTTGATTCAGGTGTTTGTGTCTTCTAGATTGGACTACTGCAATATTCTATTTTCTGGTTTACCGCAATCCAGCATTAGGGGTCTCCAATTGGTTCAAAATGCTGCTGCCAGAATTTTGACAGGAAGCAGAAAGTTTGAGCACATTACACCCATTTTGGTGTCTCTTCACTGGCTTCCCGTCCCAGTGAGATCACATTTTAAGGTTCTGCTACTAATTTATAAAACTGTTAATGGACTGGCACCTCCCTACTTAGCTGACCTAATTAAACCCTACGTACCAGCCTGGGCTTTGCGTTCTCAGGGTGCAGGACTACTTAGTGTCCCTAGGGTGAATAAAAAGTCTGCTGGTCACAGAGCTTTCTCTTATCGTGCCCCTGTTCTGTGGAATGATCTCCCTGCATCAATAAAACAGTCAGATTCTGTAGAGACTTTCAAGTCCAGACTTAAGACGCACTTATTTTCCTTTTCGTATGGCTAGCATACTGGCATAATATGTTACTATGCTTTTTACTCTTTTAATTAATTTTATTAGGAAATGGAGTGGGCCGCGGCCTCAACTTTATCTAAATTCTGGGTCTTTTAGTGAAGCTTAGGGCTAGTGGCTGGCAATCACCTTAGTATTTCTTCTGTTTTTGTTGTTGCTTAATGCTGACAAATTACACTGTATTTGTTGTCTTTCTGATGCTTGATTCTGCTTTTTTTTCTTTTCTCTCTGTTTGAGGTGTGGCTTCATCCAGAGTTGGGTGTGATATCTGTTCCAGAAACCATCCTGTGTACCGGCAACATTTCCTGCGTGTTCGTTTTGTGGATTGTTCTGTAATTTATGTCTGTAGCATGGACCAAGCAGAGGGTCACCCCTTTGAGTCTGGTCTGCTTGAGGTTTCTTCCTCAGAGGGAGTTTTTCCTTACTACTGTTGCACTGGAGGTTGGTAAGGTTAGACCTTAATTGTGTGAAGCGCCTTGAGGCAACCTTGTTGTAATTTGGCGCTATATAAATGAAAATAAATTGAAATAAACTGAATTGAAAATAAACAGACAGAATCAAATATCATTGTATTGATATGTTGCAGGATGGATAGGTTAAAGAGCAGGCTGACCCTTGATTTCCCTCAGCTAGTGTTTCACTCCCCGAGCAAGCACAGTATAAGCGAGCTGGTTTTTATTGAGACATTTGCTGCAGATAAGCTCATACACAGGCTACCTCAGTCATCAGGTACAGAATCCACAGAGTCAACAACAGCGGTAAGACGAGAAGAAAGTGACACTGAATAAAAACAGTACAAAAGCTACTTGGCAAACTATAGAGGACACAAAGATACATTATTGTGCAGCACTGATGTTACAGAGGCTCCTATCTGACTCTCCTGACATGACATGTCCGTGGCCACCCACATCTGATGACTTAAATGTGACTGAAACAAAATCTATTGTGCCACTTGAACTGTATAATCTGATTGCCTGCATTAAAGGTGCTTCAGATGAACCCACACTAGCATGTTATGTCAATATACCACATGTTTTGAGTCTTAAAGTCTTATCCATTTGTCAAGATGCAGTGTATCTTGCTTCTAAGGGCTGTAAGCGCACACCCAGGTTTCTGTGTTTTGGTGCAACTGTTCACCATCTAACAGGTTCATCACAAGTTGTGTCACTACTAAGTAAACTAGGACATTGTGCTTCATGGGACACAGTTCTGAATCTACACACTGGCCTTGCACAACTTCAGCTAGCAGAGGGCTGAGACAAAATGCCGAAAGGATTCTGTAAGAACATACCAACAATTCTGGTATGGACAATGTAGACTTTGGAGAGGAGACATTGTCAGGTTGTGGCACTGCTCACCACACTAACGGAATTCTGCTGCAAAGTTCTGTCATTAAACAACAGTCAAACCCAAAAAAGACAACCACTACAGAAGGGAGTTTCCACATTCAAACCACCCCCTGGCATCCAATTACAACTGTACCAGCAGTCAAAAAGACAGGGACCCCAGAGTCTGTGTCACATGACAGTATTTCACTGGAGACAGAACAGTACAGATTGAAGACTGTTCCTGCTGTGCAAGATGCATTCTGCATGGCATCTTCAGATTCGCCAGAAATATCTATGCCTCCAATATGTGATGTTCTACACCAACACAGCAAAGGGCAAACTACCAAGCAGCAATAATGAGATATTGTCTGAAAGGTATTATGTGTGCTCCCTCACCCATTTGGTAAGGGCCCCTTCACACATTGTACGAATGTGGCTGAATTGTGCACGAAGCAGGAATCATATGCAATATGTGTAAAATCGGAGCTGCCTCCAATACCCTGTACACCTGTTGCTACAACTATTTGCCCACACCAGTGGCTGAAAGACAGAGTGTACCCTGTGAGAGCCATTCCATCCCTCTCACAGCAGGTGTCGGCCAAATTCCAGCTGACACACACCAACATCTAACACCGCTCGCATGGCACTTAGAAAATGTGTGGCCATTCACGCTGTTAGCACGAAAATAGTGAGCAGATGATCACTTTCGAGCTGGCCGTGAAATTTGTCTAAGTGACCCCACGAGTGTGGCTTTACAAAACAGCAATACACGTGGTGTGCCAGAGTGTCACACCCCCCGCAACACATGTGGCGTGCGTATAAATCACATGCGTGTTGCGCTCCCCCCATCCACAAGACATGTGGCATATGTGTTGCAGATGGGGGAGGGGTTAGATAACTAAAAAATAACTAAAAAGAAATGACACATAACACAGACACAGAGTGACATGTTGGTGTGTGCGCTGGACTGACAGGGTGTGGCTGCCAACAGCTGCAGCTGTTGATATCTCTGGTTCTGGATGTCACGGCTGGGGAACACATACCGTGTTTCAATGGACATGAACTTACAACTGTCCACTGTGACGCGCATATGTCTGCTTGCTGTCCTCATGTGGACATACATAAGAACATATATCGCTATTGTGACGGGCTGCATGTTTACTTGTGTATGTATATGTCAAAATTCACCATGTGTAATATATAAGCTGAAGAAGTGTTTTTCCACAAATTTGAAAGATTTCATGGTCTAAATTCACATTTCATTGTAATAATTCATCAAGACTTGTCTAAAATGTTATCATACATATATAAATGTTAATTCGTGAGAGATTTTGTGTTGCTAAAGTGAATGTTGACCAATCAAATTCATAAAACTAGCACCATACAATTTTCTTTTTCTTTTTTTTTTTTTTTTTTTTACAATTTATACTTGTATGGATTTATGGCTTGTGACAAAAAGCTGCAGGATATATTGGGAAGAACTTTCAACTCAAAGTCCATAAGGGTATTGTTTATATAAAAATGCATTTAAAAAGTAAAATAATTTTCAAGCCACTTTTTCTTGGTTCATTTTATAACCTAAGTACCCGTTCCTGAAATCTGGGGAGTAGGTTGAGTTCCTGCAGTGGAAACTGGCCTAATGTTCAAGAGTTTGCATGTAAAGGAACATATCATGTGCTGACACCTGCTGGATGGTTCAAGAATGTGCATCCATATCAAAAAATTAATTTCACAACGAATGAACACATCTGTTGTATGTTCGTGTAAAATATGAAAACGCAGAATTGTTTGATTGAAAAAATATCTTGTTGAATAGCGTAAGAAAAAAAGAGACAACAAAACAGAAAGTAACTGGAAATGGTGCATTTCAGGTTTCAAAAGGAACAACATGTGATGTCATTAAAAACTGTTCAGAGATGGTTTGTTAATTCAGAGTGAAGTACGTGATGTGGCTGAGGTGCTTTTCAGGGCATGTGCTGTCTATATCTGCATGCACGTGTGTGAGGCCCACGTGTGTGCACAGAATAAAACCTTTCCTTGAATTTCCTCAGCTGGAGAGACACAGATACTTTTCTTCAACCTCACTTTGGTTGTTCTTACACCAGGGGCGACAACACCTACCTGTGCTGCCTTGCTGTTCTCATGGAAACACATTAAAGGAGCTGAACGACAGAAACAGAAAGCAAGAAAACCAGCCGCCGCCGCTTTCGCATCCCTGTTGCTTTTCTTGACGATGACAGTGAGCTTTGTCACACGTCTTTTTCCTTGTGTTGAAGGTGAAAAGCAAAGTGGAGCACAGCAAAGGTGCTTTTGTGCTCTGTGGAATTTCAAGGCACCCAAATCACCCACTCAGCCGGCACAAACAGCACACTTTTGTCGGTTCCTGGGTGTACATATGTCAGTGGTTTGAAGGCATTCCTGCAGGTGACGTTTTCCTGATGAGAGCAGGGCTGACATGCGGATCGCTCAGGGTGCTCAGGGAGAAGCGTGTAACTGAGATTCAGATGCACTCTTGAGGCTCAACAGGCAGCGATTACTGTTAAAAGCAGCCATGACGGCAATCTGAAAGGCTGTGTTTTGATTGTTAACAAACAGCCATGGGACGCGTTCATGGCCACCGTGTAAACACACAGCAGAAGTGAGCAATCGGGAAATTGCTGTCTGTCACATCAGGTCCACGGCGACACCAGAGCAACATCACAGCTGATCACACACACACACACACACACACACACACACACACACACACACACACACACACACACACACACACACACACACACACACACACACACACACACACACACATCCCTGTCACAGCCACACTACCGACTGGAAAAGCTAATTATATCCATGCATTTAACTCAAAAGTGAGGATGCTTTAGGACGTATGTGACTTGTTTCGGCTGTTTTCAGTGTAGAGATGTTTAGCTTCACAGCTACAAGTTTAATTATTTACTCAAATTATTTGAATTTAAATTCAAATGTGTTAAATTAATAAAAATGTGTTCAGTTAAATAACCCTGTGACCCTTAATTGGACTAAACGGTTGAAGATGAGTGTGTGTGTGTTCAGTTATTTAACAGAACACACACACTCCTGGAAAAGTGGTGATAAATAAATGACGAAAACAGTTTTTTTCCCCTCTATGTTCACAATTATGTGGCACTGTGACTTAGTGGTTAGCACTGTTACTTCGCAGCAAGAAGGTCATGGGTCCGCTTCCCACCTGTGACCGTTCTGTGTAATATATGTGTGCCTTTCCAAATCATGTCCAGTACACCTGAGCTCAATTTTGAGCTTCGTGGCAAAGGCTGTGAATCCTGAAGAACATGGGATTTCTTTCTTTTTTTTTTTGTATTTTTAAAAAAATTGCAAAAATCTAAAAAATGAAACAAAAAAAAGCCCTTTTTTCTCATTGTTTATGGGGTTTTGTGTATAGAATTTTGAGGGAAGAAAAATGAATTTAAATCCATTTTTGGATAAGGTTGCAACAACTGGAAAAAGTGAAACACTGAATACTTTCCAGATGCACTGTACAAGGTCCCACAGTTGACAGTACATGTCAAAGCACAAACCAAGCATGACGTCAAAGGAATTGTCTGTAGACCTCTGAGACGGGACTGTTTTGAGGCACAAATTTGGGGAAGGGTACAGAAACATTTCTGCTGCTTTGAAGGTCCCAATGAGCACAGTGGCCTCCATCATCCATAAATAGAAGAAGTTCAGATCCACCAGGACTCTTCCTAGAGCTGGCTGCCCGTCTAAACTGAGCGATCGGGGGAGAAGGGCCTTAGTCAGGAAGGTGACCAAGAACCTGATGGTCACTCTGTCAGAGCTCCAGCATTACTCTGTGGAGAGAGGAGAACCTTCCAGAAAACAACCATCTCTGCAGCAATCCACCAATCAGGCCTGTGTGGTAGAGTGGCCAGATAGAAGCCACTCCTGAGTAAAAGACACATAGCAGCCCACCTGGAGTTTGCCAAAAGGCACCTGAAGGACTCTCAGACCATGAGAAACAAAATTTTCTGGTCTGATGAGCCAAGGCTTTAATGCCAGGGGTCATGTTTTGAGGAAACCAGCCACCATTACAGGCACCACTACAATGAAGCATGGTGGTGACAGCATCATGCTCTGGGGATGTTTTTCAGCGCAGGACCTGTGGATTTTATATCCCCAGTTATACAGCTTCATGATGAAGTGGAGCAGAGGAGGATTTTCTTAAAAAGAAGACCTGAAAGTTCACCTACAATTTGCCGGAAGGTACATCTGAGATGCAAGCCCAGGTCTGATGTTTTAGTGTAAGAAGACCCTCCTCTATACTACTTCATCATGAAGCTGTATAACTGGAGATACAAAACGCAGAATTTGCACTGTGCACAATTTCTTCAATCACTGCCACAGAAGCCTAAGACTTTTTCTGGGTTGTCTGGGTGTCTTGGTGGCTTTCCTCACTCTTCTCCTTCTTGCACAGTCACTCAGTTTTTGAGAACTGTCTACTCCGCACAGATTTACCACAGAGTGCCATGAAATACCAAAGGGCTGAATACTTTTGCAAGCCACTGTAAATTGCATTTTTACTGGCAGTCTGAACAAGGCCTTATTTTCATTTGAAGAGAGGTGAGGATGATCTTTTGCTTTGTTCAGACTGCCATTTCACATTACATTTATGATATAATCTGATTTAAAGGGGAACTAAGTAACTTTTTGACCTTACTTTTACAGTTTGGCAGTAATTGTAATGGTTAAATGACTTGTTTTGGGGAAAATGGAGGTGTCATGTGAACGAGAGCCTTGGGTCTTGCAAGAAAAACAAAAATGCTTTATAGCACTTCAACAACACATACACTCCCCAATGTAGAGGCACCAGCAAGCCAGTGGCTATAAGAACAAGCCAACAAAGTCTAAATTTCATACATGATCATAATCATGACAGAGCCCCTGAAAAAAAGCACACACAAAAAAAATCTTAAACAAACAAACAACAACAAAAAACACTGTTAGAGGAAGCGACAGAATAAAACAACGTGATAGAGTAAGGGGTCACACACAAGTCAACCTTGGTCGGGCTTTCTTGGAACAGCAGAGCTGAAAGATAAGTGTGAAAAACAGATACAGACCTGTGTTCCTGCTGTTGGGGGAAACTTTGGAGCAGAGTTCACCATGAAAGCATGGCGTTATATTTCCTCACTGATTGTGCACGTCCTTGCAGTGAGAGAAAGAGTATGTGTCAACAGCAACCTCTGGAAAATCTTCTGCATGATAATTAACCACAGACTTCTACACTTCCTTAGGGCCCCTTCACACAAAACATGAATGAAGCCGACTGGCGCAGGAAAGAGGAATCATATGCCACTCGTGAAAAATCGGAGCACTTCAAATGCCTCATACAGCAGTAGCAGTAGTATTCTGGCACAGCACATGCATGCTACATTCACATGCCACTCATGGCGGAAACCTATTCAAATGGCGGGCAAGATGAGGTCGCACTTGCATCTGATCGTGTTTGCAGCATTCGCACGGTGGGTCGAACACAGGTCCGACATATTGTGCTGCAGCAGAGGAGGTGAACAAAATCATTGGACATGTCCAACGTGGCTGAATGGCGCAACTGAGGCAGCCTTCACACTAAATTTTGGCAAATCGCAGACGAATGGCCATTCAACCCAAAGTCCAGGTGCCACCTATGAACATCCAACACTACTCATGGGGCACTTATAAAAGGCAGGGCTATTCGGGCAGCCAGCATGAGAGTAGAGTGCAGGTGACCACATTCGACCTGGCTGTGTGAATGCTCCCGCATTTCCTAAGTGCCCCACAAGTGTGCCATTACCAATCAACACATATGTCATGCAAGGGTGGCCCCTGAAACACAAATGGTGTTAGGAATGTGTCGTCCCCCACCCCCACCCACACCATGACCTAACATTCTCAGGTGCAGCTGAGATGGCCGAAGCGTGATCGCTGTCCACCGTGTCCAGCGGTCTAAAAGCACATCTGAATGGCTGTCATGTCCCACTCTAACCAGAGTAGGACCAGATGTACACTGGCAGTGTTAATTTAACACTGTCAGTGTTAGGTGATTTTACTCTGTGTGTAATCGCTTTGCTCTCAGCACTGTAGACACATAGGGCATTTCAGCTGATTGCGGCCAATGACTCACTGTCAGCTGGAAATGCACAGCGATCAGACAGATGCCGGACAAATAAATAAATAAATAAACTACATACATATTTTCATAACAAATAAATAAAATAAATAATCACAGAACAAAGGAACAGAGAGTGAGACTTTTTTTCTGTGAGCTGTGAGTTGGCCCGCAGAGGTGGGCATGTCGCTGCGAGCAGCAGCTGTTGAGATCTGTGGATTTGCAAGTCACAGCTGGAGAACACATATTGTGCCATGGAGGATATCACATCACAACACTCCATGTGAGGCACATGCATGAGCATGCTGTCCTCACATGGAAATACAATAAAACACATATCACCTTGGTGGCGTGGGCAGCAGTGAGCATGTCAGTGCGCACATCACCAGGCAGGCTGCTCCATATGAAAACACCTGTCTGATCATGTAAACACTCAGCTGACAGTCCAACTGTCATGTCCACCACTGCTCTCTGCTCTCGTGCCAGGAACATACGTATATAGCCCAGCCTTTTTCTAAGTGCTCAGCGATTGGTGTTGGATGTTCATGTGTGGCACCGGGAATTTGGCCAAGACCTGCTGGGACAGGGGTCATATGGGCACACGCAAGGCACTTGCTGTCTTTTAGCTGCTGGAAGCAGTCACATCACTGCTGTCCAGTGTCCAACTAAACCCACACAGAGCTGTGTGACTCAGAGGATATGCATTATGAAAATAATGAAAGCTTATGTTAAGTTTTATATTGAGTTTAAAAGAGCCATTAGAAAAAAGTGTACATAAACTTGCACACAAAAAAGTCCAAAATGAATGCACACTGTAAACATCTCATCCAAAAATGGCCACATCAAATACATTGTGGAATAAACAGCTTTAACAAAGACAATGTGGAAAGATTCAAGAGCAGCTGAAAGGCTGCTGGGTGCAAATACACAAATGGCTGTTGATTATTTTTCATCTTTTCTTCATCACCCATAGTGTTGGTGTTCCATCTGGCTCTTGTAGCTGTTTTCACAAAGGCCCAGTTAGGATATCCATAAACCTTAAGTGCCTTCTTCAGGTGTTGGGGTTACTTTTTTTTGCCCAGGCTCAAGAAGAACTGCTTTCCTGCAGGATGTGCCAAATCAACATGCAGATCCTCCTTGAATCTGCTGTGGTGCCTCTAGTGAAACAAGAGAGAAGCTGAAGGGATTTACTCTGATGTATTGACTTGTCTGTTTTTGGGATAAGTATAACTTAAAGTAATTTCAATAGATTGTTTTACAGAAGGTAAAAGTTGCCGTAATCGGGAACACACAGTTTGAAAAACGACTGAAATGACATTCGGACGAGACCAAAGTCACTGAGATACTCTGATCATGATGACATTACCCCACCTCCCCATGTGAAATCAATCCTTTCCAGATAGGGCTTTAGCAATCTTAAACCAAGAAGCCTGGTAAAGTAACAGGAGTTTCAAGGGGAAATTGACATTCTTTCCCCTTTTCTCCAAACTGTATTACTACTTTTCCTGGCTGAACCTGGCCCCTACTTTCAGTGCAGACCACAGTCATCTGCAAACATGATAATCAATGGGGAATCCTATCTGATCTTGTCTGGCAACCTGTCCATCTCAGTGCAAACAAGAAAGGGCTCCGAGCTGATCTATGATGTAATCCCACCTCCACCTTGAATGCATCTGCACCACCTTCACATAATTCTCTGCAATTCAAGACTTCTGGGCCTTTCACATTGAACGCGTCGGAAGCATCAGAGGGGTCAGGAATCGGTCTAAAAGCATTATTTTAAATGAGAGGCATTGCTTTTTAGAGGCGTCAGAAGCGTCGTGTCAAAAGCTGAGCTAAAGCGACGCTTCTGACGGGAGCGCGCACTGCCACTTGTCAGCAGGCTGATGTGGTCAAAGTTCAACCAAATCCAACTTTCAACGCACTGAGCTGCGACGTAGCGTCGCGCTGTCCAATAGGAACGATGCGTCGGGCCAAAACACGGAAGACTAGTGGTAGAAACCACTGATCTGTATAAAACAGAAACGTGTCACAGGACTGCTCATTTATAGAGCAGTTTTCAGAAGAAAAATCCTCAATAGGTTTGTTACCTCAAAATTACTGTTAAAAAAAAAGTTTAGAACAATTGTAATTAAAATAGCTAAATCAATCAATAAATGGTTCTTTAGAAACCTTTCATCTGTAAATTAAAACCACCTGTTATTTCAGATTAGATAATTTCTTGTTTAACATAAGGAACCTCGGACATTTATTTTTAGACAAATAAAATAACATGGAAATTTGTACATTTTTTTAAGTCTGGTAGATTATTTATATCTCATTTCAACCAGAAAAACAGACACTGTAAATAAATACAAATGTTTATTATAAATGCAACAGGAAATAATTTAACAATGACTGCAGTGTGATTGCAAAGTAGGATTTCTGTGACATAAACCTCATGATGAATTTTTTTTTTAGTCATTTCAACTTGTAATTATGTCAAAATATGTAATTGCCTTTAATGTTGTTATCAGGACAGAGTAATTTCTAAAATATGAATTTGAGCACAATAAGTGGAGAGCTTCTACTTGTGCAAATGTCTTTTGACTTTGATTTCGTGGACATTTTTAATGATCCATTCATTTATTGTTAAAATATAAAATGAAACAGCTTTTTTAAAAAGAATAAAATAGTTGCTGTTGAAAGAGCCTTTTATTTAGAAGCAGGTGATGTTATGCTGGACCAGATGAAGGTCTCTTCTGCAGCTTTGAACTCTGGTGGTGTTGCTGACACTTTTCTCCTATTTTGAAGAGCAGAGATGTTTTCTTTCGACTGGACTTCATGGTGTTCAGCTCATCAATGGAAGTTTTTGAAAGTACATCTGTATTTAGGTTGTCTGCACAGCAAATGTTCCTGATTTGTCAGGGATTTGGCCGGGTCTTTTTGTGGTTTTCCTGTTGTGGCTGGCGTGCCTGGCTGGCTTTTGTGTGTCTTTTGTTTCTGTCTTTTGTTTTTCCTTCCAGGTGGCTTGCATTTGGGACTGAGTGGCTGTGTAGCTGAGTTTATCAGGACCTCACCCTGATCACCTGAGACTGATCACCTGCGGCTCGTCAGGACTCACAGCTGTGGTGCATCTACATGGATTGGAACGTGGTGGCATTTAAGACTGGAGTACACAGTGTGTATTTGCCAGAGACTCGACCTTGTGACCAGACGGGTGAGATCGTCATCTCTAGAGCCATCTCCCATCAGTGGATGCAGAGAACGTCCAGGTTTGATGCATGGTCTGTGAAAGAGGAGGGGGTGAGGTCTCACGCTCGTCAGCACACTTCCTGAGGTACGTTTAGTTTTGTGACTAACATTTATACAGTCAGTAAATGTGGTGTCCCTCACACCTTATTATATTGAGCTGTATGTTAGTCGTTTAAATCAGCTTCCACTGCAGTGGAGTTTTGTGAACGGGGTGTTCTATGCCTGCAGGGTGGGAAGCTGATTTGCAATTAAGCCAGGAAGTGTTTGCCGTTTGTACACCTTTGAGTGGTCTCTCTGTGTGAGTGTGGACTCACATAATGATTTCTTCTTTCACAGACTCGGTTTGTCGCGGCCACCTGCAGGGTGTCGGCGGGGTCCTTGGGTCCGAACAGTTTTCTGGCTCCGGACCGTTAGCGCTGCTGGGAGCGCACCGCAATCCACCATGTCAGACCGCGCACTCTTTTGTTGTTTTTGTATCACTTCACTGTTATGTTTATTAAACTCTGTTATCCTTTGTACCGTGCTCTGCTTATTTCATACTGGGTCCTTCAAACGCTGGTCGGTTCTCCGGGCTGCGTCCGACACATAACATTTCCGTCTGCTTCGGCTTTGATTTATCAGTAATTATTTTCATCATGAGTTATTCTGTTATGTTTTTCTTATCACTTTGTTACTTTTCATTCTTTAGCCATTGTCCAGTTCTGTTCTAGTTCTGTTTAGCCGGTTTGTGTTTTCATTGTTTATCATTTAGCTTTCATCTGTATATGTTGGCTGTTGTACTTTTATATCGGGTTTTGATTTCTGTTTATTAGTCTGTTCCTGTTTAATTTTGCTTTTGTATTGATTTCCTGATCAGTTCTAGTTGCTTTTGTTCACATGCTCATGTTTGATATCAGTTCTTGTTTTTGTAGTTCCACATTCGGTGTTAGTTTATTCCTCACACCCAGCTTATTATGTTCACATCACTGCACCTGCCCCATGTCTTTAACTCCCACCTTGTTTATGTCTGCTTTGTGTTTTCATTCACTCCCACTCTTGCTCCAGTTCACGTGTCTTTGTCTGTTACTTCACTCCACTCTGTGCTTTCCTTCCTTTCTTCACTATCTTGTACTCTGCACAACCTTTGGCTCCCTCGGTCATGCCCTCTTCCAGAGACTTCCACGCACGTGCTTCACATCACCCTAATTTGTTTGCTCCTTATTTAAAACATCACAGTTTCACAGCTCACTGCCGTTTTGTTGTCTCGTACACATTCCAGCGCCCTTTGTCAGTTCTGATTTTTGCTTCGCCGTGTATTGTATCTCTGCTCTGTTTTCCTTGACCATGCCTTTTGCCTCGTCCCAGATGTCTGTGTTTGCTCGTGCCTCTGACCCCTGCTCAAGCATGACTTCATTTTTGCCTGATCCTGATTGTACCTCTGTTCCGCTGCTTGATCACGTGTACCGAACCAGAGCCTGGAATAAAGACCATGTTTTCTTCTACACCTAAGCCTAGTCCGGGAGCTTGCATTGCGGGTCCAGCCACCATGGTAGACGGGCATGATGGCGTTCTGACATGATTGGGACAAATAAAAAATATTTCTTAAAATATAAAGAAACTACAGTTTATATACAAGGTCTATTAGAAAAGTATCCGACCTTATTATTTTTTTCAAAAACCATATGGATTTGAATCACGTGTGATTGCGTCAGACAAGCTTGAACCCTCGTGCACATGCGTGAGTTTTTCCACGCCTGTCGGTTGCGTCATTCATATGTGAGCAGGCTTTGAGTGAGGAGTAGTCCACCCCTCTCATCGTTGTTTCATTGCAAGGAAATGGTGGAATGATTTGGGCTTTTTTTCCATCAGAATTTTTTCAGAAACTGTTAGAGACTGGCAGCTGGAAACCATTAGAAAAATTTATCTGGCTTTCGGTGAAAATGTTACGTGCTTGGTAGAGAATAAGGAGTGTTACTGTCGCTTTAAGGACGGCCCCCAGCAGCTGTGGGGCGCGCCGTGCTCCGAAGCAGCCATCGACAGGCTGAACGACCATTTCATTTCTAAACAGTTGGCTGTCTGGATCCGTGACCATCGTGTGCCATTTCTCTGGTTATCACAAGAGCTGGACATCAACCATTTTCCGGCAGATTTCACTTTTAACAAGAGATTTTGTTAAGAGATTTTCCCGTGAGGCTTCATCACGGCGTTGCTTTGCGCCATGCAGCACCGCCGCGACACGCGGAATTCCTCTGCACGTCTGTCTCAATGTGCCGAAAAAGTGCTGATGTCCACGTCTTTTCACAATTCCCGTGCTAGTCAGACGACGTCCCAGATAAAACACAGCGTCCAGTTTGGAAAGGAACGGCACATTCCACTGTTACAGGAGTTTTTGTCATGGAAAGAGGAGCGGAGGCTTCGCATGGCGCAAAGCAACGCCGTGATGAAGCCTCATGGGACATGTTCTGGCATGTCCAGGCACATCCACAATTTCTCGGATAATCACTCGATGGAAAAACCACCGACAGCTGTCTGAACGCCATCTCAAAGCTGTCCTGTGAGACCAAAACGTAGGTGGTTTTGTCTCGCTCCAGTAGCGAATCCATCGTGACGCGCGAAGGCTTCGCTCGGCTTTCCATGACAAAATCTCTTGTTAAAAGTGAAATCTGCCGGAAAATGGTTGATGTCCAGCTCTTGTGATAACCAGAGAAATGACACGATTCTCTACCAAGCCCGTAACACTTTCACCGAAAGCCAGATAAATTTTCTAATGGTTTCCAGCTGCCAGTCTCTAACAGTTTCTGAAAAAATTCTGATGGACGCAATCACATGTGATTCAAATCCATATGGTTTTTGAAAAAAATAATAAGGTCGGATACTTTTCTAATAGACCTTGTATATAAACAGAAAAAACTACAGAAAAAAACGCCTGAAAAAACTTTAAAATTGAGCTTTAATAGTCTCCGAAAAAAGCTGTAGCTTTATTTGGTAAAAAAAAAAAAAAAAAAAAAAATTAAAAACTGAACTGTTTACAAATTAAAGTGTTCACTCAGATCAACTCTGCTAAAAAGCTAAGCTAACGTTAGCCGATCATTAAACCACAGCAGTGCAGTAAATATCACATTTTATTTTTATATTATGCTCACATCGATAAAGCTGCAGAACTAAACTCTGCTGGGCAAACTGGGACTTCGCATATATCCAAAAAGTGGGAGATTTCGGACTGAGTGGGTTTGCTCCATCCCCCAGCTGCCTGCCTCGCTCTGCCCAGTGATGATGCCTGAAGGCCGGCTTCTCCGTGCGGGTCGACCTGCTGTCGCGGTTCGATCGATATCCCACCAAGTCGTCAGTCCTCCCTCGGTAGGCGTCACTCCAAAAAGTAGCTGAAAAAAGCTTCTCCCAGCAGGGTGATGGGAGAATCGTTCTACTGCTGTTTTTTAAAGCTTTATTTGTGGTTCAGGCAACGCAAATTCAAGATGGCGATCACTGAACTTTTTTCAGGTTGTGGTAACAAACAGAGTGTGACGTAGCAATCTCCGCCCCCCTTGCCGCTTCTGAAGCGAAACGGCTGATGTCACGACGCGTTGGGAAGCTTTGACACAATGCACTGATGCGTTCAATGTGAAAGGCCCATTCTTCAAATTTCAAATTCAAAATTCAAATTTATTAATTTATATAGCGCCAATTCACGACAAAATCGTCTCAAGACGCTTCACAACATAAAAACAGTTAAAAATTTAAAACACAATAAAAACAACCATAAGAAAAAAAACAGCAGTAAAAAAGTACAAGATTAAAAACACATCATAACACTAATGATAAAACAGGGAAAATAAATGAGTCTTTAAACGTGATTTAAAGGTCTCCACAGTGTCCGACTGCCGAATGTGTGCCGGCAGATCGTTCCACAGAGCTGGGGCACGATAGGAGAAAGCTCTGTGACCGGCAGACTTCTTATTCACCCTGGGAACACACAGACGTCCTGCACCGAGCTGGTACATAGGGGCTTATCAAGTCAGCCAGATAGGGAGGTGCAAGTCCATGAACAATTTTATAAACTAAAATCAATACTTTAAAATCCGATCTTGCAGAAACAGGAAGCCAGTGCAGTGACGCCAAGATTGGCGTAATGTGGTCAAACTTTCTGCTCCGTGTCAAACGTCTGGCAGCAGCATTCTGAACCAATTGAAGACCCCTGATCCTGGAATGCGGTAAGCCAGAGAATAGAGCATTACAATAGTCCAATCTAGAAGAGACAAACGCATGAATCAAAGTCTCAGCATCAGCCATAGACAGAATAGGACGAATCCTCGCTATATTTCGCAAATGAAAAAAGGCAGTCCTTGTAATGTCTCTAATGTGGAGATCAAAGGACAATGCAGGATCAAAAATTACTCCAAGGTTCCTCACTTTATCCGTATGATGTATAACACACGGACCTAAGCTAAATGCTAGCTGATCAAATTGATGCCGATATCTCGCTGGACCAAAAACCATAACCTCAGTCTTATCAGAATTTAAAAGTAGGAAGTTACTAGACATCCAACTTCTCACTGATGCAAGACAATCCTCCAAGGACTTTATGTGAGTAAGATTACCAGCAGTTATTGGCTTATACAATTGAGTGTCATCAGCATAGCAATGAAAGGGAATCCCAAAATGCCGCAATATATTCCCGAGGGGTGCTACATAAAGAGAAAAAAGCAAGGGGCCCAAAACGGATCCCTGAAGAACCCCAAACTTCATGTCTCTACGATCGGAGGAGGTTCCATTACACAATACACAGTAGGAACGACTAGACAGGTACGACGTCAACCATGCAAGAGCAATTCCAGTAATCCCAAAGTGATTCTCCAGCCTATTGAGTAGAATATGGTAATCCACAGTGTAAAATGCAGCACTAAGATCCAGCAGCAGCAGGACCGTAGTGATATCCGAGTCCATTGCTCGCAAAAGGTCATTCACTACTTTAGTAAGTGCTGTCTCTGTGGAGTGAAATCTTCTAAAAGCAGACTGCAGTGGCTCAAAAAGATTATTCTCAGTGAGATAGTCCACAAGCTGTCGCGAGACCACTTTTTCCAGGATTTTAGAACAAAATGACAGATTTGATATCGGTCTATAATTCTTCAATACACTAGGGTCGAGATTACATTTTTTAAGTAATGGTTTGATCACTGCAGACTTAAAACACCTAGGAACAGATCCAGAAGTCAATGAGAGATTTACAATTTCCAGCACAGTTGGTCCAAGAATGGGCCACAAGTCCTTAAACAATTTTGTTGGTATAGGATCAATTAAACAGGTTGTGCTTTTAGTAGACGTCACAAGCTTCGTCAGTGCGCCTAACGAGATACCGTCAAAATCTGTAAATCTGGATACCACTTCAGTGGGCGCATCCATCTCCACAGCAGTATGCAGTGGTTGGGCCAAAGCCTGCTGAGATATACTCAACCTAATATCCTCAATTTTCTTCTCGAAATAATCCAAGAAATCCTGTGCTGAGAAAGGAGAGTGAATAACAGGTGGCTGTCCATGAATAAGAAATGCTACAGTTTCAAACAAAAACTTGGAATTATGCTTATTTTTGCTTATCTTCGTACTCTTCTCTTGGCACGCTATCACAGGCTTTGTATAAATCCACAAACACATAGTTCAAGTCCTTCGGGCCTTCTCTGTACTTCTCCTTCATCACTCTCAGAGCAAATATTTCTGTCTTGCTCTTTCTTGGCATGAAATCATATCAATGCTTGCAATCCTATACCTCTCTTCTCAGCATAGCTCCTTCTGCATAATTCACGCTGTGGCTGAGAAAGTTAATGTCTCTGAATTTGCTGCAGCTCCGTACATCAGCCTTATTTTTATAAATCTGAACCGGTACACTTCTTCTCCACTCTTCACTCCTCAGGCATCCCTTTATTTTCCAATATTTCTTCAAACAACTTGATAAAAACACTGCTGCCATCTCTCTAAACATTTACATCTCTCTGGAGTTGTCATCTGGACCGATTGCCTTTTCACTCTTCACCCTTTTCATAGCTGACCTCTCCTCATCCATACTAATCCTATGCACCGCCTGATTCACACTCTCCACATCATCCAGCCTTATCTTCAGATTTCTTCATTCATCAGCTAAGCAAAGTATTCCCTCCACCTTCTTAGCACTCTCTCCTTGATTGTCAGCATATTTCCAGCTGTATTATTTGTTACTCTAAACTGCTTGCAAATCCTTTCCAGGTTTGTCCCTCTATCTTTCTTCTTCTTACTTATAAGGTTTTGAATAATCAGGTCCCATCTTATCTTAGGGACCTCGTAGTACCATATCACCCCAATAGAGTGCTTCGCTCTCAGACTGCAGGCTTACTTGTAGTTCCTAGGGTTTGTAAGAGTAGAATGGGAGGCAGAGCCTTCAGCTTTCAGGCTCCTCTCCTGTGGAACCAGCTCCCAATTCAGATCAGGGAGACAGACACCCTCTCTACTTTTAAGATTAAAACTTAAAACTTTCCTTTTTGCTAAAGCTTATAGTTAGGGCTGGATCAGGTGACCCTGAACCATCCCTTAGTTATGCTGCTATAGACGTAGACTGCTGGGGGGTTCCCATGATGCACTGTTTCTTTCTCTTTTTGCTCTGTATGCATCACTCTGCATTTAATCATTAGTGATCGATCTCTGCTCCCCTCCACAGCATGTCTTTTTCCTGGTTCTCTCCCTCAGCCCCAACCAGTCCCAGCAGAAGACTGCCCCTCCCTGAGCCTGGTTCTGCTGGAGGTTTCTTCCTGTTAAAAGGGAGTTTTTCCTTCCCACTGTAGCCAAGTGCTTGCTCACAGGGGGTCGTTTTGACCGTTGGGGTTTTACATAATTATTGTATGGCCTTGCCTTACAATATAAAGCGCCTTGGGGCAACTGTTTGTTGTGATTTGGTGCTATATAAAAAAATTGATTGATTGATTGATTGATCTGGCCAATCAGTACCATCACTCTGTGCTCCTCCTTCTTCTTAAAATAATTATACACTACAACATTTCCACCATCATCTGCATTCCTCTATTTACCATACGCACTCATCACCTCCTCAGCACCTTTGCCAAAATGCTCATTTACCTTCCTTGGGTACACTCTCTACCACCTTATTTAATACACTCCAGAAATCTTCTTTCTTCATCATCTCAAAACCCTCTTATGGAGCATATGTACTAATGACTTTTGTCATCACCCCTTCAATTTTCAACTTCCCATTCATCACCCTGTCAGACACTCACCTCACCTCCAACATTCTTTATATACACTCCTTTCAGAATTATTTTAATACCATTTCTCCTCTCAGCCACTCCATGAGAAAGATTTTCCTACCTCCAGTGCTTCTGGCCTTGTACATATGGTATGTCTAACTTTCTTTTCTCCATCATATCAGAACCCTCTCTCTCTTTATTATTCATATTACCAGCATTCAATATCTAAACTCCACAACTTCCAACTTTCCTCCTCTCCTGCTGCCTCCAGAATCACTCTATATGCCTCTTCTTCACCCAACAGTAGCTCAGGTACTACTGGAACTCTATTGGACATTATTATCACTTTACCGGGGCGTTGCTGGGCCGGTATCGTAGATTTATGTCGACGCTATCTGGCTATACCCGCCCGCTGCGCGTAAACAAATGACATCATAGCGCACGCGCAGCCCAAGAACTGTCCGCAGAGGAAAAAAAAAAAAACTGTCTGCAGAGGAAAAGATAAAATGGCATGAAGTGTGTGTTGGTCCCAATATGGATATTCCGGATGATTTTCTCATGGATAGTATGACAATGAACAGCACCCAAAGCAGCCAGCTCGATCAGGACGCACTGCCGAATTTGGAGAGCAGCGCGTGCCAGCCGACATGACAAAAGTTAAACTGAGCCAACTTTTTATGTACACGTTACGTGTTGTGTATTTTAGTAAAGTGATAATAATGCAAATAACATACTGTTGTCGTGTGGTATGCATTTTTCTGAGTCCCTCCGTCCATTCCGTCGCCCAAAATGACAGTTATTCGCCCTCGTATAACTCGGGCGAATAACTGTCATTTTGGGCGACGGAATGGACGGAGGGACTCAGAAAATGCATACCGCCCTCCAAAAGCATGTTATTGTATTAACAGTACTTGTGGTAGTCATTGTTAACCCACGCTGTGATTGACCCAGTAGAAATCTTAATTGTGATCTGCAGCTTTAGTTTACACCAAATGTCCTTCGTAATGGATTGATCAGAATCTGAATTTGCTTTATTAATCTATCTATCCGGGGTTCTACACAGGAATTTTTAGTGTAACAGTGCTGTTGGCAACTATCACCGGGGTGACGTGTCCTCTGGAGGAGGTCCTTCTCCAGAGGAGGTCCTTCTCCGGAGGAAGCTCTAGTATATTGACTGTTTCAAGTACAAATGGAGGCCATTTCCTGCAACTTCAGCTTTCAGTGTTCTCTAAATATAAACCTTAAGAGACAAAAGGAAATCTCCAACACCACATTCTTCTTATGATAGAATGTTATTTATTGCACAATACATAACAATCTGCACTCTAAATATTACCAAACAGCTCTTAATTAGACCATGATATTTTTACTTTTTACATACCATGTTTCCAAAATATTGGACAATCACATACTAAAGCTCACAATATACAAATAATGAATGTTTATGAGTTCAGTGGTACGAATATTTCATGAGGTTAAAGCTGGAACATACCATTCAACGAGGCAAGTTGAATACACCTTGCGAGTTGAATGCATGTGTGTGCGCGAGCACGTGTGGGCACGTACACGAGGATGTGCGCGAGCACGTGTGGGCACATCCACGAGGACATGTGTGTGTGTGTGTGTGTGTGTGTGTGCAGAGTGCAATAGTACCAAACGTATGGAACCAAATTTGCACTCTAAATGCAATGCAACACAAATGGGATGAATTAATCCATGTCATGTGACATACAAAGCACCAATCAAATGACAAGGATCCACTCAGCCATTATATAATAACTTCCAAATCATGAGCTCACAACATTTATTAAAACTAGAACAGTTGCATGTACAATAAAATCATAGATTTGATTAAAGAATGCTCAGGCAGTAATGTCAATTCTTCTTTTATTGCAAGCTGATCCAAAGCTGAATGTTGCTGAATCATCTTCAGTAGAAGTCATAATGGACCACAAAGGAAATAGGTGTTTTCACTTTCTTTTGTCATCCATGTATTTTTAATGTATTTACATTTATATTGTGTACTTACATTGAACTTACTAAATAAAATCAATCAATCAAGGAGATTTTCCAAAGCATGATGTTATTGTTGCGTGATTGTCATGGCAATAGTGGTGCCATTTCCACGTTGGTGAATGTGTGTGTTTCACACATGCTTTCACATTAGATTAGATTAGATGGAATTTAACTGATCCCTTGGGAAGACTCCCTCAGGGAAACTGAAGTTCCAGCAGTATTGTATAGTAGCACACAGGGTGAAAAAAGAAATAAAGTTTGCAAATATAAATACAAGTACAAATACACAATATAAATACCAGACATACTGATCAATACTGGTTTACTGGCTACTACTGTTCCTCTCATTCTCATTCCCGACCTCTGTCTTCCTGTTACTGCTCCTCCCCCCAAGTGAGGATTTGTACAGTCTGATGGCCTGAGGGATAAAGGAGTTTTTCAGTCTGTTGGTCCTTGCACTTGGGAAGGAGCAGATTGTGGCTGAAGAGGCTCTTCTGGTTGTTGACGGTGTGCAGATGATGACTGGCATCGCCTATAACATCCAGCGGTTTGTCCAGTGTTCCCTTCTCTGCCGCTGTCACCAGAGAGCCCAGCTTCATGCCAACCACAGAGTCAGCTGGCCTGATCAGTTTGTCCAGCCTGGATGTGTCCTTCTTTGATGGGCTGCCCCCCGGCACAAGATGGTATAAAAGAGGACACTGGCTACTACGGACTGGTAGAACATCCACAGGAGTTTCCTGCGGATGTTAAAAGGCCGCAACCTCTTCAGGAAGTACAACCTGCTGTGTCCTTTCCTGTATAGGTGATTGTGTGGGTTGTTCAGTCCAGTTTGCTGTCCAGCCACAGCCCAATGTACTTGTAGGAATGCACAGCCACAACCTCAGCTCCCTGGATCAGAAGTGGTCACAGACTTGGTCTGGACTTCCCAAAGTCAATGATCAGCTCCTTTGTCTTCGAGGTGTTGAGCTGTAGATGGTTGGTGTGGCACCAGGCAGCAAAAGTCCTTCACTAGGCTCCTGTACTCCTCCTCTCTGTCATCCCTGATGCATCCATCAATGGCTGTGTCATCTGCAAACTTCCGGATGTGACAGCTCAAAGTTGTAGCAGAAGTCAGAGGTGTACAGAGTGAAGAGAACAGGGGCCAGCACCATACCCTGGGGTGCTCCAGTGCTGCTGATCACAGTGTCAGACGTGGTGACCCTCAGTCTGACATACTGTGGCCTGTCAGTGAGGGAGCTGGAGATCCAAGTGACCAAGCAGTGGCCCACTTGCATCCTGTTCAGTGTCCTGGAGCACAAGGGGCTGGATGGTGTTGAAGGCACTCGAGAAGTCCAGGAAGAGAATGCTCACTGTGCCGTTTTCCTTATCCAGATGCAAGTGGACTCGGTGTAGCAGGTAGAGGATGGCATCCTCCACACCAAAACCTGCCCTATATACAAACTTCAGACAGTCCTGGAAGTCTTTGAGGAAGTCAAGGAAGAGCCACTCCAACGTCTTCATCAGGTGTGAAGTGACTGCCACTGGTCGGACATCATTCAGCTCACTGGGCGGGTTCTTCTTAGGAACTGGAATGATGCATGAAGTCTTCCAGAGGGTGGGCACTCTCAGGCTAAGGTTGAAGATATGTTGTACCGGTTCTCCCAGTTCAGTTGTGCAGGTCTTCAGTAGATGGGGACGCATCTTGTCTGGGCCTGCCGTTTTTCCTGGGATGAAACTTCCTCAGCTGTCCTCTGACCTGGTCGACAGGTTATGTTGAAATGGGGGGGGTTGGTGCTGCTGTGATGTCTGGGGGGGTGCTGAGGGAAGGAGGAGAGTTCCTTGTAGTCAAAGGAGGAAAGATAAACTATAACAGAACTCAGAGCGCAGACCTGCAGCTCAGCACAAGAACAAATATAAACTGGAAGATAAATCACAGTCTGGCTGCAGCCAAACTGTGCACTTTGTTTCCTCTGTGCAGAGAATCTGCAGGCTGCATCCTCACTTCCTCTCTGCCCCCTGCTGTGTGCACCTGATGCAGATATTCCTGCATTGTCATGACGTCACAGGAAGCAACTCGAAGCAGCCCCGGTGTGAAAAGGGCTTTATGCTCCATCTTTCTCCTGTAGCTGTCCTTTGCTTCCCTCATGCAGAGTTTCACCTCCTGCTCTGCTGCCTTCATCACCTCCATGTCTCTGCTCCTGAAGGCGGCTTTCTTCCTGTTGAGGACAGCTTTGACTTCCCACATTAAGCCTGGGTCCCACCGAATAATGAAGGATGAATAATGAGCCACGCAGCATGTTTTCTTTGCTACGAGAGGGTTTCTTCAACTATCGTGGGAGTTTCATGTCTCTGAGTGGCTCTTAGAGGCATTATCTTCAGTTAACGAGGCTCCTCTCTGATCGTGGCCCTAATTTCAAGAAGTTCAAAATTTAGCAACAACAGTGTGGCGCAGTTTGTGTACGAGTTACTGCGACAGCTTAGAGGCATTTGCGTGGTGCTTACGAGGGTGCTAAAAGCCGATTATCCGTGCAGCCTGGCAGCTACGCAGGACCTGAGAGGCTATTTTTGGAGCAGCTGCCCTCTTGCGCATACAATTCCACCTGCTCTGTGCGCTGGACGCTGTGTATAAAATAATTATTTTGTAGCAGATTAATCATTTTCTCCCAAACCTTGGATGCTGAAAACACTTCTAATCGCTTCTGGAATCACAGAGGACTGTTTCATCTGGATGCTATTTTTCCTCTCTTTCCTGCTCCATGTGGAATGTATTTTCAACAGCTTAAGGTAACTATTTTTAATGTTTTTATAGCTTGATAAAACAATTCCTAGCTGTTAAGGTATGTCTATGGTTGATTTAATATCTTGTTAATGGATCACATGAGCTCCGCTGTGTGTGCGGCCACCTCATTCGGACAAGCATAAAGTTAAAAGTGAGATCACAGTGTGTGTGTTTAAAGCTGCAGAAGAATTAAAGCCACTGAGCTGCGGAGCCAGTGAGGAGCACAGAGGCAGCTTTCCAGTAACCCTTGGTTCGGTTCTAGTCTGGTGCATTACAGGTGGACAGCAGCCTGGCGCACAGCGCACAACCGCGGGACTGTACTGGAGCATCTATTTTTGGACTGCATTTGAAAATGTGGCATCTTTAAATTCTGCTGTGAATCATCTGTGAATTGAAAACCCACACTTTAAAGGGACCAGGTGTGGGAGGGCTGGAGGTTTGGACCAAACCCATGCCAAACGTGCACCAACATTGCGTTATCATGGCACTATCATGGCGCTACATGGCTTAGTGTGGCTGATGTGAGCCATTCGAGGCTCTAATGACAGGTCGATTGTGGCTCACTAGAGGCTGCTACGTGGTACATGTGGGGTACAGAGAGGCACATAGAGGCACCTTCATAGCGATACGTGATAGATGAAAATGTGGGTCATTCTTCAAATAATCGCTAACACACCCATGCGTGGCTCATTATTCATGGCTTATTATTTGGTAGGACCCAGGCTTTACCCATGGTTTTTTGTTAGGGTAATAGTGGACAGTCTGCACAAAAGTTAAGATAATCCGACAGTGTGTCAGCCCCTATGCCCTCACTGTGCGGGTTGATCAGCTCATCCCAGACTGTGGAGTTGTAGCTCTCTCAGGGCACTTTCCACTTCAGGGGACCACGTCCTGATGGTGCAAGTGGTTACCAGCTGCCTTTGTACTAGAGGGTTATACTGGGGGGGGGGCGTGACTCTGTATGCATCCCTCACATTAACATGCAGTAAGTCAATTGTCCTGTTGTTTCTTGTTGGACAGTCCACAACCTGGTGAAATGCCACCAAAGTAGAGTCCAAAGTTCCATGATTTAAATCTCCGGAAATTATCATCAGTGCCTCAGGGTGCTTTGCCTGCAGCCTTGCTATGACAGTGTGAATTTTTTCACATGCAGTGGCTGCATCCGCTCTCGGGGGGATGTAAACACAGATGGTTATCATGTGACTGAGCTCCCTTGGTAGATAGTATGGCTGTAGGCTAACAGCTAGCAGCTCGAAGTCTTTGCAGCACAATACCTTCTTTACGGAGATGTGTCCTGGGTTACACCAGTGGTTGTTAACATACAAGATAAGACCCCCACCTTTGCTTTTTTCCGCACATTTTTGTTGGGAAAGTGTAGTGACACAGACCCACAACAGGGGGCGCAAATGATCGGACAATGAAAGAGTCGAATATGAACACTTTACTGTTGTGAAAGAGCACAACAAAAACACAGAGGATTACAGAATTTGAGCAAACAGTCAATCCACAAAGGTGACGTGTGGGCAGGCTCGAGGATAGAAGACGTCTGTCCTGAGAAGAACCGGAACCACACGATTTCCTCCGCCACCGAACCTGGAGAATACTGGAGCCGCCAAGTTCTGAGTCCCCAGGTGGCCACCGTCTCCGAGTGTCGGATCTGGTACTGCTGGCGAGGAGCAAAAACAGTCATATGTGGGTGCGTGCACACCCAGTAACAACAATGGTGGGAATTCCACCTCCACCTCTAACACACACTCGTGCAGCTCCTGTCTAACCACTTATCTGGTTGGGGTGTGAAGCGAAGCCGTCGCTGATCACACCAAACGCCAATCTCTCAGATAGGGAACACCACAGGAAAGCGGCTGCAAAAAGAGTTCAGACTAAGACACAGTTAAGGCTGAGAATATTACCTTCACAGGTAGATGATATCTCTGCAACGAGGTGGAGATGACGTCCGGTTTTTATGGAGTGGAATGATGAAGTGTAGAGGGATGACAGCTGTCATGAGATAATGAGTGACAGCTGTCACCCCCGGCTGTGTCCGTGGCGGCAGCGCCCTCTCGTGCCTGAAGCCCGCACTTCAGGCAGGGCGCCCTCTGGTGGTGGGCCAGCAGTACCTCCTCTTTTGGCGGCCCACACAACAGTTTTAGTGTCTCTGTTGACTCTCATAACAGTGAATCCCAGTAATTTGGGATCAATAATTTGTAGCACCTCCAGTTGTCTGCTAGCCTAGCCATTAGCTTAGCCTCAGCCCTGCAGCTGAGGCTAAGGGATATATATATATATAAAACACACATGTCTTTGTGAGAAGGTCAGAAGGGTAAAAAGGAAAGGAAAAAGGAGCTAAAAGAGGTAAAACTGGAGAGCTACTGGAGAGGTAGCCGTCTCCAACAGCACCTGAGCAAAAAATAAATAAAATAAAATAAAAAAGCGAATTTCAACAGAAATGGAGAGTTTTTACTTGTAAAATGAGCTACCAGTACCAGGATAATTTTGTTGGTGAGGAGTTAGCAAATGGCGTGTTGTCACCATCACGTTACTATTGTTTTCTTGTAGTAAGAGAGTTTGTATTTGTTAGTGATTTTGTACCCCGACCTGGCTTCAGACATGCTCCAGCAGACAGCCGAAGCAAATGAACACCTGGACATTCAGAACTGGACTGGAAGAGCAGCTGGCTTGAGCGGAGAGAGAGCTTCTCATCAGAAGCCCGGAGCAGAGACACACAGATTGTAACAGAGGGTGGCAGCAGCAAAGAACAAGTCATTTGGAGGAAAAGTGCTTAATCGGTGAAGTCCCACAAAAACAATGCACAAAGGATATTATTATTGTTTTTCCTTTACATGAGGGGCCATAACTTCAGCTTGCCGGTGAGCCGGGAACAGTGGCAGGATTTGGAGGAACAACGTTTAATTAGTCAAGTCCCACAACAACACACAGAGAATTTTACTATTATTATTATTACTTTATATGAGGGACCGTAACTTCAGTTTACAAACTGGTGAAGGAGAGATGGGAGATATTAATTATCGCATCCATGCCAGAGAGCTGTTGTGTGCTGCCCCACGAAAAAGACATGCTAATGAGGAATGAATAAAAACTGTACTGTGTGAAATGGCAGATGATTCTCGTTTCATGCCTGCAACAATAGATAAGAGTCCCAACTTAACAACTTTAATCGGCATAACCGGTGTAACAGTTTATCTTCCCCCCTGGATAACTTTCCCAGGGGTAAGATATTATCAGTTATCATATACCTATAAATGATACGCCAACGTGATTGGATAAAACACTAAAGAATAAATAGCAATACACCCTTTTCGCGGACGGGTAATATTTTTCATACCACCCGAGTAATCAGCCAATCAGGTGTCACGTACAATTCTTTCCGCCTCTCTTACAAAACAGTGCTTGGAACTTGAGGTGGATGGATAATGAAAGAAGCAAAACACCTTCGCAGTTTATGGCAATATTTTGATGAATTTCTTCATTTACAGCAGCTTCATTAAACAAATGTACTCGAATGATTATCAGCACGACGGCGAGCTTACAGGCTAACCTCCGCTAACACTAGAAGACAGTTGCCAGTTATGGATTCTGAAACAAGGGAGAAAAAAAAAGAAACAGCACAGTTCAGCTGAAGCATTAGTGGACGTAAAATATTCTGTCTGTTAAGAGCGTCACCTCTTGTTCCACGTGTGTATTTCCCACTGGTGTCACGTACGTCGCAATTTTTGAAATTTTGCCTACAAATGTGCCATGAACATAGTCATAGGCCTTGCCCATTACCCGGGATAAGCAATTCACCTTGACCTTCAGGGTTTCGCTTGAGGTCAAATGTCATCTAAAGTAGGTCAAGCTTCAGATGACGGTAAAACATGTTGTGTAATACACCAAATTAATAATATTTTATAAATGCATTGTTTGTATGTTATCATACTGTCAGTATAATGAGAAGTAAACTGATTTTTGCAGGGTAGGGAAGGGTCTGTTCCAGGGACTTCGTTCTTTTGAATAAATTTGATCTTCACTTATTGTGGGCTCACTTGCCATGTAGTTCAACACCAGTTGGGGCTACAAATTTTGACTCATTCTTCATGCAACTAAAACTTGAAACCACTTTGCTGTAATATTTAGTGAATAAAAATGATTTGAACTCATCTTTATAAATTCTTTCCTCTGCCGAGCTGCTCGTCCAGTGAAAATCACACTGTTTCAAATAATCATATTTGTCAATTTCATGCTACATTTATATTATTCTGTTGATTCCTATTTGCCACTGTTTTATGACCTAGTTTGTACAAAAGAGATTTGAGAAAGATGACAGACATTATAGGGCCCGGATTTTCAATATGTTTCTTAAACATATGTTTGTTTGCATGCTATTGTGTCTGTTTGTGTGTGCGTACGCTATATTTATTTATTAACTTGTTTAAATATATGTCTTAATGTTTTAACTGCATGTCTTAGTGTACAGCACATTGGGTCAGTGTTGGTTTTAGTAAAGAGCTTTATAAATATAGATGGTATGGTATTGTGTGCTCTATACATATACTGTCAATATTTTATGCAAACCTAAATTGGAGTATTTTTCTTCACATTTCCAAATCAGGTCCATATATTTGTAGAGTATATTTGGAAGGGGGATTTAAAGATACTTCAGAATAGGAAATATTACTATTGTAGATAGCTATAGATACATACAGAAAGAATACCAATATCGTTCACCATCAATCAAGCTGCTTCATCTGGGACCATAAAACATCCATGAAATATAGAGTTTAAAGGTTGCTTTATCCTGATTGGGCCTTATCAAGGTTTGGGTTAATCAGTGCTGCCCTGTAGGAATGTTGCCTGTCAGGGGTGGTGGGGAAGATTTCCAGGGTTTATATGAATCAAACATGCAAAAACCAAGCTGAGTACTCACAACTCAAAGTGATCTCAGGAAACACAGAGGACAAGACTCCAACAATATTTAGTTCACCAGCACACTAAAGGCAGACAAGAGGGATTAAAATAACCGAGCTGATTAGAGGCAGCTGCAGTATCCAGACAGGTGCAGCAATCAGAGAAAAAGATGTGCAAGGAACCTAAATGAACCCCAGAGGGAGATAGAGCCAAAGCAAAGACTAAAACATGTAAGAACATAAATGAACACCAGAGGGAGATAGAGCCAAGACAAAGACTAAAGCATGTCAACGTAAATGAACACCAGAGGGCGGTAAAACCAAACCTAACCCAAGTGACTAAATATACCCAAAAACTATACCTGACGATCATAAGACCAGAGAAACTAAGATAAGAAGAAGGATAAAGATGAGGTGAAACAAAAGGCGTGATAAGAATAGACACAATACACAGGAGAGATGATGAGGTGTGACACAAGATAAAGGAACTGGGACCACACAAAAATCCACACAACACGAAGAAACATGAACAGAAGACACAAAAGGCCAGGACAGGTGAGCAGATGAACAAAATACCAAAAATAGCCAGACCGGAACAGAACCCTAACACATAGAGGGACATGTTTTGCATTCTTAGTTCCCAATACTACATTGGAAAACAGTAAAACTGAGGATGCCCCACTGGCTGTTCCTGCAACATGAAATAATCCATGTCTGCTTCCCTCAACCTGCGTGGAACTTCAAACCCAAACTTAATTGTAGACATCTTACATATGCAGATGTATACAAACGTATGGGCACCCCTGATAATTTTCATGATTTTCCTTTATAAATCATTGGTTGCCTGGATCAGAGATTTCAGTTAAATATATCATATAGCCAGTGGTGGGCACACTTCCAATAATCCGATAACCGATAATTATCGAAGATAAAGTCTTCATTATCGGATTATCTTTTCAGATAACTTTGAAAACCATTATCAGACTAATTATCTTCTGATGAGAGGGCGCCAGTGGACCGCAGTCTGCAGTTCATCTCCACCTTAAAGACACTAACCACATGTTTGAGGTCAAGGAAGTTAAAATCTTAGCCAGAGAGAAGAAACGGTTTGAGAGAGGGGTAAAGAAGGCATTCTATGTGAAACAGTTGAAACCCAGCCTTAACCGGGGAGGGGGTCTGAGACAAGTTTTGTCCCCTGTTTACAATGGGGTACTCAAATCAAAGCAGTTTCAGTCTTTTGTTCATGGTAATGAGTCATTCACATCATCAGGAGAGCCGTCAGTCCCATCGTTAGGAGGGACAGCTACCCTGTCATTAGGAGGGTGCTAACAAGAGCACAGTAGGTGCTAATTAAAGCAACTGTTTAGTCACTAGCCAACAGCAGTCTGCCTCTCGGTCAGAGGGGTCTGGTTAGATTTAAAACTCCAGCTTTTTGTTACGCTGTCATTTCTGAGAGGCTGACTACAGCCGACTTCCAAGTCTCGTTTTAAATGATTAAGTTCATGGGACCAAAAGTACTGTTCAGGATCCCCTGCCCATTCAGACAAGTCTGTCCTGGGCAAAAAGCCCCTCCAAAGAAAATAATTCTGGGAAGAAATTAAAAGCCCAAGCATTTCTGTCCAACAAATCCCACATTTGAGCCAAAAAATCCTCCTTCTTTCTCGGATGATAGCAACAGTGAAAACAATTAAATAATAATCTGAACTGTTCGCCAAAGGCTTTGAACGCCACGACGTTGGGATATCCGTCTGCTGGGTCCATATGTTCTGGTGGGCTATTCTGTTACGGTTTTGTTCTAATAACGAAGCCAGAGTTGCAGACAGAAACCATGAGAAGCATGTGCAATCAAAACCCAGAGTGATTTACTGGTGGAGCCAAAGTGGCTAATTTTAATCATTTGGCTCCTTTTTAAAGATATTCTTGCTTGTTTAATACTTTTCTTAATAATTGGTTTCAAACCTCATCACTAAATTCCAATCAGATTTATTTACTTAAAGTTTTATGCTTTATCTCTTTCTTCCAAAGTCTCACGGGTGAGTAGGAAAATTGTTTCCATGAATGAACTTATTTTCAATCACTGTCCATAAATGCCAGTAAAAATGTTCATTTCTTGTATAAATTGTAAATAAATTGTAAATATTTCTGCTGTGGCTTATTTTGTGTACAGAAGGAAACTCTTGGGCAACCATATCGTGAGAATTCAGACTTCAGATCAGAGATTGATTAAATTAAATTGAGACGGATTAATTCAATTGAGACTGATAAATTAATGTGTAAATTATAGTACCTATGCTATAAAAAAGAAGAAAAGGTGGTGCCCCGAGTAATAACTAAATAATAAGTATTATACCCTAAATTAATTATTTTGGTGACTGTTACATTGGGCCTAGTCCAATCTAATTCCATTTGGGAGTTTAACTACTCATTCATTATAAATTGCTATATATTAACGGTGCCCCATGTGTGGGCGATTCAGTAACAAATTATTTTATTCACTAAACATTACATGTTATGATTCCCCGTTGCGAGGCCTGAATATCTGTAAAGCAAAGTGTCTCCAATAAATAAAAAATAAATACATTACATTTAATGGTGCTCCCGTGTGGAGGTATAAAGATTTAAATAACAACATTACAGTGTGGAATCCATTCGTTTAGTGAGGAAATTAGTGCAGAACATCCACTCAACAAGTTGAGACTGTGGCCTGCTTCCGTAGACGTGTCCTTAAAAATCATAGAGGGATTTGCTTTGCAAACTTAATACCATTAGTACATTGGTGTTGAAATTGAGGAAGCTCCAATGGTTGTTCCAGCAATATCAAAGATTTTGTGTCTGCTACCTACAACGCACGTGGAATGTCTCAAACCTAAACCTACTTCTAGGCATCTTATATATGCTACTCTGGAACCACCCCTAAACCCAAACAGTTCAACTGTCAACCCCACTGAGGTCCTTAGTCTGGGTCTCATTAACATAAGATCACTATCCTCAAAATCATTGTTGATTAATGATCTAATTATTGATCATCACTTAGATATGATTGGGGTATATGAAACCTGGCTTAACCTACAGCTGTCCTCCCTTAAATCAGGCCTGCCCACCAACATATACATTTCGTCATGTACCTCATGATGCGAAGCAAGGCGGGGGTGTTGCTCTCATTTATCAATCTAGGTTTAGCTTATTAGCTGTTGGTAGTCACAAATATAACTCGTTTGAGCATCTGATTCTCTGCTCTGCTCAGGATATTAAACACTGCCAAGGTCAGAAGAATAAAAATCAGCCATATTACTTTGTTACTGTATATAGGCCCCGTGGCCCATATTCTGAATTCTTAGATGAATTTGGTACATTCATCTCTAACTTGTCAACTAGTGCAGATAACATTCTGATCATTGGTGATTTTAACATTCATATAAATAAGCCTTTTGATCCCTTCTGCAAATCATTTATAGAAATTGTGCATGCATTAGGATTTTGGCAATGCATTCAAGTCTCGACGCACATTAGTGGAAATACTCTGGATTTGCTTCTCGCACGTGGTATTGCTGTCACGAATATTGACATCATGCCTCTTACATCAGTAGTCTCTGATCACTCACTTATTAAGTTTACAGTTTCGCTGCCATGTTTAGTTGAACAAGAACCTTATATATCACTACGGTGATGCATCAACTCCTCAACTAAGACTGAACTCGAAGCTTGACTGCCTGATGTCTTAGCTTCACATTTGGCAAATACCCAGTCAGTAGACAGCCTTGTGGATAGTTTAAACTCAGTGCTCAAAACTACACTCGACATGATTGCGCCACCTGTGTTAAAACCGCACTCCCCGAAAACACAGTCACCATGGTTCAGTGATTACCTGCATGACCTCAAGCATAAGGCTAGAGGTCTACAACAGAAATGGCGTAGTTCAAAATTAGAAGTATTCCACCTTGCATGGCGTGATGCTATCTTAGGACTATAAGCATGCATTACTGGCTACAAAGCGGACGTATTACTCTGATTTGATCAACAAAAAACAAGCATAACTCAAAGTTCTTGTTCGACATGGTGGCAACACTTCAATCATGGACAACCGCCTGTAGTTTGCTCTCCTTTTACAGCACAAGATTTCCTGGATTACTTTGAGAGGAAAACTGAAGACATTAGGTTAAACATATCCCAGCATGCCTTAACCCAGCCACTACACCCTGCTATTGAGGTGGGTGACATTACTGAGGCATTACCTAGATTTACAGAATTTGAGAGTATCTCTCTAGGCATGCTGATGAAACTCATAACGTCAACAAAAAGCACAACCTGTTTATTTGATCCTATACCAACAAAACTGTTTAAGGACCTGTGGCCTACTCTGGGCCGAACTGTGGATCTTATTAATCTTTCTTTAACTTCTGATCTGGTCCTAAATGTTTCAAATCTGAAGCGATTTAAACCATTACTTAAGAAATCTAATCTTGACCCTAGTAGATTGAAAAACTATCGGCCGATATCAAATCTATCATTTTTCTCTAAAATTCTGAAAAAGTGGTGTCACGGCAGCTCATGGACTATCTTACTGAGAATAATCTCTTTGAGCCACTGCAGTCTGCTTTTAGAAAATATCATTCCACAGAGACGGCTCTCATAAAGTGGTAAATGATCTTCTGCTTGCAATGGATTCAGACACCATACGGTTCTGGTGCTGTAGATCTCAGTGCTGCATTTGATACCGTGGTTCATCATATTCTACTTGATAGACTGGAAAATCATTTTGGGATTACTGAGAGTGCCCTTGCATGGTTGACGTCATACTGACCAGTCATTCTTACTGAGTTTTGTACAGTAACACTACGTCTAACCTTAGTGACATGAAATTTGGGGTTCCACAGGGGTCTGTCTTAGGCCCCCTGCTTTTCTCCCTTTATATAGCACCCCTGGGCACATATGTGGCATTTTGAGATTACCTTTCACTGCTATGCTATCTCATTCATATAAAATCCTTAGAAGATTGTCTCGCATCAGTGAGAAGTTGGATGTCTTGAAACTCCTTCTTTTAAACTCTGATAAGACTGAAATGTATGGGTTCTTGGTCCAGTGAGACCATCGGCATCAATTTGACCAGTTACCGCTTAGCCTAAGCCCGTGTGTCAAACATCACGCTGACAAAGTGAGGAACCTGGGGTAATTTTTGATCCTACAATGTCTTTTGACCTCATATTAGAAATATTACGATGACTGCTTCTTCCACCTGCGAAATATTGGGAAGATTCGTCCCATCCTGTCTATGGCTGATGCTAAGACCATGATCCGTGGGTTTATCTCTTCTAGATTGGACTACTACAATGTTCTATTTTCTGGTTTACCGCAGTCCAGCATAAGGGAACTCCAACTGGTTCAAAATGCTGCAGCCAGACTTTTGACACGAAGCATAAAGTTTGACCACATTACGCCCATTTTGGCATCCCTTCACTGGCTTCCTGTCCCAGTGAGATCAGATTTTAAGGTTCTGCTACTAGTCTATAAAATTGTTCACGGGCTGGCAACTCCCTACCTAGCTGACCTAATTAGACCTTATGTACCGGCCCGGGTTTTGCGTTCTCAGGATGAAGGAATACTTTGTGTCCAAGGGTGAATAAGAAGTCTGCAGGTCATAGAGCTCATTCTTACCGTGCCCCTGTTCTGTGGAATGATCTCCCTCGTCAATTAAACAGTCAGATTCAATTCAATTCAATTCAATTTCAATTTATTTTCATTTATATAGCACCAAATCACAACAGAGTTGCCTCAAAGCGCTTCACACTCACCCTAAACTTCACTAAAAGACCCAGAATTTAGGTAAAGTTGAGGCCGCAGCCCGCTCCAATTACTAATAAATTAATTAAAAGAGTAAAAAGCATAAAACAAAACTGTACAAGTATGCTAGCCATATGAAAGGGAAAATAAGTGCATCTTAAGTCTGGACTTGAAAATCTCCACAGAATCTGACTGTTTTATTGACGCAGGTTTTATGTTTCGGACGCGGTCGGAGCACCGACCCAGCGTTTGAAAGGACCCAGCATAAAATAAGCAGAGCACGGTTCAAAAGATAACAGAATTTAATAAACATAACAGTGGGTGCGGTGCTAAACAACTAAAAAGTCCGCGGTCTGGTGAGGTGGAAACACGGCGCGCTCTCAACAGCACAAATGGTCCGGAGCCACAGCAATTCAGACCCAGGGACCCCATCGACACCCCCCAGGTGGCCGCGACAAACCGAGTCTGTGAAGAAAGAAAACATGAGGCGAGTCCAACTCCACACAGAGAGACACAACTCAAAGGTGCACGCAATCAGCAAACACTTCCTGGCTTAAATCTATACATCAGCTTCTTACCCTGCAGGCACGGAACAACTCAGTTCAAATCTCCACTGCAGCAGAAGCTGATTAGACAATTATCATAACGTGACAGCTCGATACAACAAGGTGTGAGGGACACCAAATCCACTGTCATTACTTCACAAAAGTCACCCAAAACCAAATTACCTCAGGAAGTGTGCTGAAGAGCGTGAGACCTCACCCAATCATCCTTCACAGACTGTGGCGTCAAACCTGGAGCGGTCTCAGCGTCCGTGATGGTGAGATTGTTCTCCTGACGTCGATCTCACACGTCTGCTCACAAGGTCGAGTCTCTGGCAATCACACACTGTGCATTCAAGGTTTAAATGCAGCAATCTCTGATTAGGACAAAATACACCACAGCTGTGAGTCCTGATGACCTGCATGTGAAAACAAGCCTCAGGTGTTCAGGGTGAGGTCCTAATGCTCAGCCACTCAGTCCTGAATGCATACCACCTGGTGGGAGAAACAGAAAACAAAAACCAAGCCAGCCAAACACCCCAGCCCACAACAGCAGGGAGATCATTCCACAGAACAGGGGCACAACAAGAGAAAGCTCTGTGACCCGCAGACTTCTTATTCACCTTAGGGACACAAAGTAGTCCTGCACCCTGAGAACGTAAAGCCCGGGCCGGTATGTAAAGTTTAATTAGGTCAGCTAGGTAGGAGGGTGCCAGTCCATGAATAATTTTATAGGTTAGTAGCAGAACCTTAAAATCTGATTTCACTGGGACAGGAAGCCAGTGAAGGGATGCCAAAATGGGTGTAATGTGGTTGAACTTTCTGCTTTGTGTCAAAAGTCTGGCTGCAGCATTATGAACCAATTGGAGACCCCTAATGCTAGACTGCGGTAAACCAGAAAATAGAACATTGCAGTAATCCAGTCTAGAAGAGATAAATGCACGGATCAGTGTCTCAGCATCAGCCATAGATAGAATGGGACGAATCTTCGCTATATTTCGCAGGTGGAATAAAGCAGTCCTAGTAATATTTCTAATGTGGAGGCCAAAGGACAACGAAGGATCAGAAATTACTGCAAGGTTCCTCACTTTGTCAGTGTAATGTATGACACACGAGCTGAGGCTGAGCATTAACTGGTCAAATTGATGCCGATGTCTCACTGGACCAAGAACCATCATTTCAGTCTTATCAGAGTTTAAAAGAAGGAAGTTTCAAGACATCCAACTTCTCACTGATGCAAGTCAATCTTCTAAGGATTTTATATGAATGAGATTACCAGCAGTTATCAGCATGTATAACTGAGTATTATCAGCATAGCAGTGAAAGATAATCTCAAAATACCACAATATGTGTCCAAGGGGGTGCTATATAAAGGGAGGAAAAAGCAGGGGGCCTAAGACAGACCCCTGTGGAACCCCAAATTTCATGTCACTAAGGTTAGACATAGTGTTACTGTACAAAACTTAGTAAGAATGGACTGGTCAAGTATGACGTCAACCATTCAAGGGCACTCCCGGTAATCCCAAATGATTTTCCAGTCTATCAAGTATAATATGATGATCCACGGTATCAAATGCAGCACTGAGATCTAACAGCACCAGAACCATTATGGTGTCTGAATCCATTGCAAGCAGAAGATCATTTAGGCGTTCCCAAGCCAGCCGAGAGACGTATTCCCTCCAGCATGTCCTGGGTCTTCCCTGGGGCCTCTTCCCGATGGGACGTGCCCGAACCACCTCTCCAGCAAGGTGTCCAGGGGGCATCTGGAAAGATGCCCGAGCCACCTCAACTGGCTCCTTTCGACGTGGAAGAAAGGAGCCAGTTAAAAGCCATATGAAAGGGAAAAGAAGTGCATCTTAAGTCTGGACTTGAAAGTCCACAGAATCTGATTGTTTTATTGATGCAGGGAGACCATTCCACAGAACAGGGGCACAATAAGAGAAAGCTCTGTGACCCGCAGACTTCTTATTCACCCTAGGGACACAAATTAGTCCTACACACTGAGAACGTAAGCCCGGGCTGGTACGTAAGGTTTAATTAGGTCAGCTAGGTAGGGAGTGCCAGTCCATGAATAATTTTATAGGTTAGGAGCAGAACTTAAAATCTGATCTCACTGGGACAGGAAACCAGTGAAGAGACACCAAAATGGGTGTGTAATGTGGTCGAACTTTCTGCTTCGTGTCAAAAGTCTGGCCTGCAGCATTTGAACTAATTGGAGAGCCCTAATGCTAGACTGTGGTAAACCAGAAAATAGAACATTGCAGTAGTCCAATCTTGAAGAGATGAAGGCATGGATCAGGGTCTCAGCATCAGCCATAGACAGGATGGGACGAATCTTCGCTATATTTCGCAAATGGAAGAAAGCAGTCCTAGTAATATTTCTAATATGGAGGCCAGAGGACAATGAAGGATCAAAAATTATCCCAAGGTTCCTCACTTTGTCAGTGTGATGTATGACACACGAGCGTAGGCTGAGTGTTAACTGGTCAAATTGATGCCGATGTCTCACTGGACCAAGAACCATCATTTCAGACTTATCAGAGTTTAAAAGTAGGAAGTTTCTAGACATCCAACTTCTCACTGCTACAAGGCAAAATGACCTGAAAACAAAGATTGTTCAACATCATGGTTTAGGGAAAGGATACAAAAAGCTATTTCAGAGAACTCAAGTGTCAGTTTCCGCTGTGAGGAACATAGTGAGGAAATGGAAGGACTGCAGGTACAGTACTAGTAAGGACCCGAAGTGGCAGGCTAAGAAATATCTCAGATAATCTGAAGCGAAGGATGGTGAGAACAGTTATAGTCAACCCACAGACCTACTCCAAAGACCTACAACATGATCTTGCTGCAGATAGTGTCTCTGTGCATCGTTCAACTATACAGTGCAGTTCGCACAAAGAGATGTTGAATGATGCTATAATGCAGAGGAAGCCTTTTCTGCATATACGCCACAAACAGAGTCACTTGAGGTATGCTGAAGCACATTTGGACAAGCAAGCTTCATTTTAGAATAAGGTGCTGTGGACTGATGAAACTAAAATTGAGTTATTTGGACATAACAAGGGGCAGTACGCATGGCTGAAAAAGAACACAGTATTCCAAGAAAAAGCTTGCTACCTTATTTGGAGGTGGTTCCATCATGCTGTGTGGCTGTGCGGCCAGTGCAGGTACTGGGAATCTTGTTAAAGTTGAGGGTCACATGGATTCCAGTCAATATCAGCAGATTCTTGAGAACAATGTTCATGAATCAGTGACGATGTTGAAGTTGCGCTGGGGCTGTATCTTTCAACAAGACAACGACCCAAAACACTGCTCAAATAAGGCACTCATGCAGAGAAACAAGTACAACATTCTGGAATGGTCATATCAGTCCCCAGACCTGAATATTGTTGAAAATCTGTGGTGTGATTTTAAGCGGGCTGTCCATGCTCAGAAACCAACAAACCTGAGATGATTTGTGAATAAGAATGGTCCAAAATACTTCCAACCAGAATCCAGACTCTCAATGGAAGCTATAGGAAGCAAGTAGAAGCTGTTATTTCTGCAAAAAGAGGAACTACTAAATATTGATTTTTTGTGTGTGTGTGTGTGTGTGTGTGTGTGGGGGGGGGGGGGGGGGGCAAATTCATGCACCTGCCTAATTTTGTTTGAAGAATTATTGCACACTTTCTGTAAATCCTATCAACTTTATTTCACTTCTCAAATATCACAGTGTTTGTCTGCTATATGATATATTTAACTGAAATTTCTGATCCAAACAACCAATGATTTATAAGGAAAATCATGGAAATCATCAGGGGTGCCCAAACTTTTGCATACAACTGTATTACTCTGGAACCACCCCCAAATCCCAATCGCCCAAATGTCAACCCCAGTGAGGTCCTTAGTTTGTGTGTCATTAACATAAGACCATGGTCCTTAACCCTATAACACCAAGTGTATCATATTTGATACAGGATTTTCTAAGATGTCTGCTTCATCAGCGTGATATTTTCTCCCCCAAAAAACCCATCGTATACAATGAGATACTTGTAGTGCACAGACAAACCACCAGATGTCAGTATCTTATGCATCAGAGGGCCTTCAGATGAGACATTCATAATGGCTGCCTGAAACAAGTGATCCACAGTAATTTCCCTAAGAAATGCAGCATTTTATAGGTTTGAAATGTTATGTTTGCTCGGATTTAAAATGGATGTTTTTATGCTAGAACGCCCAATGTAGCAAATATGATACAAATAAAAACTCATATGCAAAAATGTTTTTGTTTTTTGTTTGTTTTTTGAACAGGCTTTTTCTGGATTCACTTCAACCAGCTCCACTTCTTTATACATTCAACAATCTGCAAAGAAATAGTACTGTGAGTGCAATTTTCCTCCAGAAATTGCATGTCATTTGAGTGTCTTTGTAGTTTTTCGACTTTGTGTTGTAAAGTTGGTCATATTTGTGAGCTTTTCTGCCAAAGTTCCTCTATTTGATCCATGATCGAAATGTTCTTGGCATGCATACTGCAAAAACTTTTAAAATATGATGGGAGAGGAAGGAACGAAACCGGAAAAATGACCAATCACAGCCCTTGCAGTCTCTGTCGTTTAGCAGGCGTTCTCAGCCATGCAGAGGGCTCTGATCTAAAAAAGTTATCTTTGTTTTGCCACATCTAGGAATATGTGTGTGAAACGTAACACCATGTTACAGTGCAGATAGCAAGCAGCATTTTGTTAATAATCACTAGCATTGAATAAACGCCTGCCTCGTTTATTGGCCTTGTCTGAGCACGGTTTGAAAAGATAAATGTCCAGGCTTTTTATCAAGGAAATACGAGGTCTGTCCATAAAGTATAGGTCCTTTTTATTTTTTTCAAAAACTATATGGATTTCATTCATATGTTTTTACGTCAGACATGCTTGAACCCTCGTGCGCATGCGTGAGTTTTTCCACGCCTGTCGGTGACGTCATTTGCCTGTGAGCACTCCTTGTGGGAGGAGTCGTCCAGCCCCTCGTCTGAATTCATTTGTCTGAGAAGTTGCTGAGAGACTGGCACTTTGTTTGATCAAAATTTTTTCTAAACCTGTGAGACACATCGAAGTGGACACGGTTCGAAAAATTAAGCTGGTTTTCAGTGAAAATTTTAACGGCTGATGAGAGATTTTGAGGTGACACTGTCGCTTTAAGGACTTCCCACGGTGCGAGACGTCGCGCTACGCTCTCAGGCAGTGTCATCAGCCTGTTTCAAGCTGAAAACCTCCACATTTCAGGCTCTATTGATCCAGGACGTCGTGAGAGAACAGAGAAGTTTCAGAAGAAGTCGGTTTCAGCATTTTATCCGGATATTTCACTGTTAAAGGAGATTTTTTTAATGAAAGACATGCGGACGGGTCCGCGTGTCGGGACGGAGCCGGCGCGGAGCGGCGGCACAGGAAAAACACCTCCATGTTGATAAACATTTGTAAAATCCAGGCGGCTTTTGATGGCTTTCAGTGGAGTGAGTATATGAGAAATTGTTTAACAGCTGGACATGTTCCAACTTGTCCTTAAGGCTTCCAACGGAGGTGTTTTTCCTGTGGCGGAGCGTCGCGGCGGCTGCGTCCCGACGCGCGGACCCGTCCGCACGTCTTTCATTAAAAAAAATCTCCTTTAACAGTGGAATATCCGGATAAAATGCTGAAACCGACTTCTTCTGAAACTTCTCTGTTCTCTCACGACGTCCTGGATCAATAGAGCCTGAAATGTGGAGGTTTTAAGCTTGAAACAGGCTGATGACGCTGCCTGAGAGCGCTGCACGACGTCTCGCACCGTGGGAAGTCCTTAAAGCGACAGTGTCACCTCAAAATCTCTCATCAGCCGTTAAAATTTTCACTGAAAACCAGCTTAATTTTTCGAACCATGTCCACTTCAATGTGTCTAACAGGTTTAGAAAAAATTTTGATCAAACAAAGCGCCAGTCTCTCAGCAACTTCTCAGACAATGGAATTCCGAAGAGGGGCTGGACGACTCCTCCCACAAGGAGTGCTCACAGGCGAATGACGTCACCGACAGGCGTGGAAAAACTCACGCATGCGCACGAGGGTTCAAGCATGTCTGACGTAAAAACATATGAATGAAATCCATATAGTTTTTGAAAAAAATAAAAAGGACCTATACTTTATGGACAGACCTCGTACAGTACATGCACAGTACATGAGAATGAGATCCTCCCACTGAAAAATGACACTGAGCTTAAATCCAGGCATGAAGGTCCAATTCTGGAATCTAATAGAGAAAGAGAAGTACCCCAACCTCAGACAAACTGCACAAAATTTGACTGCACTTTTTGGATCAACATATTAGTGTAAGTCCGCCTTTTCACATACAACCCCAATTCCAATGAAGTTGGGATGTTGTGTAAAATGTAAATAAAAACAGAATACAATGATTTGCAAATACTCTTCAACCTATATTCAATTGAATACACCACAAAGACAAGATATTTAATGTACAAACTCATAGACTTTGTTGTTTTTGTGCAGATATTTGCTCATTTTCAAATGGATGCCTGCAACACGTTTCAAAAAAGTTGGGATGGAGCAACAAAAGACTGGGAAAGTTGATGAATGCTCAAAGAAAAAGAATTGGAAACAGGTGAGTGTCATGATTGGGTATAAAAGAAGCATCCCCAAAAGTCTCAGCCATTCACAAGCAAAGATGGGGCGAGGATCACCACTTTTGCATGAAAAAAAAAATACTCCAACAGTTTAAGAACAATGTTTTTGAACATTCAATTGCAAGGAATTTAGGGATTCCATCATCTACAGTCCATAATCAGAAGATTCAGAGAATCTGGAGAACTTCTACACATAAGCGGCAAGGCCAAAAACCAACATTGAATGCCCGTGATCTTTAATCCCCCAGGCGGCACTGCATTAAGAACTGACATCACTGTGTAAAGGATCTTAGTGCGTGGGCTCAGAAACAGTTCAGAAAACCATTGTCAATTAACACAATTCATCGCTACATCTACAAGTGCAAGTTAAAACTCTACCACGTAAAGTGAAAGCCATACATCAACAACATCCAGAAACGCCGCCGCCTTCTCTGGGCCAGAGCTCATTTGAAGTGGACAGACGCAAAGTGGAAAAGTGTGGTGTGGCCTGATGAGTCCACATTTCAAATTGTTTTTGGAAATCATGGACCTCGTGTCCTCCAGATAAAAGAGGAAAAAGACCATGCAGATTGTTACTAGCGCAAAGTTCAAAAGCCAGCATCTGTGATGGTATGGGTGTGTGTTAGTGCCCATGCCATGGGCAACTTACACATCTGTGATGGAACCATCAATTCTGAAAGGTATATCCAACACATGCTGCCATCCAAGCAACGTCTTTTTCAGGGACGTCCCTGCTTATTTCAGCAAGACATTGCCCAACCACATTCTGCACATGTTACAACAGTGTGGCTTCGTAGTAAAAGAGTGGGGGTACTAGATTGGCCTGCCTGCAGTCCAGACCTGTCACCCACTGAAAATGTGCGGTGCATTATGAAGCACAAAATATGACAATAGAGACCCGGACTGTTGAACAACTTTATATCAAGCTCAATAGGCAGGACAGGCTGGACGCAAATGCAAAACGCAGGGACACAGCTCATTAGAGACAAAACGTTTACTGGATAAACAGGCTGGGGTCGGTACACAAAAAGGCAGTCCAAAAAGAGCAAAAGTATCAAAAACATCAGGCAACAAGGTGTGGTCGGAGTACACAGGCAGGTAGTCAAAAAACTGATGAGGCAAACAAGCAAGGCAAGAGAACAAGAACTGAGCTGGAAGGAAGTCACAAGGCACATCGATCTGGCGAAGAGCAAAGGCAAACAGTGAGGCTTGTAAGCACCCAGGTGATTATTACCAATCAAGAACAGGTGTGCAGAGAAGCTCCCAGAACCGGGGTGTGGCCAGACAGAGAGAGAGAGAGAGAGAGAGAGAGAGAGAGAGACACCCACCACCAAGAGCCAAGAGAGGGAGACAAGAAAAAACAGGACAGAGAAAACCCAAGCAGAAAGACAAAGCAGGAGACAGAACATGAAAACAACCCAACAACCCCAGAACCTGAAACTTTAGTCATACATCAAGCAAGAATGGGAAAGAATTCCACCTACAAAGCTTCAACAGTTATTGTCCTCAGTTCCCAAATGCTTATTGGTTGTTGTTAGAAGGAAAGGTGATGTAACACAGTGGTGAACATACCACTGTCCCAGCTTTTTTTAAATGTGTTGCAGACATCCATTTCAATATGAGCAAATATTTGCACAAAAACAATAAAGTCTATCAGTTTGAACATTAAATATCTTGTCTTTCTGGTGTATTCAATTGAATATAGGTTGAAGAGGATTTGTAAATCATTGTATTCTGTTTTTATTTCCATTTGACACAACGTCCCACCTTCATTGGAATTGGGGTTGTAACATATTAGGGGCATTATCCCATGTAGTGACAGTTTGTGTGTTGATGCTTTAATTTTTTTCACGTTAACTCTGCAGTGAGTCAGAGGCCTAGGCTGCTGGCAGCAACTGCTGCAAAGGCTTGTATTTTTTATTTTTTAACATTTTATTACAAATATCTGTAATAATATTGCTTGTTGTGTGGCTATTTCTCTAAACACATCATCTGAGACATGTATGGGCCGGTATTTGCATTGTGTGATGTATTTATGGATGCTAACAATGTTAGCATTTGTAGCAGCTATCACTAACTTCAAGACGTTAGGTTGTTAGGCCATGATTACTGAGGAAATAAGCGGGCCATAATTTTTAATGCCTGCACCAATGCAAAACTTAGAAAGTTTTTATAAAAGACAATGTAGGTGGTACAATGGTTGGGTTTTATTCCTGCAACACCTAACCTTACTGGCTTGCATAGACAGAAAGGAAACCCCGCCCCTTGTCAGCCTACAGTTGTTCAGTACCTGGTGGAACCCAACTCCTTTGTTTGGAATTTCTGATCAGATAAAACCAGTATATAACAAATAAGCACACAGATATACTATCTAACACCCCCCAAAATATGAGTTAATAAACATGTGAAAGAAGGTGCACTGTAAAAAAAAGTCTGTGAAATTAATCGTGAAATCCTGTGAATCCACACCATAAAGAAATTATTAAATGAAAAACAATGGAGTGGTGTTTACTTTACAGCAATAATGTGTAAAATGTGGAACTAAATTGTACTGTGAATTTAACAGTACAAATATGTCAAAATAATCATATACCATTGTAGAATTTACAAATGACTATAGTTTAAAAACAGAAAAAACGGTAATACCAAAAACTGTACAAATCAGTTAGATATTACAGATGAGAATTTTCACGAATACAGTAACATACTGATAATTAAGGGTTTGAAACAAGAGGTGGTGTGTCTGTTTAAACTACATTTAGAGGAAAATAAAACATGAGGTGGCCGTTTTGCAGAGATTTTATCTTCTAAATAGACAATAAAATTACAACAGGTTTACTCTGTAAAATTGACATATTTTATGTAAAATAATTTACACATTTACCGTAATTTTTACAGAATTCTCCTGCTAACCACAGCTGCGAGGATTTTTCCGTAAAAACAAGGGAATTTTTTTAGTGTGAGCCTGTTAGCTGGCGCACACAAGGCACTTTTCTTAGATAATATCTGTGCTAATTCTTTTTTTTTATGTTAGCTATCAAATATTTGTGTTATTTTTTTGGAAGTTCTGAGAAATATAAGCAGTGTTGCCACAGTTACTTTGAAAAAGTAATCCAATTACTGATTACTGATTACTCCTTGAAAAAGTAACTTAGTTACTTTACTGATTAATCAATTGTAAAAGTAACTAAAATAGATTACTAGTTACTTTTTAGTTACTTTCCCCAGCTGCCGACAACAACCCTCTGCCACCTCAACATGACAGTGATACTTGTTTTGCCAAAACTCACTTTATAGTCACCCTTTTATGACTTCAATGAAAATAAATACGTGTTTTATAAAAAGTAAAATAAAGACCTCTTTCTTGACCTCATACTTAACTGTTGACAAGACTGTAACAGCAAAACTTGCAATTTCTAACCTACATTGTTTATAAACGTAACTATTAAATTCTTTCTAACATTTTTCTAAGATTTAAATTCTCTCTAAACATTTTACTTGTCGAAATTATTATTATTATAAGTAGTATTAGTAGTTGTAGTAAAAAAGGCTTCAAAACTGGTCCTGTGTCACCTCTGCCCCACAGTGAGCTCTGCTGGGGACCCAAAGCAGTTTGCTTACCGGCCAGGCATCGGAGTGGAGGATGCCATCATCTCCCTGCTGCACCGCTCGCTGTCCCACCTGGAGAGGCCTGGCAGCGCTGTGAGGATTCTCTTCTTTGACTTCTCTAGTGCTTTTAACACCATCCAGCCGTGGTTCCTGAGGAACAAGCTGGTGATTGCAGGAGTAGACAAGGATCTGGTTGAGTGGGTCCTTGACTACCTCAAAAACTGGCCCCAGTTTGTGAGGACCAAGAACTGTGTGTCTGACCTCCTGACCTGCAGTGTGGGGGCCCCCAGGGGACGGTCCTCGCGCCCTTCCTCTTCACTCTTTACACTGCAGACATCAGACACAACATGGACAGCTGCGTCCTGTAGAAGTTCTCCGATGACTCTGCCCTCATTGGACTCATTATGGACGACGATGACGCAGAGTACAGAGGACTAACGCAGGACTTTGTGGACTGGTGTCAGAGGAACCACCTCCTCATCAACGCGGTGAATACCAAGGAGATGGTGGTGGACTTCAGACGCCGCTCCACTACACTCCCCCCAGTGAACATCCAGGGAAGGGACATTGAGAGAGTGGACTCATATAAGTACCTGGATGTTCATCTGAACAACAAACTGGACTAGACTCATAACACGGACGCACTTTAGAGGAAGGGTCAGAGCCGCCTCTACCTCCTGAGGAGTGAGGGGGCCACTCCTGAGGACCTTCTATGACTCTGTGGTGGTTTCAGCCATCCTGTACAGTGTGGTCTGCTGGAGCAGCAGCATCACAGAGAGGGACAGGAAAAAACTGGATAAGATCATCAGGAAATCCTGCTCTGTCCTGGGCTGTCTTCTGGACTCTGTGCAGGAGGTGGGGGACAGGAGGGTCCTGGCTAAACTTACGTCTGTGCTGGACCATGAGTGTCACCCCCTGCAGGACGTTCTGTCTGCTCTGGAGAGCAGTTTCAGTGACAGACTCATCCACCCTCACTGTGTGAGGGAGAGATTCCGCAGATGTTTTCTCTCAGCTGCTGTCAGACTGTACAATGAACAATGCTAGCGCTGTGGTAACCATAGCAACCAGGACAATAATCATGTCATTACTTGCTGTATTTATTAGGTGCAATAATTTAACTTATGGTGCAAACTCAAGTCACTTTACCTACTATATTTTAACCTGTCCATATTGTAAATTTCAGAGTAACTTACTTTACATTTCATGCTGAAGTCACTTATTTGATCACTTTTACATCCTGACAGTGTAAAACATCCCGGCAGTACAGCATTGAATTGAACAATGGTAGCCTTCGCTTTACTCGGTACTCAGTGCTTTTTTAGTTCTTGTTTTTTAAGAGATACTTGTTTGTTTTATTGCATGCCCTTCTGTCTATTCCTACTGTTCTATGCTGCGATGTGACGCTGAAATTTCCCCCATTGAGGGATGAATAAAGACTTTTCTTATCTTATCTTAATCTAGGGGTGTTGTGGGGGGGGGGGGCATCCTTGCCCCACACCCTCAATCCATCTGGATTCACCCCTGCTTTGGCGTTTGAGCACAAAGAATGGATAACATTTATTTATGCAGAAAACATGACCAGATTTACAGGTAAGAAAGTGTTATTGCGTTTTCACATCATGTGGTCCTCAGAAAGAGAGTTTAGCTGCATTTGAGTGGAAAATAGTGTTAGTTGTTGATGCGTTGCGGAGGATCAGCTGTTTTTAGCGAGCAGATACGGAGCGGCTCAGCTCAGAATTCTAAATAAAGGACAAAAAAACATAAAAATGTCTTTGTAAAGCTCAGTGCAGGTGTGCTGTTGTCACCGCGCTTTAAGAGGTGAGGACGAGTCGTAGCTGCTGCAGAAAACCGTGGATAAAAAGCTCACAGCTCGCTTAAAGTGGGCAGTGCAGTCGAACCCTGACCCCCTACCCACGGACCAAGTTTAATGCTGCTATCGACCCACAATGCAAAGATAATACAACCCCTGGCAAAAATTATGGAATCACCGGTCTCGGAGGATGTTCATTCAGTTGTTTAATTTTGTAGAAAAAAAGCAGATCACAGACATGACACAAAACTAAAGTCATTTCAAATGGCAACTTTCTGGCTTTAAGAAACACTATAAGAAATCAGGAAAAAAAAATGTGGCAGTCAGTAACGGTTACTTTTTTAGACCAAGCAGAGGGAAAAAAAATATGGAATCACTCAATTCTGAGGAAAAATTATGGAATCATGAAAAACAAAAGAACGCTCCAACACATCACTAGTATTTTGTTGCACTACCTCTGGCTTTTATAACAGCTTGCAGTCTCTGAGGCATGGACTTAATGAGTGACAAACAGTACTCTTCATCAATCTGGCTCCAATTTTGTCTGATTGCTGTTGCCAGATCAGCTTTGCAGGTTGGAGCCTTGTCATGGACCAGTTTCTTCAAATTCCACCAAAGATTTTCAGTTGGATTAAGATCCGGACTATTTGCAGGCCATGACATTGACCCTATGTGTCTTTTTGCAAGGAATGTTTTCACAGTTTTTGCTCTATGGCAAGATGCATTATCATCTTGAAAAATGATTTCATCATCCCCAAACATCCTTTCAATTGATGGGATAAGAAAAGTGTCCAAAATATCAACGTAAACTTGTGCATTTATTGATAATGTAATGACAGCCATCTCCCCAGTGCCTTTACCTGACATGCAGCCCCATATCATCAATGACTGTGGAAATTTACATGTTCTCTTCAGGCAGTCATCTTTATAAATCTCATTGGAACTGCACCAAACAAAAGTTCCAGCATCATCACCTTGCCCAATGCAGATTCCAGATTTATCACTGAATATGACTTTCATCCAGTCATCCACAGTCCACGATTGCTTTTCCTTATCCCATTGTAACCTTGTTTTTTTTTTCTGTTTAGGTGTTAATGATGGCTTTTGTTTAGCTTTTCTGTATGTAAATCCCATTTCCTTTAGGCGGTTTCTTACAGTTCGGTCACAGACGTTGACTCCAGTTTCCTCCCATTCGTTCCTCATTTGTTTTGTTGTGCATTTTCGATTTTTGTGACATATTGCTTTAAGTTTTCTGTCTTGACGCTTTGATGTCTTCCTTGGTCTACCAGTATGTTTGCCTTTAACAACCTTCCCATGTTGTTTGTATTTGGTCCAGAGTTTAGACACAGCTGACTGTGAACAACCAACATCTTTTGCAACATTGCGTGATGATTTACCCTCTTTTAAGAGTTTGATAATCCTCTCCTTTGTGTTGTGAAAGTGTAGTGACACGGACCCACAACAGGGGGCGCAAATGAACGGACAATAGAAGGAGTCAAATTTGAACACTTTACTGTTGTGAATGCCACAACCAAACACAGCAGATTATAGAATGATACAAAGTCAATGGATAAAGGTGTCGTGTGGGCAGGCTCGACATTAGGAGACGTCCGTCCAAAGAAGAACCGGAACCACACGATTTCCTCCGCCACCGAACCCGAAGGATACTGGAGCCGCCAGGCGAAGAGCAAAGACAGTCAAGTGTGGGTGTGTGTACACCCAGTAACAACAATGGTGGGAATTCCACCTCAAATCACACACTCGTGCAGCTCCTGTTTCAGCACTTATCTGGAAAGAGTGAGAAGCGAAGACGTCGGCACTCTCACGAACTACCAATCAGCGGACAAGGCTCCACAGGAAAGCGGCTGCAAAAAGAGTTCAGACTAAGATACAGTTTTAGTTTATGGCTGAGAATATTACCTCCTTTGAAGAACGATATTTCGGCGACGTGGTGAAGGTGTCATCCTGCTTTTATCCGGAATGAAGTGCAGATGATCGGTGACAGCTGTCACAGTTGATGAGTGACAGCTGTCACCCCAGTTGTGTCAGCAGTACCTCCTCTTCTGGCGGCCCACACAACAGGACCCCCCCTCAACGGGCGTCCCCTGGCGCCCGACCGGGCTTGTCCGGGTGGCGACGGTAGAAATCGGCCAGGAGGGCCGGGTCCAGGATGAAGCTCCTCTTCTCCCAGGAGTGTTCTTCGGGTCCATACCACTCCCAGTCCACCAAATAATGGAAACCCCGGCCCATTCGACAGACATCCAGGAGCAGGCGCACCGTCCAAACTGGCTCCCCGTCGATGATACGGGTAGGAGGCGGCGTCGGACCGGGTGTACAGAGGGGTGAGGTGTGATGTGGCTTCAATCTGGACACGTGAAATACTGGATGGATCCGCAGTGAGGTCGGCAGTTGGAGCCTCACTGCGGCGGGACTGAGGACCTTGAGGATCTTGAAGGGCCCTATGTACCGGTCCATCAGTTTAGGGGAATCCACCTGCAGGGGAATGTCCCTTGTGGATAGCCACACCTCCTGCCCGGGCCGATATACGGGGGCCGGGGATCGTCGACGGTATGCATGGGTCTTCGCCCTCGTCCGGGCCCTCAACAAGGCCGAACGGGCAGTGCGCCACACCCGACGGCATCTCCGCAGGTGGGCCTGGACCGAGGGTACACCGACCTCTCCCTCCACCACAGGAAACAAAGGGGGCTGTTACCCCAGACACACCTCGAACGGGGAGAGGCCGGTGGCAGAGGACACTTGGCTGTTATGCACATACTCGATCCAGGCCAGGTGTTCACTCCAAGCCATCGGGTGTGCGGATGTGGTACATCGCAGGGCCTGCTCCAGCTCTTGGTTAGCCCGTTCAGCCTGTCCGTTGGTCTGAGGGTGATACCCAGACGAGAGGCTCATGGTGGCCCCCAGCTCCCGGCAGAAACTTCTCCAAAACTGCGAGGAAAACTGGGGACCACGATCTGAGACGATGTCTGTTGGTATCCCATGCAGACGTACGACATGGTGGACCAGGAGATCTGCTGTCTCCTGGGCCGACGGGAGCTTCGGGAGGGCCACGAAGTGGGCCGCCTTGGAGAACCGGTCCACTATCGTGAGGATGGTGGTGTGCCCCCGGGATGGCAGGAGGCCCGTGACGAAATCCAGACCGATGTGGGACCAGGGGCGACGAGGCACAGGAAGTGGTTGAAGGAGTCCCTGTGCCTTTTGGTGGTCCGCTTTGCCCCTGGCGCAGGTGGTGCAGGCCTGAATGTAAGCCCGGATGTCAGCCTCCAGGGACGCCCACCAGAAGCGCTGCCGGAACACTGCCACGGTCCTGCGCACCCCTGGGTGGCAGGAGAGCTTGGACGGCAGCCCTGGCCTCTGGTGGGATGCAAAGTCTGTTCTTTGGCCCTGTTCCGGGATCCGGGCTTTGTGCCAGGGCCTCCCGGACAGAGTTACTGGTAGTGTCCTGTGTGTGATTAAAGGGAGTAGGGTGCCATCTAGTGCTCGCATCTGCAATGGCGAAGGCAGCGCCACCAGAGGGAGCCCTACCTCCCTGGCCCATCTGCTGTCTAGCAGATTCCCTTCTGACCCTGTGTCTACCAGTGCTGGGGCCTGAAGGGTTAAATCCCCGCTAAGGATTGTAACTGGGAGTCATGCGGAAATATGTGTGTGTCCCACGTGAATTTCTTGGCCCACCCTAAGCCCAGTTTCTAGGGGCGGGCGTTGGTGTTTAACCGTTCGGGGCAGTCTCTTAATTGGTGCTCAATTGAGCTGCAAACAAAACACGCCCCGCGGGGAAGTCCCCTCTGTCTATTTGGTGGTCTAAATGTGGCCCTGCTTGTGTCCATAGCTTCGTCAGCAGGGGGAGCTGTAGTCACATGGGGCGTAGAGGCCATGGAGCGTGGGAAGGGCGGACCTTTTTCGGACCCGGAAGGAAGAGGGACGGTGCGTGCCCGGCCACGCCCCTCGTCTCGTTCCCGACGGCGTTCCTCCAACCGATTGTCTAACCGTATAACAAGGTCGATAAGCCCATCTAATTCCCGCGGTTCGTCCTTGGCCACCAGGTGCTCCTTCAGGACCGACGACAGTCCATTTACGAAGGCGGCGCGGAGCGCAGCGTTATTCCAGCCGGACCTCGCAGCCGCAATGCGGAAGTCGACTGCATAAGCGGCTGCGCTCTGGCGTCCCTGTCTCATGGACAGCAGCACAGTTGAAGCGGTCTCTCCCCTGTTAGGGTGATCAAACACGGTTTTGAACTCCCTCACAAACCCAGTGTACGTATGAAGGAGCCGTGAATTCTGCTCCCAAAGCACCGTAGCCCAAGCGCGTGCCTCTCCTCGAAGCAAATTAATCACATAAGCTACTTTACTAGCATCAGACGCGTACATGACGGGACGTTGTGCGAAGACGAGCGAACACTGCATGAGAAAGTCCGCGCACGTCTCCACACAACCTCCGTACGGCTCTGGGGGGCTTATGTATGCTTCAGGGGATGGTGGGAGGGGTTGTTGAACGACCACTGGAACATTTACATCCTGCACAGGGTCGGCAGGAGGAGGAGCTGCAGCAGCGCCCTGAGCGCTTGCTGCCACCTGTGCGGAGAGAGCCTCCACGCTGCGGTTCAGGAGGATATTTTGCTCGGTCATCTGATCCAACCGAGCCGTAAAGGCGGTGAGGATGTGCTGCAACTCACCAATCACGCCTCCTGCAGACTCCTGTGCACCCTGCTCTCCCATTGGCCGTTCAATCGCTGGGTGACACCCCTCGGAGTCCATGACGCTGGCCGAGATGTCTTGTTGTGAAAGTGTAGTGACACGGACCCACAACAGGGGGCGCAAATGAACGGACAATAGAAGGAGTCAAATTTGAACACTTTACTGTTGTGAATGCCACAACCAAACACAGCAGATTATAGAATGATACAAAGTCAATGGATAAAGGTGTCGTGTGGGCAGGCTCGACGATAGGAGACATCCGTCCAAAGAAGAACCGGAACCACACGATTTCCTCCGCCACCGAACCCGAAGGATACTGGAGCCGCCAGGTCCCGAGTTCCCCAGGTGGCCACCGTCTCCGCGTGTCGGATCTGGTACTGCTGGTGAAGAGCAAAGACAGTCAAGTGTGGGTGTGTGTACACCCAGTAACAACAACGGTGGGAATTCCACCTCCACCTCAAATCACACACTCGTGCAGCTCCTGTTTCAGCACTTATCTGGAAAGAGTGAGAGGCGAAGACGTCAGCACTCTCACCAACCACCAATCAGCGGACAAGGCTCCACAGGAAAGAGGCTGCAAAAAGAGTTCAGACTAAGATAAGAGGGCTGTCAATAAAGTAACGGTCCTTTTTATTTTTTTCAAAAACTATATGGATTTCATTCATATGTTTTTACGTCAGACACGCTTGAACCCTCGTGCGCATGCGTGAGTTTTTCCACGCCTGTCGGTGACGTCATTCGCGTGTGAGCACTCCTTGTGGGAGGAGTCGTCCAGCCCCTCGTCGGAATTCCTTTGTCTGAGAAGTTGCTGAGAGACCGGCGCGTTGTTTGATCAAATTTTTTTCTAAACCTGTGAGACACATCGAAGTGGAAATGGTTCGAAAAATTAAGGTGGTTTTCAGTGAAAATTTTAACGGCTGATGAGAGATTTTGAGGTGATTCTGTCGCTTTAAGGACTTCCCACGGTGCGAGACGTCGCTCAGCGCTCTCAGCCGCCGTCGTCAGCCTGTTCAAGCTGAAAACCTCCACATTTCAGGCTCTATTGATCCAGGACGTCGTGAGAGAACCTCTGTTGAAAGCCTTAAGGACAAGTTGGAACATGTCCTGCTGTTAAACAATTTCTCATATACTCACTCCACTGAAAGCCATCAAAAGCCGCCTGGATTTTACAAATGGTTATCAACACGGAGGTGTTTTTCCTGTGCCGCCGCACCGCGTCGGCTGCGTCCCGACGCGCGGACCCGTCCGCACGTCTTTCATTAAAAAAATCTCCTTTAACAGTGGAATATCCGGATAAAATGCTGAAACCGACTTCTTCTGAAACTTCTCTGTTCTCTCACGACGTCCTGGATCAATAGAGCCTGAAATGTGGAGGTTTTAAGCTTGAAACAGGCTGACGACGGCGGCTGAGAGCGCTGAGCGACGTCTCGCACCGTGGGAAGTCCTTAAAGCGACAGAATCACCTCAAAATCTCTCATCAGCCATTAAAATTTTCACTGAAAACCAGCTTAATTTTTCGAACCGTGTCCACTTCGATGTGTCTCACAGGTTTAGAAAAAATTTTGATCAAACAACGCGCCGGTCTCTCAGCAACTTCTCAGACAAAGGAATTCCGACGAGGGGCTGGACGACTCCTCCCACAAGGAGTGCTCACAGGCGAATGACGTCACCGACAGGCGTGGAAAAACTCACGCATGCGCACGAGGGTGCAAGCATGTCTGACGTAAAAACATATGAATGAAATCCATATAGTTTTTGAAAAAAATAAAAAGGACCGTTGCTTTATTGACAGACCTCGTACAGTTTTAGTTTATGGCTGAGAATATTATCTCCTTTGAAGAACGATATCTCGGCGACGTGGTGGAGGTGTCATCCTGCTTTTATCCGGAATGAAGTGCAGATGATCGGTGACAGCTGTCACAGTTGATGAGTGACAGCTGTCACCCCGGCTGTGTCCGTGGCGGCAGCGCCCTCTCGTGCCTGAAGCCTGCACTTCAGGCAGGGCGCCCTCTGGTGGTGGGCCAGCAGTACCTCCTCTTCTGGCGGCCCACACAACACTTTGTTTCAATTGACATCTCTCGTGTTGGAGCCATGATTCATGTCAGTCCACTTGGTGCAACAGCTCTCCAAGGTGTGATCACTCCTTTTTAGATGCAGACTAACGAGCAGATCTGATTTGATGCAGGTGTTAGTTTTGGGGATGAAAATTTACAGGGTGATTCCATAATTTTTTCCTCAGAATTGAGTGAGTCCATATTTTTTTCCCTCTGCTTTGTCTAAAAAAGTAACCGTTACTGACTGTCACAATTTTTTTTCCTGATTTCTTACAGTGTTTCTTAAAGCCAGAAAGTTGCCATTTGAAATGACTTTAGTTTTGTGTCATGTCTGTGATCTGCTTTTTTTCTACAAAATTAAACAACTGAATGAACATCCTTCGAGGCCGGTGATTTCATAATTTTTGCCAGGGGTTGTAGTAACACACAGTGACTTGGAGAAGTAACTTTAATCTGATTATTGATTTGGAAAGATTAATGCGTTAGATTACTCGTTACTAAAAAAAGTGGTCAGATTAGAGTAACTCATTACTAAGTAACGCGTTACTGGCATCACTGAATATAAGTTAAGTTTTACTTTGTCATATGTCCAAGTTTCAGACACAGGGAAATCTCCCTCTGTTGGTGAGAGCCAGTAACATTAGAAATGTGAGATTAAACCACATACATTGTTAACATCCACATTGTATAAAAGTGTTGTACGTTACTTTGTTTGCCTTCACAAGATGGACACTGTCTGTGAGGAACCCAGGCCTAGTTTCTAACGTGACCTTTAATAAACTCAAAATGAGAAATATAGTCATTTGGTTTTTGGTAAGGGCGGCAGAATCTTGAATAAAAGAGCCGGGGGAAATAACACTTTAAATATAGGATGACTCTTTGATAGCAGCAAAATCCTGACCAAACTTGTGGAACTACAGAGAAATCCAGAAGCAAATAATTTTTTGGTAATAATCATCCTTCATAATTCCTCACCACACTGTCAGTGTGAGATGGTATTTAATATAATTATAGTAAAGTTTGTAGTGGGATTAAAAGAAATCCCTACCTCAGAGGATTTAATTAGTGATCTGAATGAATAACATTTCACCAATTTCTCTGTCCGTGTATAATCAGTTCTGGTCCATTAATAACAGGATGGCTATCGACTGGAGCAGCAGCTGCTGATAATTGAACGTGTAGATGCCATTAAACATTTCTAATCAAAAACAAACTTCGCTTCTGCAGAGCAATGAGATCCAACAACAACAAGTAAAAATGCTTTAATGATGAAAAAAGCCACCACACATCTGGTGGTATATATCTTACACCCCGTTTCCACCGAGCCTGCAACCGAGTTGCGATTTCATCGATCCCATCACGTTTCTTTCGCAATCTGCATGTTCCGTATTGATGAATTACACAAAAGTTGCACATTCACTCACGCGTTTGACGCCACTAATCATGCACAAAAGCAGCTTCAAAAGCATAGTTTTTAAACTGGGTTCGTGAAATGTGAACACGAGCCGTAATATTGTTTAAGCCCCTGTCACACATAACATGAATGTGCAGGAACCAGGCCAACACAGCAAAAATGGCCATAATCAGAACGCAGTCAGGAAGGAAAGAGGCATGTAGATTGTGGGCGGATCCTATCCAGACTACCTCGTCCACACCTGCACGATCACATCTAAAGCATATTTAGACAACAGTTAGATGGCACAGACTGCTGTCAGATAGCCATAAAAGCCACTGAAGACTGCCTGATGTCCAAACATCTAGATGGCAAACACGGGACCTGTGTGCTGTGTGTGTTCATAACAACTGAATGAGCCACTACACACGTGCGCGAGGCGTGCATGTGTGGGTGTGTATGCGTACCGCTGTCAGCCACTGGACACCTTTGCTGGAAGTTTGCTGTCAGTGGGCCAACCTTTCCAACCATTTATCAGACGCAGCCTTTTCAGAGAACTTTAATTTTTTTTTTTTGCTCACTTCAGCAGCACAATGCAACTCTGTAGATCGCGATGTCCGGTTGGATTATCATATGGGATTTATTTATGCCGTGGTTGTTTGCAGCACACAGTAGCCAGATGAAAGGCTTTTCACCACAGGCTGTGGACCGTGGCTCCTGTCTGCCCTGCGCTGTGAAACACTCCTGGTTCCATGCTGGAGGTGAGATTCATGTTTAATAATGTTGTCATGGGCTGGCAATACATTTCCACCTCATACCTCCTACAGAGTTAGATGGTGATAAAGTAATAATATGCATGTTACAGCGGTGAAATACGTTCAGCTCCAAGCTTCTGATACGTGCAATGATGTATTACTATGCGTGAGACCATGGAGAGGTGCACCTGCCTGTGGTATCACAGATGTGATGGCAATATTTCACATTATTTATGTCGCTCATGGGAAGGACTGGAAATATATCTGTACTGTAAGGTCTATTATGGACATAACAGCCTGTTCAGAGCTGTGGTGGCTTGCGTCGTTCGATGCATTGACCTGCACATGATGAATATGTGCCACATACATGTTATTACATATCAATATTTCCTTTGCCCTCCCTGGCCGGGGTCCAGTGGAGGTGGACAAACGTGGCACAAGCAGGACATGCTGTCAGGCTTTGCCGTGACCAATTCATCTTTGCTCAATCAACTACGATCAGATCATTTCAAATGCTGTTATGACACCATCAGATTTATGTAGACTGCGATCAGATGATGCACAAACTGCACATAGATCGCCGTCAGATGTGTGTCCCATCTCGACAGTGCCAAGAGTGTTTTGAACTGTGCAACACACTCGGGACAGCCGAGCGAATGGAACTAACTATGTAGAGTAGTCAGATACTGCAGTCCGTCCATCTTTACACCGCACCTCAGTACTTCAAGACTGGCCATTTGACCTCAATTGGTGTATGTGTGACGGGGGTATTATGGCCCCAAAAAGGTGTGCAAGACTGCAGCTTTTCCTTCAATACTTGATATGAGAAATATATTTTCATATCTCAAAAACATGTGATTGGCTAAAACATGAGATGCTGATTCCGTGCCCCCAAATTCCCCAACATCCTTGAAAAACTCCATGCAAGAACAGTCATGTTGACCAGAGTAATCGGTCTTCATAAACTCTCACATGTCTCAACTCACTCTCAAGTTGATCCTGTGGGTCATAATAGATTCTTAATTGACTCTGCATGGAGATGCATCAATGATCACGGATATTAACATATTTTTCACTTGCGCAATTCAGTCGCAAAGTAACCTTGGAGTAAATGTAAATACAAGATCAAAGTCCAGCCAAGACCTGTGAGAGTTGACAAAATGTCATGATTTTGCAGGTCTTATATAGGTCTCAGTCCAGTGTAAACATTAGTATAAACATCGGGCCTTCTTGATGCACTGTAATTTCCACAAGTTCAAAATTTTAGACAACCCCAGTCACGTTTTATTTTGGCTGGAAATGTTTTGACTTGCCCAAGTAAGAGTTTTAATTGTGATGACATTAGAGGGCCAACCCCCTCCCCCACAAAACAAAACAGCAAAACACATTCTGGAGTTGAATTATTGTCACAGGTTCTGTTCTTTGTTCATGAAATCAGTCACAGTGTTGACCCTGGACTACTGACTGAACTGTAGTATTTCCACGATTCATATGAAGCTGGGAGCTCAGTATCAATTGTTAACAAAGCTGAGGCTAGGGTGAAATGATTTGAGCATGTTCACACCGTGTTCTTCAACACAACATCAAGGGCCCAATTTATTTCTTCTAGGAAGACTCAGGAGACAAGAGACATTTAATTATTTAGTACCTTTTGCACAGATCAATTGCACAGAATGTTAGAATAGTCTGTTCTGAAGGTCCCAGTTATGATGGTGGGGTATACAGAAGGCAGGGGTGGAGCCTTTTCCCAGGGGTCTGACAGGGACCGAGTGTTGCTAGAGGGGTGGAGGAGGTAGTGTTTTAGGTCAGCACTCTGTTGTCTGACAAAAGAAGCCTGAACAAGCACCTGTCTTCGGTTAGGTTGTTAGGCCATGATTACTGACAAAATAAGTGGGCCAGAATTTTTAATGCCTGCACCAAAGCAAAACTATTATGAGAACAATAGATCAGCCCCACAAAATATGAGTTAATAAACATGTGAAACAATTTGAGCCTGTTAACTGAGCTAGTCAGTGTTCGGGTTTTGTTTGTCTTGCCAAGGACATGCACAGTGTGCATGACCTGGATGCACATGCATGCATGACATGTGCATGCATGCATGCAAGGAGGTCCAAACCAGCTAAGCTGACAGGTTTACCTCAGTTCGGGTGTTTTTATTTAATCATATTATGAGCTGCTTACCATCCCTGGTTCTCAAGACCAGGCACCTAAGTGGCTCTACTCTATTCTACGCTTCTATTCTACTCTTCTTTTTAAAGATATTTAGATATACCTTAGTATACACTAGTAGAGTTCTACTTTATAATTGGAATGTATTATAGAAGACATACCTTACTGAATTTTCATGCATTAAATGGACCTAAGGGATCAGGCTAGTGATAGCTGCTAAAAAGGGATAACAGCATTAGCATATAACAAGAAATAAAACAAGAGTTTCACTCAGCACAAATATTGCAAAAAGGATGTTTTAGATGATCCATTCAGGCAGTTCCACTCCAGAATAAGTCATATTATTCCAGGTGCTCAGAATAACAGGCACATCCCTGTGACCACACCCCTAATTATGCATAACCTTACAGCATAAAACATCTTAAACCAAGAAGTTAGAAAGAAAAATTCATAGGCTAATTATATGTAAGTGATGTTCCATTACTAGGTTGTTTATCAACAAAGATTTTGAGGAGAGTGACCATATATTAATGAAACCTAGGCTGAGAACCTTCCTAGGATTAGTAATTGGACCAGCTGAACTCGAGAGTGATTTTGTCCAAGGTTTATATTTATAAAGGCCTACACGGACCAAAGGCGATAAAAGTGGAATTTTTTGATGCGTTGCAGAAGCAGCTGGTGGGTGGGGCATTAGCAGTTCAGTCAGACAGTGAGTCAGACAGATTGGCAGTACCTGTGTTTATTTAATAATAGATACATTGCCCACACTTTGGAATCAGTTGGAGTCATTCTGCACCCCGCTGTAAGCCAAACATTTATGAACAATGATCGGATCAGCTCTGATGTCATCCAAACCCACTGCACATGAATCATCTACCTGCTTTCCACCGATCATCATTACAATTATTCAAAACATGGTCACAGACATAGTCACACACCCATGGACCTATTTCAGTGTCAAGTAAAGTTTACAGTTGGGCAATGCAGTTTCATCATGTTGGAGGAGCACAGATGTAAATGATATCTGCTGTGCACCCTGATTGTGAATGTTACGTGCCACTGTCTAGGGCACTGGCAACGCAACTGACAGATACAAAAAAAAAAAGAAAAGAAGGCGCGAGTGGAAGGTGCTCAAAAAATTCTAACACTTTATTATTTACAAACATAAAAAGAAAGATAAATACGACAAATGGTTAACAAAAGAAAAATATGCTGCAGCAGAAGAAACCCAAACGCTCTGGGACACGTGGCACGCTGGACTTTTAAACTCCCAGGTGGGCATCAGCTGGCAGGTGCTGCTGATCAGATGGGCGGATCTGAGATGTGGAGGCAAGGCAAAATCAACATACATAACAGTGAGAAAGAGGACAAAAGGAAAACAATGGATGGGCAGGTCTGGTGCTGAAATGGTGGCTGAATCCACTTCTTGCCTCATACTGACATTGTTTCTCTTACATCAGTGGTGTCAGATGACTCACTTATTAAGTTCACAGTTTAGTTATCCTGTCCACTGGGAATGGACACCTGTTTATCATCTGGGTGTCACATTAGTTGCTCAACCATAAATGAACTTGATCCAGACTGCCTGATATTTTAGTGTGACTTTCTCGACCTGACCATTCAGTAGATAGACGAGTGGAAAGCCTAAACTCAGTGCTCAAGAATCTACGAGATGCGATTGCTCCATCTACTATAAAATCACCTGCCCTAAAATTGAAAGTTGTAGCGAATTAACACAAGTGGTTAATTTTACCTTGAAACGTGGGACACCAAACCTTAACTGAATGATTTTATAACAATGTTATAATATCAATATTTTTGGATCAGTCAACAGGAAATATTAAATCAGTCTCTTATCTTCTAGTCAGAAGCGCTACAGGTCAAGGCCCGATGCCTCTGTTCAAACCGCATAAACCACAGACAGCCGCATACGTTTAAAACATTTATTTAACTCAGTCAGGGTTAAACAGAACAGGACATATTACAGTAATGCAATTTTATGATAATAAAGTTCAAGGGACAATTATTATATGATGGTTGTGTAATATGACTTAGTTGCAGGAATTTAAGAATGAATTATGTCCTAGCCAGCAGGTGGTTTATTTTGGCGTTTGTTAATGTGAGATATTAGTGATGACAGGGAATAGAATTCAATAAAGCCACTCCTCTCAGATTCTGACAATACCGCAGCTTACCTTTGCCAACGTGCAGGATGTCTCTCTCTGAGGTCAGATGCTGGCAGCCGCCTTATTCCACAATAGATGACCCGTCCATCTCAACAGCTCACTTGATGGACCCTGACAGAGGAACTCTGCAGGTCACTGCACAACCAGTTGTAGATGGTCTCCAAGAGTCATTTTGTGGTCAGAGCTTTGTTGATCTTCTGACGGCATTTCAAATCACTGTGCGGCTCAGGCTGACCCGGATGGACATATATGTGGTAAGGTGGCTGTCTCAGATTGTCAGACTAAAGGTTTGAGTGTCTTTATAATCTTTAATCGCCAAAAACAAAACTGTGTCTTCCGTTGTCGTCTGGGCAGTCAGGTCAAAACCAAAAACCTGATACAAAATTGTTGACTTTATAACAAAAAGTGTTCATGTTATTCTGTTATTCATGTTATTCTGATTTGGACTTTAATAAGAAAAAGATGTTTAATTTGAAAAGTCATCAAAAGAAGTAATGTTTGCCAGTGGACGTCAGCTTCACAAAAAGTTGAGGTAAAAAGAAACTTTGAAAGCATGAAAAAGCAATTTCTTGTTGCACTCACAGACAAGAAATTAAGATCCACAAGCACATGTATATGTATGGCTGTCCTTCGTTATCGAAGATTACAGTCTTGTCTTGAGTTATTTTGGAAAGGCTCTTGTTTGGGCTTTGAGACCCGCACAGGATCTGCAAAAACATTGACAACTGCTGCACTGGAAAATGCCTGGTGCAGTCGCTGTGTGACGGAAGTCATGTGCACGCTGGTATTCTTACTGGCGATGATCTTCTATGGGTACTGAGGCTTTCTTCAGTAGTCCACGCCATTTGACTTTCTGGAAAGCATCCTCTTCCCAGGTATCATGTAAGATGCCTGTTCTCTTCAAGTGGTGCTTTAAAACATCTTTGTACCTCAGCTTTTATCCTCCTTGGCTCGTTTTGCCTTGTTGTAGTTCTGAATAGAACACAACTTTTGGCAGTCTATTGTTGGGCATCCAACATACATGCCCTGCCCAGCGAAGCTGTGACACAGTTATACAGCTTCAGTTCAATTTCAGTTTCAATTTATTTTCATTTATATAGCGCAAAATCACAACAGAGTTGCCTCAAGGCGCTTCACACAAGTAAGGTCTAACCTTACTAACCCCCAGAGCAGCAGTGGTAAGGAAAAACTCCCCCTGAGGAAGAAACCTCAAGCAGACCAAACTCAAAGGGGTGACCCTCTTCTTGGGCCATGATGCAGACACAAATTACCGAACAATTGACAAAACAAATATACAGGAAATGCTGTTGGTGCACAGGACAGGAGGGTCTCCAGCAGAACTACCACACCCATCTCTGGATGGAGCTGCACCTTAGATAGAGAGAAAAAAACAGAATCAGACATCAGAAAGACAAAAAATACAGTATAATTTTTCAGCATTAAACAACAAGAAAAACAGGAAATACAAAGGTGATCGCCAGTCACTAGCTCTAAGTTTCACCAAAAGACCCAGAATTTAGGTAAAGTTGAGGCCGCGGCCTGCTCCGTTTCTGAGTAAAAAGCGTAGAACTATACTATGCCAGTATGGTAGCCATACGAAAGGGCGTCTTAAGTCTGGACCTGAAAGTCTCCACAGAGTCTGACTGTTTTATTGATGCAGGGAGATCATTTCACAAAACAGGGGCAAGATAAGAGAAAGCTCTATGACCCACAGACTTCTTATTCACCCTAGGGACACAAAGTAGTCCTGCACCCTGAGAATGCAAAGCCTGGGCCAGTACGTAAGGTTTAATTAGGTCAGCTAGGTAGGGAGGTGCCAGACGGTGAACAATTTTATATACTAGTAGCAGAACCTTAAAATCTGATCTCATGGGGACAGGAAGCCAGTGAAGGGATGCCAAAATGGGTGTAATGTGGTCGAACTTTCTGCTTCGTGTCAAAAGTCTGGCTGCAGCATTTTGAACCAATTGGAGAGCCCTAATGCGGTAAACCAGAAAAGAGAACATTGCAGTAGTCCAATCTAGAAGAGATAAACGCATGGATCAGGGTCTCAGCATCAGCCATAGACAGGATGGGACGAATCTTCACTATATTTTGCAGGTGGAAGAAAGCAGTCCTCATAATATTTCTAATGTGGAGGTCAAAGGACATTGTAGGATCAAAAATTACCCCAAGGTTGCTCACTTTGTCAGTGTGATGTATGACACACAAGCCTAGGCTAAGCGTTAACTGGTCAAATTGATACCGATGTCTCACTGGACCAAGAACCATCATTTCAATCTTAAAGTAAAAAAGTAAGACCCTTTGGCTGCTCCCTTGTTTTGCACTCGGGGTCACCACAGCAAATCCAAGGTGGATCTGCATATTGAATTGGCACAAGTTTTATGCCGGATGCCCTTCCTGACGCAATTCCACATTACATGGAGAAATGTGGCAGGGGTGGGATTTGAACCGGGAACCTTCCGCATTGAAATCAAGCGCACTAACCCGTTGGCCACACCCCTTTCAGTCTTATCAGAGTTTAAAAGTAGGAATTTTCTAGACATCCAACTTCTCACTGATGCAAGTCAATCTTCTAAGGATTTCATGTGAACGAGATTACCAGCAGTTATCGGCATGTACAACTGAGTATCATCAGAATAGCAGTGAAAGGTAATCTCAAAACGCCGCAATATGAGCCCAAGGGGTGCTATATAAAGGGAGAAAAGCAGGGGGCCTAAGATGGACCCCTGTGGAACCCCAAATTTCATGTCACTAAGGTTAGAGGTAGGGTTACTGTACACAGTGAGAATGACTGGTCAAGTATAATGTCAACCATGCAAGGGCACTCCCAGCAATCCCAAAATGATTTTGCAGCCTATCAAGTAGAATATGATGATCCACGGTATCAAATGCAGCACTGATATCTAACAGCACCAGAACCGTAGTGGTGTCTGAATCCATTGCAAGCAGAAGATCATTCATCATTTTAGTGAGAGCCATCTCTGTGGAATGATATTTTCCAAAAGCAGACTGCAATGGTGGTTCAGAGAGATTATTCTCAGTAAAATAGTCCCCGAGCTGCCGTGACACCACTTTTTCCAGAATTATAGAGCAAAATGCTCGATTTGATATCGGCCGATAGTTTTTCAATACACTAGGGTCAAGATTAGGTTTCTTAAGTAATGATTTAAATCACTGCAGATTTGAAACATTTAGGAACAGATCCAGAAGTTAAATCAATCAATCAATCAACTTTTTTCTTGTATAGCGCCAAATCACAACAAACAGTTGCCCCAAGGCGCTCCACATTGCAAGGCAAGGCCATACAATAATTATGAAACACAGTCTACGTCTAAAGCAACATAACCAAGGGATGGTCCAGGGTCACCCGATCCAGCCCTAACTATAAGCCTTAGCGAAAAGGAAGTTTTAAGCCTAATCTTAAAAGTAGAGAGGGTATCTGTCTCCCTGATCTGAATTGGGAGCTGGTTCCACAGGAGAGGAGCCTGAAAGCTGAAGGCTCTGCCTCCCATTCTACTCTTACAAACCCTAGGAACTACAAGTAAGCCCGCAGTCTGAGAGCGAAGCGCTCTAATGGGGTAATATGGTACTACGAGGTCCCTAAGATAAGATGGGACCTGATTATTCAAAACCTTATAAGTAAGAAGAAGAATTTTAAATTCTATTCTAGCATTAACAGGAAGCCAATGAAGGGAGGCCAACACGGGTGAGATATGCTCTCTCCTGCTAGTCCCCGTCAGTACTCTAGCTGCAGCATTCTGAACCAACTGAAGGCTTTTTAGGGAACTTTTAGGACAACCTGATAATAATGAATTACAATAGTCCAGCCTAGAGGAAACAAATGCATGAATTAGTTTTTAAGCATCACTCTGAGACAAGACCTTTCTGATTTTAGAGATATTGCGTAAATGCAAAAAGGCAGTCCTACATATTTGTTTAATATGCGCTTTGAATGACATATCCTGATCAAAAATAACTCCAAGATTTCTCACAGTATTACTAGAGATCAGGGAAATGCCATCCAGAGTAACGACCTGGTTAGACACCATGCTTCTAAGATTTGTGGGGCCAAGTACAATAACTTCAGTTTTATCTGAGTTTAAAAGCAGGAAATTAGAGGTCATCCATGTCTTTATGTCTGTAAGACAATCCTGCAGTTTAGCTAATTGGTGCGTATCCTCTGGCTTCATGGATAGATAAAGCTGGGTATCATCTGCGTAACAATGAAAATTTAAGCAATACCGTCTAATAATACTGCCCAAGGGAAGCATGTATAAAGTGAATAAAATTGGTCCTAGCACAGAACCTTGTGGAACTCCATAATTAACTTTAGTCTGTGAAGAAGATTCCCCATTTACATGAACAAACTGTAATCTATTAGACAAATATGATTCAAACCACCGCAGCGCAATGCCTTTAATACCTATGACATGCTCTAATCTCTGTAATAAAATTTTATGGTCAACAGTATCAAAAGCAGCACTGAGGTCCAACAGAACAAGCACAGAGATAAGTCCACTGTCCGAAGCCATAAGAAGATCATTTGTAACCTTCACTAATGCTGTTTCTGTACTATGATGAATTCTAAAACCTGACTGAAACTCTTCAAATAGACCATTCCTCTGCAGGTGATCAGTTAGCTGTTTTACAACTACCCTCTCAAGAATCTTTGAGAGAAAAGGAAGGTTGGAGATTGGCCTATAATTAGCTAAGATAGCTGGGTCAAGTGATGGCTTTTTAAGTAATGGTTTAATTACTGCCACCTTAAAGGCCTGTGGTACATAACCAACTAACAAAGATAGATTGATCATATTTAAGATTGAAGCATTAAATAATGGTAGGACTTCCTTGAGCAGCCTGGCAGGAATGGGGTCTAATAAGCATGTTGATGGTTTGGATGAAGTAACTAATGAAAATAACTCAGACAGAACAATCGGAGAGAAAGAGTCTAACCAAATACCGGCATCACTGAAAGCAGCCAAAGATAACGATACATCTTTGGGATGGTTATGAGTAATTTTTTCTCTAATAGTCAAAATTTTGTTAGCAAAGAAAGTCATGAAGTCATTACTAGTTAAAGTTAATGGAATACTCAGCTCAATAGAGCTCTGACTCTTTGTCAGCCTGGCTACAGTGCTGAAAAGAAACCTGGGGTTGTTCTTATTTTCTTCAATTAGTGATGAGTAGAAAGATGTCCTAGCTTCACGAAGGGCTTTCTTATAGAGCAACAAACTCTTTTTCCAGGCTAAGTGAAGATCTTCTAAATTAGTGAGACGCCATTTCCTCTCCAACTTACGGGTTATCTGCTTTAAGCTACGAGTTTGTGAGTTATACCACGGAGTCAGACACTTCTGATTTAAAGCTCTCTTTTTCAGAGGAGCTACAGCATCCAAAGTTGTCTTCAATGAGGATGTAAAACTATTGACAAGATACTCTAACTCCCTTACAGAGTTTAGGTAGCTACTCTGCTCTGTGTTGGTATATGACATTAGAGAACATAAAGAAGGAATCATATCCTTAAACCTAGTTACAGCGCTTTCTGAAAGACTTCTAGTGTAATGAAACTTATTCCCCACTGCAGGGTAGTCCATCAGGGTAAATGTAAATGTTATTAAAGAAAGATTAATAATTTCAAGCACAGTCGGCCCAAGAGTAGGCCACACGTCCTTAAACAGTTTTGTTGGTATAGGATCAAATAAACAGGTTGTGCTTTTTGTTGCCATTACGAGTTTTGTCAGCATGCCTAGAGAGATACTCTCAAATTCTGTAAATCTAGGTAATGCCTCAGTAATGGTGCCCACCTCAATAGCAGGGTGTAGTGGCTGGGTTGAGGCATGCTGGGATATGTTTAACCTAATGTCTTCTATTTTTCTTCTCAAAGTAATCCAGGAAATATTGTGCTGTAAAAGGAGAGTGAACTACAGGTGGTTGTCCATGAATAAGTGTTGCCACCATGTCGAACAAGAACTTTGAGTTATGCTTGTTGTTAAAATCAGAGTAATAGGTCCACTTTGTAGCCAGTAATGCATGCTTATAGACTAAGATAGTATCACACCACGCAAGTTGGAATACTTCTAATTTTGAACTACGCCATTTCCGTTCTAGACCTTTAGCCTTATTCTTGAGGTCACGCAGGTAATCATTTTACGAAGGTGACTGTGTTTCATCAAGCAATCTAGCTTCGAGTTCAGTCTTAGTTGAGGAGTTGATGCATCACCGTAGTGATGTACACTCAACAAAAATATAAACGCAACACTTTTGGTTTTGCTCCCATTTTGTATGAGATGAACTCAAAGATCTAAAATGTTTTCCACATACACAATATCACCATTTCCCTCAAATATTGCTCACAAACCAGTCTAAATCTGTGATAGTGAGCACTTCTCCTTTGCAGAGATAATCCATCCCACCTCACAGGTGTGCCATATCAAGATGCTGATTAGACACCATGATTAGTGCACAGGTGTGCCTTAGACTCCCCACAATAAAAGACCACTCTGAAAGGTGGAGTTTTATTACACAGCACAATGCCACAGATGTCGCAAGATTTGAGGGAGCGTGCAATTGGCATGCTGACAGCAGGAATGTCAACCAGAGCTGTTGCTCGTGTATTGAATGTTCATTTCTCTACCATAAGCCGTCTCCAAAGGCGTTTCAGAGAATTTGGCAGTACATCCAACCAGCCTCACAACCACAGACCACGTGTAACCACACCAGCCTAGGACCTCCACATCCAGCATGTTCACCTCCAAGATCGTCTGAGACCAGCCACTTGGACAGCTGCTGAAACAATCGGTTTGCATAACCAAAGAATTTCTGCACAAACTGTCAGAAACCATCTCAGGGAAGCTCATCTGCATGCTCGTCGTCCTCATCGGGGTCTCGACCTGTCAATACTCATGACAGCAATGCCACGTGTGAGACCCAAATCCAGTGTATTTCCATTGGGGGAGGTGATGGTCTAGTGGATAAGGCGTTGAGCTTGAGACCAGAAGATCCTTGGTTCAAATCCCAGCCTGACTGCAAAAACACTAAGGGCCCTTGGGCAAGGTCTTTAATCCCCCATTGCTCCCAGTGTGTAGTGAATGCCTTGTATGGCAGCACCCTGACATTGTGATGAATGTGAGGCATTATTTGTAAAGCGCTTTGAGTGTCTGATGCAGATGGAAAAGCGTTATATACTACCATTAACCATTTTCCACTAATATACGCTGAGTCCTGAATGCATTGCCGAAATCCTAATGCATCCACAGTTTCCATAAATGATTTGCAGAGGGGATCAGAAGGCTTATTTATATCAACGTTAAAGTCACCAATGATCAGAATGTTATGTGCACGAGTTGACAAGTTAGAGATGAATGCACCAAATTCATCTAAGAATTCAGAATATGGGCCAGGAGGCCTATATACAGTGACTAACCTTGATAATGCATAATATGCTGAGCAGAACGGAGAATCAGATGTTCAATCGAACGTTCAAAATGTTTTGTGCTGAAAGAATCCTTCTTTTCACTTCCAGATCCTTCTTTTCACTTCCAGATTTGAGGAGTTTGTGTTGCTAACAGTACTGCCCAGGTAGGTAAAAGACTCTGTTGTCTTTAGTGGATTATCAAGGACTGTAATCCTCTCTGGTAACTCAGTGGACCTTCAAAGAGGTTGATCGAGTACCTCAGTTTTGGAGATGTTAATTTTCAGTCCAGACATATCAGCTGCAGAGGAGAAACGATCCACAATCTGCTGCATATCAGCTTGATTACTGGCTACAAGAGCCGAGTCATCAGCATAAAGCAGTTCCCTGACATACAACTCTTCTGCTTTAGTGTGGGCGCGAAGCCGGGCAAGGTTGACAAGTTTGCTATCTGTTCTTGTGCGGATAAACACACCCTTGTTGAGCCCTTCATTCATAATATCCAGCACAGCTGTGAGGTAAAGGGACAAGAGAGATGGTGCCAATACACAACCCTGCTTCAAGCCATGGTTAACCACGAAGGTCGCATCACTGGGTTCACCGTCGACTGAGACTTGTGCCTTCATTCCATCATGGAATTGTTTGATGATATTAACAAGCTTGTCATGGCATCCATAGACTTCAAGGACCTCCCATAGAGTTATGCGGTTCACAGTGTCGAAAAGCTTTGTGAAGTCAACAAAGACTACATGTAACGGCTGATGTTGCTCTGCCACCTTCTCTTGGAGCTGCCGCAGTGTGAATGCCATATCGGCGATGGAACGACCAGTCTGGAATCCACACTGAGATTCAGGGAGAACTTCTTCTGCAATGATTTTCAATCTATTCAGCACAATCTTGGCAACAACTTTGCCAGCTGTGGCCAATAATAATATACCCCAGTGGTTTCTGGACTCTGCGCATTCACCCTTTCTCTTATAGTTGGTGATAATCAAAGCATCTCGATAGTCTTGTGGCACATTACCAGAATGTTGGCATCTGTTGAATAAGTCTAGCAGAGCTTCGCACAGCTTTTCGTCTCCATGTTTCAGGATGTCTGAGGGAATGCCTTCGAAACCAGGTGCTTTACCACTAGCCATTGACTTCAAAGCATTCTTGAGTTCTTCCATACTAATTTCTCCACACAACTCATTCCTTATAGGTTTCTTTTCCAGCTGTAGACATGCATATGTCAGTGCAGATCCTTCTTGGTTTAGCAGGTTATTGAAATGCTCCCTCCATCTAGTCTTGATGTCTTTAAGGTCTGTAAGCAGCTTACTACCATCAGCTGATTTCACTGGGGTAATAGTATTGCTTTTGGGTCCATAGATGGTCTTTAACCCGGCAAACAGACCGTGATAGTTATGATTGTCAGCCATCTGTTGCAGTTCTTCATCTTTCCTCTGCCACCATTCATTCTTAAGAGATCTCACTTCCCTCTGCACCTTGGTCTTGATTTCGACAAGTGCTCCTCTCAGAGTTCTCCTGTAGGTGTTTAAGATGCTTACTTTTCTTCTTTTTTAGGAGTTTCTCAGTTTCATCACCATGCTCCCAAAACCAATCAGGAGTTTTCCTGTGGGGATAACCTAGAATTTCCTTACTTGCTGAGTACACTGCATCCTTCTGGGATCTCCAGTCCTGCTCTACATCCTCATCTCTAGCCAGTTGAACATTCTCCAGTGCAGCTTCTATCGCTCTTGTCAGCTTTTGACAACTATTGAGATCATTCAGCTTGCTAATGTCCAGTTTCTTAGGTTTGACACTTACAGGAGTTTTCCTGCGAGGCAATGAAATCTTCATTTTGAGTTGACATCTTACGAGGTAATGGTCAGTAGAGCACTCTGCTCCATGCATAGCTTTTGTGCATAATATATCTGCTAAGTCTGACTTTTTCATGATGGCATAGTCAAGCAAGTGGAAGTGACCTGAGTGTGGGTGCTTCCAGGTAAAATAGTTCTTGGCAGGTTGGTTGAAAAACGTGTAATGCTGAGTTCTAGTTGTGCACAAAAGTTTAGCAGAAGCTCCCCATTAAAGTTCTTTTTTGACTTTCCAAATTTGCCAGTGATATAGGTTTCCCAATTGATTCCTACTCGAGCGTTGAAGTCGCCTAATATAAGAAGCGTGTCCTCTCTGGAGACCTTTAGCACTATTTGAGTGTGTTCTTGATAGAAGGACTCTTTCTACTCATCAGTGTAAGTCAGCGTGGGGGCATACACATTTATCAGAGTCAGGTAGCACGCTTTCTCAATCGGCAATCTCAGAGACATGAGTCTGGGACAGATTGCTATTGGAAGTGATGTCAACTTCTTGGCAATGGTGTTATAAACTACAAAGGCAACACCAGCTTCTCTAAGCCCAGTGGTCTTGCCAACCCAAAAGAAGCTGTAGTCTGCTTCCTCGATTTGTCCCTGTCCCTCAAGACGTGTTTCTTGGAGAGCTGCAATGTTGAGGCTACACAGCTACAATTCCCTTGCGAACAGGGCTGTTCTTCATTCAGGCCGATTGTCTTTTTTTTCTAGCATTGTTTGCACATTCCATGTTACAACTGTTAACTTTTTTGTCTTAGAATTTTTACTGCTTTAGGTGAAGTCCTGCTGACTGCGGCGAGCCAGCCAGGTGTGATCTGAGTACACATTTCTTAACCCCACCTTTTCTAGGGGCTTCCCATCTCAGGACAGGCAGTGCTGTCCCTAGAAAAGGCTGCATGGACACTCACATTGTTGCCTCAACAAGATGGTACTCAGGGGTCAGCTAAAGTTGCGACCATCAAATACGTGGTCGTGTGCAGAGCTTCTGCTAGCAGCTTCCAGTGATGCAAGTCTGCTGCCACTGCATGCACTCCATCACCACAGAGCGTCCTCCACACTCAAAACAAAATGCCTTGCATGATTCCAAAGTCAGCTGGTGTTGTGCCTGCACCAGACTGCCTCTCTGGTCCACAGCGCCTTGTACAATGTGGTATACAAGAGTGCAATGAGCATTGCCGATGAAGAGGATGCCCTGCAGTAGCAGCTCACTTGCTAGTTGATGCCATCCGCTGGTCTCAGCTTGTTGAGCATGGGCAGCACCAAGGGGGCACTAGAGCTCCCCCTGGATTTGTCATAACACCCCCATAGCACCCCCAAGAAAATAACTCCTCATTTATTATTTTAATTTCATCCCATGTTTTTAAGGCCTTGTCCACATTGAAACTGAACTTCTGCTATACAGTCTTTTTCTTTGTCATTTTCAAAAAGTGTTCCATTCAAGAAATGTCCCCGTTCTCACAAATCCAGTGAAACCGCATATAATTGCTGTAGTACATATGCCAGGTCTGTATGTGGCACTGTAACACTTCTACAAAAATGGACAAGAAAACGTGGGGCTAACAGCAAAAGACAAAACTTTAGAAGACGGCTCATGGATTAAATAAACTCTTTTAATCTGACCTGTTGTGAGGATTCTTCATCACAGATGAAAACTGTTCTCCACGTGACACCCTTGTTTTGGAAGATAACATCTGGAAATGTGTTAAGTCATTATGATGGAAGTTACTTGTTAAGCCTTTTTTAAGGGTTTTTTTTTTTTTGGAAGAGTTTTGAGAGAAGTCCCTCAGGACGCCAGCACTTTATTGTCCCACCACCACTGTGAATTACACTGTGAACAACATGTTACAGAGGCAGGGCGATGACGTCAGCCTTTTAGTTTTCCACAGTAAGACACTTACTGCATTTTCAGATTTATGTGATTAGATAAATATTCCACTCATAAAACGGTATTGCTTAAATTTTCATTGTTACGCAGATGATACCCAGCTTTATCTATCCATGAAGCCAGAGGATACGCACCAATTAGCTAAACTGCAGGATTGTCTTACAGACATAAAGACATGGATGACCTCTAATTTCCTGCTTTTAAACTCAGATAAAACTGAAGTTATTGTACTTGGCCCCACAAATCTTAGAAGCATGGTGTCTAACCAGATCGTTACTCTGGATGGCATTTCCCTGATCTCTAGTAATACTGTGAGAAATCTTGGAGTTATTTTTGATCAGGATATGTCATTCAAAGCGCATATTAAACAAATATGTAGGACTGCCTTTTTGCATTTACGCAATATCTCTAAAATCAGAAAGGTCTTGTCTCAGAGTGATGCTGAAAAACTAATTCATGCATTTATTTCCTCTAGGCTGGACTATTGTAATTCATTATTATCAGGTTGTCCTAAAAGTTCCCTAAAAAGCCTTCAGTTGGTTCAGAATGCTGCAGCTAGAGTACTGACGGGGACTAGCAGGAGAGAGCATATCTCACCCGTGTTGGCCTCCCTTCATTGGCTTCCTGTTAATGCTAGAATAGAATTTAAAATTCTTCTTCTTACTTATAAGGTTTTGAATAATCAGGTCCCATCTTATCTTAGGGACCTCATAGTACCATATTACCCCATTAGAGCGCTTCGCTCTCAGACTGCGGGCTTACTTGTAGTTCCTAGGGTTTGTAAGAGTAGAATGGGAGGCAGAGCCTTCAGCTTTCAGGCTCCTCTCCTGTGGAACCAGCTCCCAATTCAGATCAGGGAGACAGATACCCTCTCTACTTTTAAGATTAGGCTTAAAACTTTCCTTTTCGCTAAGGCTTATAGTTAGGGCTGGATCGGGTGACCCTGGACCATCCCTTGGTTATGTTGCTTTAGACGTAGACTGTATTTCATAATTATTGTATGGCCTTGCCTTGCAATGTGGAGCGCCTTGGGGCAACTGTTTGTTGTGATTTGGCGCTATACAAGAAAAAAGTTGATTGATTGATTGATAAAAGAAAATAATAATAATCAACAGAACTGATTGTTTTTCACAAGATGAGTGTAATGCAATGTTCAGTGACCTCATGTTCAACAATGTCATGATAATAATATTAAATTTCATTGATAATGCACCTTTCATTAAAAATAAAACCAAGGATAAATAAGAGAATAAAAAAAAAATCTTAAGATTAAAAACAGTCACCAGAATATAATAAATCCAAAATAATAGAATCAAAAAGACTAAGATGCAATAGATTTAAATGACTGTGATAGGCCTGTCTAAACAGGTATGTCTTGAGGCTTTTTTAAAAGCTTCCATGGTTTGTGGAGCCCTCTGGTGGTCAGGGAGGGAGTTCCAAATATGAGGGGCAGCTCAAAAGAAGGCCCTGTCTCCCACAGTATGACGTGTGGTGTGAGGGGAATGGAGATCATTAGTGTTGTATGAACGAAGGCAACAGGAGGATGTATGAGGACTGAGGAGGTCTTTGAGGTATGTGGGGGCATTGCCATGGATGCATTGGTGGGTGATGAGAGCAATCTTAAAATGGATTCTGTAGGTGATGGGGAGCCAGTGAAGGTTATGGAGTATAGGTGTAATGTGCTCGTGTTTACATACTCTCCTCAGAAAGCCTTTGAAGGTATTTTCCCAGAGATCCCAAAGAGTAGGGAGTTACAGTAGTCAAGCCTCGAGGAGACAAGGCATGGATGAGTTTTTCCAGTATCAATGATGACATCGTACTGCAATGAGTGTAATTTGAAGTTGCTGAAATGGTTCAGTTTTTGGTGCCCAAATATCCATGAGTGGAACTGGAAAGAAGTGAAGTCTGTGTTGCCTAAAGAGCTACCTGAGGAACAGCAGAAGGCCCAGACAAACCAGTGACCCGGTGTCACTCCTGGCAATTACCCCTCAGAGAACACGGCCTCTGGACAGCAACCAAATCATTGATGCTTTTGGTCTTAACCACAGCAACAAGCACATCATGCTGTTATGAAGACATCAATGGTAGGTGAGATTTTCTCTCTACCTTTCTTTAGCATTTTTCTCCTGAGGCTATTCACCTTATTCAGCCCCACCCACTTTTACAACAGAGGCATTTCCATTTTGTCTTAGGACTTCCGCTGTGCGGTGTTTTCAATATAGAACAATGGAAGTAATTCCATGGGTAGAAACAAAACCTTTTTGAAAAGCTCAAAGGGAACAACTCTGTCTCACCCACGGGTCATAACAGAGTGGGAAGATGACATGAAAAAGTGGCCCTCGATTATTTTTAACTACTTTGTGTTGTCACTCGGCGGTGACAGTTTGGCTATGAGAAACTACGAGCTTTGTGCTGCGCAGCTCGTATAATCTTGTATAAAAGCACAGTCAAGTTAAAATACTACCCGACAAGTAGTACCACCGTACTGCCAAGATTACGTAACATTAATATACGTATGATGTTATTTAATGCAGTGCTTGGTTATATCAAATGCCAGAAAATAAGTAAATTAGATGGCAGCTAATGCTACAAACACAGCATACCCATTTGTCTCACTAGCATCCGGCGTGGCTTCTTTAACGGAGCGTTGTAGTCCAACCATTTCTCTGAGTAAGGATCCAGTGGTGTGGGTTTTTCTCCATAAAATGGAAAGAACAGACTTTGGAACGTTTGGGTGGATTTTTCTAATTCAGCGCCTTTAGCCCGCACTGGAGATGCACGTCTTTCAGTGGAGGAGGGAACAAGTTAAATGCTCATCCACAGCACTCAGATCTTTCCTTTCCATGTTCAAAACATTGTTCTGAAAGCAATAGTTTCTGTCAGGATGTGAGCTTTGGTTGCTTTTTTATTGTTTGCCTGCTTTTCTTGTGGGGTTTTTTTCCCTTTTGGGTCTGTCTGTCCCTTTCTCTCTTGTTCGTCTCTGCTGGCTCTTGGTGGTGGGTGTTTCCCTCTCTCTGGCCACACCCCCTTTCTGGTGCATTCCACGCACACCTGCTTCCAATCAGCACCTCATCACCTGGGTGTATTTAAGCTCCTCTGTTTGCCTTGTTCCTTCTCCAGATTGTTGTGCCTTGTGTCTACTCTCGAGCTCTGTTTTTGCCCATCTGCCTGTATTATCGACCATGTCAAACCCTGATGTTCCAAATATTTCTGTTCTTGTTGGACTGCCTTTTTGTGTACCGGACCCTGTTTACTGCTCCAGTAAACTGTTTTTACTCACAGAGCTGTGGTATCGAGTTCTGCATTTGTGTCCAGCTTTTCTGTGGAATCAGTCATGATAGAACAATCTGGCCAACGATGGACGCAGCAGACTCGAGTCCCTTTCAGCTAGCCGTACGACATCACAGCAGACAGCTAGCCCAACAAGAGGACCGGCTCATTGCTCTCAGCTCAGGCTTTAGCGACCTAGCACAACGCCAAGATGCTTTCATGTCCTCTGTGAGCTCCCAGATGGAACAACTCCTGTTAAGATTCATCCCTCAGGCCAGCCCGGACCAAGGTTAAAGGTAACACCAGTCATTCTCAGTCAAATCCGCCGGCCGCCATTCTGGCTCCTACACCGGAGGCTGCCATCTGCACTCAGCTTTTCACTCCGGAACGATTCTCCGGAGAGACTGGCGACGTGTTGCCTTTTATTACACAGTGTGAGCTACACTTTGAACTAATGTCAGCTATGTTCCCGTCTGAAAGGGCGATGATAGCATAAATGATTTCTCACCTGTCCGGCCGGGCTGTGGCGTGGGCTACCGCTGAATGGAGCCGTCGTTCGCCATCTTGCTCCTCCCTCCAGGCATTCACCATTGCACTCCGGCAGGTTTTCCAACACACATATCCGGGACGTGAGGCGGCGCGCTCCCTCCTGAGGCTGAAGCAGGGCACTCGTCGGGTGACGGACTACGCTGTTGACTTTCGCATCCTCGCCATCAAAAGTGAATGGAATCCTGCCGGCTCCTTGATGTGTTCTTCCACGGGCTTTCCACAGACATCCAGGATCGATTAATCCCTATGGATCTTCCAGATGACCTCGGTGATCTTATTGCTCTGGCTATCCGGATTGACCGGCGCTTGGCTGAGCGGCCCCGCCGGGAGGCTCGTCTCCAACCACCATGCTCCACACTCCGCAGCACTGACAAACCGTGGCTGTGGGGCCGTACACGGCTGTTGTGGGAGGAACGACGCCGCAGACGGGAGGATGGACTCTGTTTTTATTGTGGACGGTCGGGTCATGTGGTTTCCGATTGTCCAGCCAAGGGTGCCTCCGGTAATTCTCAGCCAGCGGTGCGGGTGAGTCACAATTCAATTTATTCCTCGGCCTCTCAGAATACCATTTCTGCCAAATTAGAATCTGATCAGTCCTCCGTTTCTGTGCCCGCTTTTGTGGATTCTGGGTCGGACGCCAATCTTATATTATCATCTATCGCCAGATCCCTGCACCTTAAATTCTACCGTCTCTCACGACCTCTGGTGGTGAAGGCTGTGGATGGCCATGATATGGGACAAATAACTCACCGCACTCAGTCAGTCCGCTTAACTGTCAATGAGAACCATGTGGAGTCAATCAGCTTCTTTGTCTTAGATAAGATGACTCATTCTGTTATTCTGGGGCATCTCTGGCTGCAACAACACAGTCCCGTTTTCAACTGGGTCCAAGGGACAGTAATTTCATGGGGGTCTCCTTGCTCAAAGAATTGTTTGATTAAAATTCCTACACCTCCATCTAATGGTACTCCTGATCTGGAGGGAGTACCTTCCTGTTATTATGATTTAGCACCAGTTTTTAGCAAGGCTTTGGCTAAATCACTGCCTCCTGATCGCACAGTCATAAATGCGATGAGGAGGCAGTGAATCCGCCGCGGGGAAAACTGTTTTCTCTGTCGGGTCCTGAACGCATCGCAATGCAAAAATATATCCAAGAATCGCTCGAAGCAGGTTTAATTCATCCCTCTTCATTGCCTGCAGGGGCGGGTTTCTTCTTTGTAGAGAAAAAGGATAAGTCACTTCGGCCATGTATTGATTATTGAGGATTAAATGAAATCACTGTGAAAAACCGCTATCCTCTGCCTTTGATCTCTACTGCCTTTGAGTTATTAGAAGGCGCCAGGCTTTTTACAAAATTAGACCTCCGCAATGCTTACCACTTGGTCAGAATCAAGCAAGGAGATGAATGGAAAATGGCATTTAACACTCCCACTGGACATTACGAATATCTAGTGATGCCTTTCGGGCTCACCAACGCACCAGCCATTTTCCAAAATCTGGTTAATGATGTTTGACGTGACTTTTTGAATAAATTCATGTTTGTTTATTTAGATGACATCTTGATCTTTTCCCCTGATCTCAAGACCCACATCCAGCATGTGCGCACAGTCCTGCAAACCCTGTTGCACAATGGTCTGTATGTTAAGGCAGAAAAATGTAAATTCCATAGACCAACTGTATCTGTTTTAGGGTTTGTAATCTCAGAAGGGAGGATTCAGATGGACCCAGTTAAAGTGGCGGCAGTGCGCGAGTGGGCAGTTCCGATGAACCGTAAGGAGGTCCAGAGGTTTCTGGGCTTTGTGAACTTCTACTGTAAGTTCATCCGAAACTTCAGTACGGTTGCTGGTCCACTGCATAACGTGACCTCGTCCTTACGGGCATTCAAGTGGACCCTGGAATGTGATGAGGCCTTCAAGGTCCTAAAACAACGCTTTACATCAGCCCCCGTGCTACTCCTTCCTGACCCCGCACGGCAGTTCGTGGTCGAAGTTGATGCTTCTGACGTCGGTGTGGGGGCAATCTTGTCCCAGATGAATCCCTCAGACCAAAGGCTTCATCCCTGTGCTTTTCTGCCCCGCAAGTTGTCTTTCGCCAAGCATAATTACTGCATTGGTGATCGCGAACTGCTAGCGATTAAAGTGGCCTTGGAGGAGTGGTGCCACTGGCTGGAGGGGGCACAAATGCCATTTTTTGTGTATACTGACCATAAGAATTTAGCGTATTGAAGAACAGCAAAACGGCTTAATGCTCGTCAGGCCCGGTGGGCTATATTTTTCAGTCGTTTTGACTTTGTCATTGCTTATCGACCTGGCACTAACAATGGAAAACCGGATGCGATGTCGAGACAATATGATGGTCCTGTTGCTTTATCCGATCCTGGCAACATTCTTCCACCTTCTTGTTTTGTCTCTGCCATAACCTGGGAAATAGAATCCCAGGTGAAAGCTGCTCTAGAGACGGAATGCATACCCGCTGAATGTCCACCGGGCAAGTTGTTCATTCCGTCCTCGCTCAGGGGGGAGGTGATTAACTGGGGACATAGTAGCCATTTTGCTTGCCATCCAGGAATAAAGAAAACTATACATGTGTTACAACGTTTCTGGTGGCCACGTATGGTCACTGATGTTACAGAGTTTGTGAATGCCTGTCAGGTTTGCGCGGTGCATAAATCCTCCTCACGTCCACCAGCTGGTACATTATTGCCTCTTCCTATACCTAGACAACCTTGGACTCACATCTCTGTAGACTTTGTCACTGGACTTCCGCCATCAAGGGGACACACTGTCATTTTGACTGTAGTTGATCGTTTATCCCAGATGTGTCATTTTGTGTCTTTACTTAAGTTACCTACTGCCAAAGAACTAGCTGAGGTTATGCTTACTCACGTATTCCGCCTTCATGGGTTCCCGCAGGATATAGTCTCCGACTGGAATCCACAGTTCATTGCTGGATTTTGGAGGGAATTCTGCCGTCTCCTCGGGGCTACCTCCAGTCTCACTTCTGGGTACCATCCACAAGCTAATGGTCAGACTGAACGTTTTAATCAGGAGTTGGAAAAGGGGCTTAGGATTTTGTGTTCACAACACCCATCCACCTGGTTATCACAGTTAGCTTGGATCGAATTAGCACACAATAGTTTGCCTTCTGCTTTATCCGGTTATTCTCCGTTTCATGTCGTCTTTGGTCATCAGCCCTCTTTGTTCTCATCCACTACTCTTCGGTCCCCAGTTCCATCCGCTCTCATCTTGATCACTCGGTGTCGGCGAATCTTGGAGCGGGCTCATCGTGCCCTTAGCCGGTTTTCCACCCTTTACAAGCTGGCTGCTGACCGTAAGCGGTCTTCTGCCCCTGCCTACTCGGCAGGCCAAAAGGTTTGGTTGTCGAAGTGGCATTTGCCACTCTGCGGGGTGCCGCGCAAATTCGTTCCTAGGTTTGTTGGTCCGTTTCCTGTCTCTAAGGTCATCAATCCCGTCTCGGTCCGTCTTCGATTGCCCAGTTCCATGCGTATTCATCCTACTTTCCATGTTAGTCAGGTTAAGCCAGTTAAGTCCTGTTCTCTGTGCCCTCCGGACATTCCCCCTTCTCCCGCCTGGTGCGTGGGGGGGGGGCTGTTTTCTCTGTGCAGCGGCTCCTTGCCTCCCGTCGTTGGGGCCGCGGTTTTCAGTACTTGGTTGATTGGGGGGTACGGCCCTGAGGAGCGGTCGTGGGTTCCCTCCCGTTTCATCCTGGACCCCGGTCTTATTCGTGACTTTCGTGCGGCTCAGTCTTCTGCTCCTGGGCCATCCGGGGTCGGCCCTGGAGGGGGGGTACTGTCAGGATGTGAGCTATTGGGGTGTTTTGGTTGCTTTTTTATTGTTCGCCTGGTTTTCTTGTGGGGTTTTTTCCCTTTTGGGTCTGTCTTTCCCTTTCTCTCTTGTTCGTCTCTGCTGGCTCTTGGTGGTGGGTGTTTCCCTCTCTCTGGCCACACCCCCTTTCTGGTGCATTCCACGCACACCTGCTTCCAATCACCACCTTATCACCTGGGTGTATTTAAGCTCCTCTGTTTGCCTTATTCCTTCGGCAGATTGTTGTGCCTTGTGCCTACTCTCGAGCTCTGTTTTTGTGTATTCTTGACCTGCTTGCCTCTCATGTGTTATGACCATCTGCCTGTATTATCGACCACGTCAAAGCCTGATGTTCCAAATATTTCTGCTCTTGTTGGACTGCCTTTTTGTGTACCGGACCCTGTTTACTGCTCCAGTAAACTGTTTTTACTCAGAGAGCTGTGTTATCGAGTCCTGCATTTGTGTCCAGCTTTTCTGTGGAATCAGTCCTGATAGTGTCCTCTTCTTCCAGCTGTTGTGGCATCCATGAATTGAACTAATGCTGCTCATGTTTGGACACTTCTAGCATACAGTGTTCCCACATAGCTAATCATTGATGCAGTAGAAAACCGGAAGTTGCTTGACAAAATGGAGCCACCCACCCTGACTTCCTGAATAAGGTGAATAGACTACATGTGTAGGTCTGTGAATATTTGTACTGAACCGTAGCCTAGGTTTGTGTGTGTGATTTTGGTCATTCTGTATGTCATTAGTGACTATCGCATATCAGAATGTGGCCATGTGTACGCATGCCCGTGAATGTGACAGAGGTGTAGTAGAGAGCGGATGCGACACATGAGCACATTGCACACTCATAAAAATACAGAGCTCCCCCATAGCGCCTGCAGAAAAAAATCTCTGAGACTCCTCCGCATGCCATTTGGTGTTCACACCATTGGCCAGTAAGCTCATTTGCTGCTTGCACCATCAGACACCCTGCTGACGATGTCTGAACCTTTAACCCTAGGTATGAGGGCAAGAGGGTACTATCACTTGGCCAAGGTGAACCCTCAGACTAGTAGAGGGAAGGAGTCATCTTACTTCTCCATTCTAGACAAGCAAAGTCTAGCCACTGCCCGTAGGAGCACATGGTTGGAAGAACAAAAGGCAATAGAGACTGCAAAAGGCTAGGCGTCTCCAGGGAGAAGGAAAAACAAAGAGCTGAGCAGAAGAGCTAAGCCAAGAGTCATTTACTTTCAAAGGGTCTTTAAATCTACCCCCAAGAATTCTGGGTACTGTAGTTTCTTTGTCTGAGTGAATAATAAATCATTTTCATAAAAATTTCTAAAATCTATAGTCAATATAAAACCCAAAGATAACAAACAAAATCCCATGCTTGGGATTACATGATCAAAGGTTTTTTTTTCTTTTCTTTTTTCAACAGCAAAACCAGTAATACAACGAAAAACACATGGAATTCTCTTTTCTTTCTTCTTTCTTTTTTTATTGTAACTTGGATGAAATGAAACCCAAGGAATTTCTGTCCATTCCCAATTTGTCCACCACTCTTGTTCGATGCATCTGATAAGCTTGGTCCTGTCTTTTAATTATAAAACATGAATTTCATTATTCTGAGGTCTGTTTCAGCCGGAGAAGCTGCACTGTGGTTCCAAAGTTGAGAGAAGTTCATATGTGGGATGAACTTGGTGAAATTCTGTTGTTAAGATCATCATGTTAAGCCACCATGATGACACTTGCCCTGGCACCAGTGGTGGGCACACTTCCGATAATCCGATAACAGATAATCATCAAAGATAATGCATTCATTATCGGATTATCTTTTTAGATAACTTTAAAAACCATTATCGGACTAATTACCTTCCGATGAATTGCCGTCCAGTAACTTCTAGACCGATAACATAGTAAACCAAGCTGAACAGCAGCAAGCATTTTCAAAATTTAAAATCAGTTGAGACCTATCTGTTGAAAGTTTAGTTACCATCTGCAAACAGAAGCGAGCTAGTTTCAGGAGAAACCACTCTACCCTCTGCAGACAAGAAGAACCGGTCACAAAAAAAAAAAAAAATCTTTAACACCACACTGATACGCTGGCAATATCACCCAAGTCATCCAGAGGCATACATTTTTAACCTATGGTTCAAATTTTAACCAAACTAATTTTGGACAAGTTATTTAAAATTACTGTCATGCCTGAAGTTTTATAAAGTGAAAACATCAGATATATGTTTTCGTTTTAAAGTAATGTGATAATTTTTAAGGTTTTTTGAGCACATGCTGTGCCCAGAAGTGCATTATGGGTAATCTCAGTACGTTCACGACACGACAAATGCATTTCAGACACTCTGTTCAGGCTCCACAGACAGCAGCATTAAACTCTAGTGCCTAAAACTCTTGTGAATATATTCTCTGGGTTTATAGACGTTATTGTATTTGCGTTTGTTAAATTCCACGTATCTTAAATGTAGCAGACATGGATTATCTGGAATTTTATTTTGGCAAGTTTTCAAGGCCTCTACTGCCATCTACTGGCCAGTAGTGTTCATGGCAGTATTCACCCTAAGTAGTGTCTGGGCACCAGTAGATGGCAGGGTTCTATTTATTTGGACCCCGGTTATATCAGATGGTTGTCAAATCAACTTTTTGGCTTTGCAAATGGGTTTTTTTTTTTTACAAATTAAGTTTAAAAACAAGACAACAACAACAACAACAGCAAAAAACATTACAAGACAGCTCTGCGGTGTTTGCACATGCACAGTGCAAGCGGTTGGATGCTTGTAGCTCTTCAAGAACAGGATACCCTCACGACGGCTGACCAGAATAATATCAAACAGGTTTGATTTTCATTCGACCATATGATCGGCGATCAGGAGGTGGTCGTGAGATGTTGAACGCAGCTTGTTACTCCATGTACACTACACGATGCAGGACGCGCAATTAACCTAAAACTTGGTCCAAAAAGTTCTCACACAAATGAAAAATCATCTGAAAAAGGGCCAAAACTCACACAGTGTAAAGCCAACATTTATGTGTTAACACAATATTGAGTGCATGTTTTACAACATCATAAAATGTGTGCATGGCACTAATAAAACGTGCGCACATTCTCTCCACATGCAAAACATTTTGCGATGACACTTCCAGGGCTCCATAAAAATGCCTGTTTTTACAAATAAAAAATGGAATATTTTACAAAAGCACATTTATCTGTAAACACCAACACACGACACACGTCAGTGTTGGTTTACATAATGAATGACTGAACCAATCAATGTTTAGCAGAGGCACTTTTACCCAGAATCCTTTGCGATCTGTCTGTGTTTGTTACAAAACCTCAGATTTAGTGCATTATTCAACAATAAAAGATATATGTTATATTTTAACTTTGTACAAATGACAGAATTGACATTAATGGAGTTATTCTATCAGTATTCACACAAAACCATAAGTCAGGATGCCTTTATTTTTCAAGACCTCCGCCTGACCGGAGCATTGTGATTGGTAGAGAGCTGGCTTTGTGACTGCTCTCAGGGTGCTTCAGTGCTGCAGCCGTGCAGCTTCCAGAAGGAGGCAGCATGTTCAAACATCATCAAACATGTTCAAAGTGCTGACTCATTGTTTGGGTCTTTTGTCGCTTTTTAGACTCAAATTCAGCTTGTTAGCAGTTGCAAATGTACCAGAGACAATACTGGAATTTATCGGTTATCTGTAACTTCTGATACATTTTTGGGTGGTTCATCAGTTTATCTTTATCAAAGATAACTTTTCAGTTATCTGATTATCTGTTATTGAAGTTAATTTTTTGGTTATCTGTGTCTGGCACGCAATCTTGCATGCCAATGAGTAAACTTGCCGTAAACTGATGTAAACTGTACATAAACTGTGCGCCCTGTGTGGTAGTGCAGATAGAGAATTTTGAAATGTTCAAAACTTGTGAATTTGTGAACTTGTGAATACATTTCATGCCTCTTGCGTGAATGAGTCATGAACATTGTGCAACCTATTCGAAATCAGTGAGTGCCATTGCGCACACAGCATCTGAACCTGAAGACAAGATGTTACATCTATAATAAACATAACTTTACAAATACACTATCTAACTTATGAGCAGTGGTAAACACAGCTAATCAAAAGGTTAGCTTCAATGACTTCTAATCAACCAACTGAAAAGTTATCTTTTATAATGCTAAACCAATAATCTGCCTAAAAACTTATCGGAAGCTACAACTAACCGATGATCGATGAACCGATGAATTTTGTCTTCCGTACGCTCTTAGCTATTAACAAGCTGAGTTTGAGTTTAAACACCGCCAAAGCTTTTAAGAGAACCAAAGGCAATCACAAACCCAAACACAGCCAAAGAGCCAACGCTTCTGTGTTTGTGCACTCTGCCCACTGCTGTAGGGAAGCATCATTTACCTTGACAGGATATAGTGGTCTAGCCATGAGGCGGAGGTCTTGAAATGGAAAGTAGGTTTGACTTATTGTTTTGGTTTATAAATCAAATTAATCCAGATAGAATAACTATATTAATTCAACTCTTAAAATGTACAAAGTGATATATAACACATATCTGTTCATTTTAAAATAATGCACTAATTCTGAAGATTTTAACATTAACATACAGATGCCCAAAGGGATTATGGGTAAACGTAACCTCCACTCATACTGATTGGTTGATTCATTCACCAACACAAGTGAATCAATGTAACGTGTTGGTGTTTACAAATAAATGTGCTTTTGTAACAAAAAAACAAAAAAAAACAAAAGGGCACCTGTGATGACACCACAACTCTATCCGGTTAGGGAGATAAGGTTTCTTTCAATGACAAGAACTGTCAAAAAACTTTCTCGTGTGTGGTTGGAGTTGAATGGTGATAGGAATAGCCTTTTGAATGCTTGAATAACGATGTCAGTGGCACAAAGAAATCAAATAATAGTGAAAACATGTTCATTGCTCCCAGAATGTTGGTATTTTGGTCACTGAACTTTGCGGTGCCCTGTCATAATAACACATCAATCAGTTGCTCCATGCAATGTCATAACATCTGATCGGTTAGCGGCTCCATGCAGTGTCACAATGGATGAATCAGTCGAATTGGAGTCCACATGACAGACAGAAAGAGCAGAAAATAAATAAAAACATATGATAAGGGGAAAGGCATGAACTCATTCATGTGTGATCGCATTGCTCATAGCACTGTAGACACACTGGGACGTTTCAGCTGATTGCTGGCCAGTGACTCACTGTCAGCTGGAATTGACAGTGCACACGACGTGTTACATTAAAACACAGAGATCAGACATATGCAAGACAAATAAATAAACAATAACTACATACATATTTTCATAACAAATACATAAAATAAATAATCATAGAACAAAGGAACAGAGAGTGAATCTTTTCTGTGAGCTGTGAGTTGGCCCACAGAGGTGGGTGTGTCGCTGTGAGCAGCAGCTGTTGAGATCTGTGTACTCGTAAGTCACAGCTGGAGAACACATAACGTGCCATGAAAGATATCACATGACAACACTCCATCATGAGGCGTGTGCATGGGCATGCTGTCCTCGCGTGGAAATACAATAAAACATATTTCACCTTTGCAACGTGGGCAGCGGCAAGTACGTCAGCACGCACATCATCAGGCAGGCAGCCCCATGCGAAAACATCCATCTGATCAAGGGCGCAATTTAGAACTAGAAATTGGGGGGGACAAAGTGCGAAGCCCGCAGGGCCGAAGCCAATGGCTGCTTTCTGGGGGCTGCTTTAGGCCCCCAGAAGCCAACGGTTTCTAGATAAGCTCAGATGCATTCTGAGCATCCAGATCAGTAATTTTAATGTTTTGAGAAGACCATAAAGTGGACACCATTTGACTTATGCAATTTGAAACTGTGGATATAAGTACTTTATTCTGAGAATAGCCAGCATTGATTTTTATTAACATCCTGGTGTAAATAAGGTATCACCACATGTGTAGAACTCAAAAAGAATGATAGGTTGAGTTTTCATTAAAAAACAACTGCAATGTGGTAAAATGTATTCATACGAGGTCTGTGATAAAACTAACCGGCAGTTTTATTTTAAAAAAACTATATGGATTTGAATCACGTGCGATTACACCAGACATGCTTGAACCCTCGTGCGCATGCATGAGTTTTGTCACGCGTGTCGGTGACATCATTCGCCTGTGGGCAGGCCTTCAGTGAGGAGTGCTCCACCCCGCTGGAGACGGCGCGCGTTGTTTTATCAAAATTTTTTCAGGACCTGTGAGGGATATCCGAGTGGACACTATTCGAGAAATTCAGCTGGTTTTCGGTGAAAAGTTTAATGGCTGATGAGAGATTGTGGAGTTTCTTTCGCTTTAAGGACAGCCCACAAAGCGGATCGGCACGGCGCGGTTGGAGGTGACGTCCGTCTGGCTGTTTCGAGCTGAAAACATCCTAATTTAAGGCTCTGTTCACCCAGGTCATTGTCAGAGAACAGAGAAGTTTCAGAAGAGGCCGGCATCAGGAGTTTACCCGGACATTCCACTGTTAAAGGAGATTTTGTAATGAAAGAACGTGCGGACAAATTTGCAGAGTCGGATCCGTGACGACGTGGCAAATCCGTCTGCGCCGCGACATGAAAAACACCTCCGTGTTGAAAACCATTTGTAAAATTCAGGCGGCTTTTGATGGCTTTCAGCAAGTGAGTATCTGAGAAATTGTTTAACAGCTGGGCATGTTCCAACTTGTCCGTTAAGGTTTCCAACGGAGGTGTTTTTCCTGTCGCGACCCCCCACGGTCGGGTCCGGCCCGACATGCGACTCTGCCCGCACGTTCTTTCATTACAAAATCTCCTTTAACAGTGGGATGTCCAAATAAACTGCTGATCCCGAGCTCTTCTGAAAGTTCTCTGTTCTCTGACAACTTACTGGGTGAACAGAGCCTGAAATGTGGAAGTTTTCAGCTTGAAACAGCGAGACGGCGACGTCTCGGAGCGCAGATCGCTGTGAGGCGCCGTGGGCCGTCCTTAAAGCGACACTTACACACCCAAATCTCTCATCAGCCGTTAAAATTTTCACTGAAAACCAGCTGAATTTATCGAATGGTGTCCACTCAGTTGTGCCTTACAGTTTTTGAAAAAATTTTTATCAAACAAAGCAGCAGTCTCTGAGCCATTCCTAAACAATGAAAAAATCGACGAGAGGGTGGGCAACTCCTCACTCAAAGACTGCCCACAGGCGAATGATGTAACCGACAGGTGTGAAAAAACTCTTGCATGCCCACGAGGGTTCAAGCATGTCTGATGAAATCACACGTGATTCAAATCCATATGGTTTTTGAAAAAAATAAGGTCGGATACTTTTATCACAGCCCTCACAAATATGAAAGAACAGGCTCTTAATAATTATTAACTATCGCATACTGTATTTTTTTTTCTCAAGATTTGTTTTTGCATAAGTTTGAAAAAACAACAGATCATAAGTTTAGGATAAATTACTTATCATGAATTTAATTTTCGAAGTGGCACTAATGACAACATTCATACTGAACATAATTTCGCTTGCATAGACTGATTTTGGAGATCAAGCAATAATTACAGATGGGCTTTCTGAGGTCCCAGATAGCTTTTCTGATTTCCTTCTCTAACTTTCAGAATTTAGTAAATTAGCATATGGTCCATTGATACTTTTGTGTAGACACTAGTACCTAGAGGCAACTATTTTTGGTTTCAAATCTGGGCACATGCAGACCCAGAAAATTCTGAACGTGACAAACAAGAAACAGGTGTTGTAAACAAGTCAATGCTGCTAAAAATACAAACTTGCAGAAACAAAGATACCATTCTGACATGGTTTTTCACATAAGACTGACATGGTTTGCACATAAGACTGGCATAGCATGTTTCAAGTACACACATATACGAGGTCTGTTAGAAAAGTATCTGACCTTTTTTTTTTTTGCAAAAACCTGATGGATTTGAATCGTGTGTAAAGAGACAAAGAGACCAGATAGACAGGAGATGGAAACAAGAAGAAGAGGAGTGTCTCTCCCTTATTTAGCAGGAGTAGGGGAAAAACTACAGAGGATCTTCAGACAGCACAAAATCCCAGTTTACTTTAAACCGGTTAACACCTTGAGACAGAAATTAGTTCACCCTAAGGACAGGATCCCTAGTTACAAACAGAGCAATGTAGTGTATTCTATCAGATGTCAGGAAAACTGTAACAAACACTACATAGGTGAGACTAAGCAACCTTTACACAAAAGGCTATACCAGCACTGCAGAGAGGGCACCAGTGGACCTCAGTCTGCAGTTCATCTCCACCTTAAAGACACTAACCACACGTTTAAGGACAAGGAAGTTAAAATATTAGCCAGAGAGACAAAATGGTTTGAGAGAGGGGTCAAGGAGGCATTCTTTGTGAAACGTTTGAAACCCAGCCTTAACCGGGGAGGGGGTCTGAGACACGCTTTATCCCCTGTTTACAATGGGGTACTCAGATCAAAGCAGTTTCAGTCTTTTGTTCATGGTAATGAGTCATTCACGTCATCAGCAGAGTCGTTAAGGGAGCCATCAGGAGAGGGTCCGTCGCATCATTAGGAGAGACAGCTGCCCTGTCATTAGGAGGGTGCTAACTAGAGCACAATAGGTGCTAATTAGAGCTATTGTTTAGTCACTAGCCTATAGCAGTCTGCCTCTCGGTAGGAGGGGTCAGGTTTAAAACACCAGCTTTTGTGACTTCTTGATTATTCTTCTCTACAAGAGTCAAGACAGAAGTCAGACCACCAGAGCAAGAATTTTAGCTGAGGAAGCTTCTGCAATTTGAAGCAAAACGTCCTTGCGTCAAGCAACCCAGTCCAGTGGAAGATTCAAGCTTCAAGCTCTACTATGGAAACCACCTGGACAACTGAGAGCCTACACAGAAACATCAACAGGTTTTTACCAAATTAAAAACATTGCTAAGATCAGAAACATAGTGCCTAAACCAGATTTAGAGAGATTAATCCGCACATTCATCTCCAGTAGATTAGATTACTGTAATGACCTATTCACTGGCCTCTCTAAACGAGCTGTACGACAGCTGCAGTACATTCAGAAAGCTGCTGCTCATGTCCTGACTATAACAAGGAAATATGACCACATTAGTCCAGTGCTCAGGTCTCTGCACTGGCTTCCTGTCTCTCAGAGAATACATTTCACAAAAGCACAAACTGCTGAAGTCAAATGTTGAGATAAATGTAGAGAGAAAACAGGCCAATGTGAATATGTGGTTTTACGAAACAGTAAAAACACTGTATTCTAATCCGTGTGACAGACTCTGTATTATAGTTTTGTCATCTTGCCAATATGTGAAAATGCAGTGTTTTCACACAGCTTGCTTTGTGACGATGCAAGTTGTGTGAAAAGACTGTATATGCATGTTCAGAATTGGCTGGAAATTTGTTAAAGCAGAATAAAATGAGAAATGATTCAAGATTTGTAATGTTTTTATCTATTGTAAGAACCACAACTTGAGCCAATTTAATTTAAATGTGATGCACACTTAATATTTCATTATTTTGTTATATTTCATGTCTTTTGTTATGTAAGACCGGAGATCCGCTTGACGCCACCATGGCGAGCCAGACGGCAGATAGCGGTTTGGTGATTTCCTGGATGTTATCACAAAGAACTTTACGCTGCCGCTTAGCACCTCCCTTTCCGAGTCCTTTGCCGCCCTTGCCCCTTCCACTCATTGTAACCAACGTTAAAGTAACACATGTCTTGTATGGCAGCACCCTGACATCAGGGTGAATGTGAGCCATTATTTGTAAAGCGCTTTGAGCGTCTGATGCAGACGGAAAAGCGCTATATAAATGCAGTCCATTTATTTCAAAACAGCTCTGCTTGTTTACAAATCATTTCATGGTTTAGTCCCAAAGTACATCTGTGACCTGTTAGAACCATAGGAACCAACCATCTCCTGCTGGTTCCCAGAGTCAGGACTAAACACAGAGAGGTGGCATTTCAGTTTTATGCAGCTAAAATCTGGAACAAACTTCCAGAAATGGTTAAACAGGCCTCAGCTCTGACAATTCTCAAATCCAGGCTGATTTATTTTACCTGTGCAAATGACAATTGAAATTATTTTATCTGCACTCTTTCCTTTTAAAGTAATTTTTTAATGATTATTTACACTCTATGAACTGATTATATCTAACTGTAAATTTATGTAACTCTAAAACACTTTGAACTGCCTTGTGTATGAATTGTGCTCAATAAATAAACTTGCCATGCCTTGCCTTAATAAAGTGGTGAATGATGTTCTGCTTGCCACAGCTTTAGATACCACCACAGTGCTCACATGGTGAGATTTAGTGTGTTCGACATGGATGATCATCAAATATCATTGGATAGGCTTGAGATTTATTTTGGGGTAAATAGCAATGTTCTTGGGTTAACCTTGGACTTGTGTGTCATTCATCATAGTGATGAAGTGAAAATTCTTGAGGTGACCATTGATCCCACACTGTCTTTTGACCTACACATTAGAGAATTTTTATTCTCTTGATTACTTCTATTGCAAAGATTTGTCCTATTCTGTCTAGAACCATTGCAGGGACTTCATTTGTTGCCTTTGCCTCTTCTAGACTGGATTACTGTAACGTCCTATTTTCTGGTTTGCCACGGCCCAGCATCAGAGGTCTCCAACTGGTTCAAAATGTTGCTGCTGGAGTTCTGCCCAGGAGAACAATGTTTAAGCATATTCCCCCAATTTTGGCCTCCCTCCACATATTTAAAATTGTAAATAAAATCATGTAGTGGGTAATAATTACTGGTAAGGGATTTATCAATCAATCATACCGCACACATACAAGGTTTTCAGGGAAGCATGACAAAATATTGTGTGGGTTTTTGAGCCCTCACCACAATTCACATACATTAATATCATGAGAAATCTGCAGCCGTGCAGTCGACTTTGCATCACAAAAACAACAGACAGCAACAGATTTGGGCTGTTCCCCTTGTAGCGCATGGCCTCATTTTGGCGTAATTAAATAAATACATTAATGCTTCCTCAACAAAACCCTGAGGTTTTGACCTCACGACAGACTGTTGTGTTTTCACTCCTAACCGGGAAATTCCTGGTTCCATCTGGAGATAAGCTTTGGAGACACCCCCTGGGCCTCCACTCTGGCCCCACATCACAACATAACTGTAATTTAGAGGTTTTTCAAAGGAGCCCTTGCTTGTTTATCAGTTACATTTCAGTCACTGTGAATTATATGACATTATAATTGCTTCACGTCAGAATCTGAACTTCCCAGGCCATGAGAATCCACCTTTTATGGCCTCATGCGAAGACCAGAAACTCTCCATACGTGCAAGAGGAACTCTTCCATGATAAGACATGACCATAAACTTTGAGCCTTGACAACCAGCTATTATCTCTAAGTGAAGAAAAAGGAGACCTCTTGTTTAAATGCAGGAGAACAGTATTGTTTTATAGTGTTGTCTGTGTTGTTTAATCAAACAATATGCTTTGCATATACAGTGGTCCCTCGCTATAACGCGGTTCACCTTGCAGTTTTGCAGATTTTTTTTTTGTGTGCAATTTTGCATGCTTTTTTTTTTTTTTACAGCACATTGTGTTCTGTGTTCTTATCAGGTGGGCTGCTCACAGCACCAGTCGGCATCACCGCAATTGCTCTCACTGCCTCCGATGCTCTTACTGAGTCTGCGGGCTCGGTAAATGCAGCAGCGGGCCACTCACACCGCCCTCCTGTCTGCTGTGCGGAGCTGCACTAAATCTGGTGTATAAAGTGTGTAGTGAGGGGTTTTACAGCCTTAAAACATCTATAATAATTGCAAAAAATAGCACTGACTACTTCGCAGATTTCGCTTATCGCAAGTTATTTTTAGAACGTAACTCCCATGATAAACGAGGGACCACTGTAATCACTTAATTTAAATGACGTGTTCCTTGTAACTGATGCATATTTAAATGTGATCTTTCTGCATTATCAATATGTTGATGGTGAAATATTCTGTTTTAAACAAATGGAGTGTTTCAGTGACTGTTAAATAATGTGTATCCATTTAAGTGTCTTAGAACAAATAGTATGCCAAAATAGTTAATGTGTTTGAATAGTTGAATCATTTCTTTGTCTGCCTCTCGAGCACATGACGTTTTCTGCAAAGTTGCCCATCCACGTAGGCGGGGTGTAATGACATAAGCCCCCTTTAAAAGTTTCAGAAAGGAGCCCTTCTGCTCTTCTGCCTCTCTCTTCTCTCTTGTGTGCTTCTCTTAAATTATTAACATTATTTTTGGGTCAACGAAGCCCCATGCTAGCCTAGCTAAGCTACCACATGGCTTCATTCTTTGTGTCATTCTTTGATAACGTTTAACAAATTAATAGCCTGAAGTTTTTAAGGTTCGTCAAGTCTTTCAAATTTACATGATAACTTCCAAGCTGAACTTTTCAAAATAATAGCGAATTTACAGAAAAGCGACTTTCCTTTTCTGTACTTTATAATGATGCTCTTAAAGTTTTAACTTTTTCTAAATTCACAATGACTTTTAATCTGGCTCCTTAAAAGCTACCCCAACCCATTTTCAACAAACGCCTTCCACCTGTGGGGTCAAGCAATCTGACGACAGACCTGACTGCAAAGCATCAGCCATCCTGTTGGTAAAACCAGCCAACACTGAAGCCTTGGAATTGCAGGGGAGACCACTGGTTTAACCCCTGACCCAAGTTAGTTCACACTGCAAAGAGCCTAAAACAATAGACGGACGGTTCATCTGAACCATCTCTTCAATGGATCAGCTAATTGACCCAGTTAAATATTCCAGAAAAAGGATTTTGTTGTCAATGGATTCAAAGTACCTTCTTTTTAAACACATTCATATATTTGCTGAATAATTTTCTTAATAATTGGTTTCAAATTTCATCACTAAAATCTCATCAGATTTATTTACTTAAAGTCTTTAAGGGTCCTGTCCCACTGGGGAGAGGATTAATTGCGCATGAATTGAGTACACACATTGCCAGCGTTTGTTGTCGTCCGCAACAAAAATGGCCAAAAATGACAAATGTCCCAGTATGAATTACGGATATATTAATAATATATAGCGAATATATGATGACAATCACGGTTATATAATGCATGTAGTGAGGAAACTGATCCGACACATTGAGATTATCACGGCAGTATTACGGGTGTATTATGAAAGCATCGCGCACGTATTGCGCATGCACGGCATCTGCATTGTGGTCATAAATGAAGCGCACTCGGGCCATTGGCATCACTATTCACACCAACAATACAGCCTTTGGGCATTGCTGGACTTGGACAAGTTGATCACAGTCAGTGTTCATTTTGTCATGCAAGGGTTAACTGTTCATGAGTTTGGGGAGCGGGAGGGGGGAAGCCGCTTGGGGTGTGAGATGGTGTTTTTTTCTTTTTTTTTTTTTTTTGAGTGTCACAGTTGTGGCTACACAACAACTCTTCCTTTTGTTGGTGTTAAATAAAAGTCCTGGATTGCAGCAGCTATTACGTCTTTGTGGATTTACACAGCCGGACCGGCACTGACTGGCAGGTATGTCGCTTTCTGCCACACTTTGGGTTTACGTGACATGTTTGTTATGCATTCACAGATTGTCCGCAAATCAGCTGCAAAGCAGATGTAATAAAAACACTTTATTGGTGGCCAATTTGTATGCATTCGCTACAACATATTTTAGTTTATGATGTGGACATGACAGGCACGATATATATCTGTTTTACACACTGTCCCGGTCCGCTGTCAAGCTGCAAATCCCCGTCAGTTGTGGATATCAGCGGTTAACGGCAGATATACAGCGCACAGAGTGAGTATATATTGTGTATGAATTGAGTATATATGGAGTATGTAAGGCAGATATTATCCGCATTCAGATTTTTCAATAGCTCAAAAATCCTGGCTGCGGACATGAGTGCATCTGCAGATGATCACAGGCGTGTTCGGATGACGGCCGACGGTGACACGGATATTGCGGATGTTTGGCAAATATGGGCCAATTTTGTGTGCAATCCATACGCAAATCCTCCTAAACACCAGTGGGACAGGGCCCTAAGCTTTATCTCACTACTTTCTTTCAACGTCTCATGAGTAAGCAAATTGTGTCCATAAATGAACTTATTTAATCACTGTCCACTCAAAACGGCAGTAAACTGTTCATTCTTTGTATATTTGTAAATAAAATGTAAGTATTTCTGTTGTGGTTCTGTGTTCAGAAGGAAACCCTTGGTCAAACGTATCATAGAATTCAGACTTTCAGATTTGAGACTGATCAATTAAATTGAGACTGATTAAGCTGAGACTGGTTAATTAATGGTTGTTTAAATTAAAGTACCTGTGCTTTAAATAGGTGGTGCCCTGAGGTAATTAGATATTATTCTAATTAAATAATAATTATTAAACCCTAAAATTGTTAATTAATTTGGTGATCTATTAAATGAGGTCTCAGCCAATTTAATTCAATTTGGGAGTTTAACAATACTTTCGCTTAATATTTTTGGTGCTCTCCATGAGGCCAGTAACGCATTGCCAGGCTTAACTCCTTATTCACTACATTAAATTGGTGCCTCCATGTGAGGTGCCATTCATTCCAAATAATTAGATTAAAGTAATTTGTTACACCCTATTTGTCAAGATCATTCACTGTATTACTTCACACTGAGTGCATGTAATTGTCAGCTTGGCTCCATTTACTTGTGCAGTCAAACCAGGTAGCTTCCCGTCAGACTCTGTCTCATGGCCGTTTTATCGCAGTGTGACTGTGCACCTGACTGCGACTGGCTGCAGACTTCATCGCTTTCTTCAACATGCCCATATCAGGGATTCATGGCCGCAATGTGATGACAAGGTAGTTGCACATGGCCACACTAATTTGGATCGTGATGGGGTCGCCAACCACTGTTCTTCTTGGTGTGACTAGGCTATTACATGTGAAGGCTTTTAGAGCTGTTCACTGATCTTGTTGTTGTCCAGGTCATTCAAAACAGAAGCAAGAGCTGTTTCAAAACATCATTCCATATCAGCATCAGCCATCTGTAACGGTGGCTCTTCATCGCTCCTCAATTCAGTGTTTATCAGTTGTGAATCTCACGCCGTCTCGCGGTCCGTGACTCATGCGAGAGATCAGTTTCAGCAGAGTTCCGGTTTAGGGCACAATGTAAACAAACGTCGTGAAGTATGGACAACAAGACAACATCGAGGCACGGCAGAAGTCCATCACAGGCGCTACATCTCGTCTAGACAACCCTCTCAACTTGGGAGAACGTGTCATCATCATAATCGCCCGTGAATTTGCTGGATCAACACCATCCACGTCCTCGTTAGTCATTGGTTACATGCGTTGTGAGACACCAGGACTCTGCTGTCACCACGGTGTATTCTGGAAAGCACAGGGGGCCGCCAGGAGCATTATGGGAAATGTTAACGCACCGAATGAGTCATCACATAAATCCCACCTCATATGAGATAAATGGTTGAAATTGTCCTGGCATGTTTTTGGCCAAGAGGAAATAACATACGATGAGGTGGTGGGTGGTGGCCAAGTGGTTAATGCACTTGGTTTCAGTTCAGAAGGCTCCAGGTTCAAATCCCACCCCTGCCACATTTCTCCATGTAATGTGGAGTTGCGTCAGGAAGGGCATCCGGCGTAAAACCTGTGCCAATTCAACATGCAGATCCACTTTGGATTTGCTGTGGCGACCCAGAGTGCAAACAAGGGAGCAGCCGAAGGGACTTACATAGGAAATAAAATATAATGGATGGGGACCAGACCTTTTCGCAATGTGAATGTATTCCAGCCCAGTCTCACATTTTTTTCGTCCTCCCGTCACGAAATGATTCAAATGTTCGTTAGTTTTTTTAACTCACTATTACTAACCCTACTCCTACCCCCAGCCCTAACCTTAACCATAACCTAACCATACTCCTTCCCCTAACCCTAGCCATAACCCCGCCTACCCGCTGCACTTTTAATTATGTGCAGACATCACGGAATGAATTAGAATGAATTCGTGCTGCCATGACAAAAATTTTGCACTTTTCGTGACAATATGATGAACAAATAGATTAACGTATGTTTCAAGCTGCCGAATCACCACAATCCATGAGACTGGGTTCTGTATTCATAAAGAGAATTATGAGTCTATTTTACCAAGCTACTCTGAGTGCCCTTTTTAGTGAAAGAGTGAAACGAGCAGTGTTGCCACAGTTACTTTGAAAAAGTAATCCAATTACTGATTACTGATTACTCCTTGAAAAAGTAACTGTTACTTTACTGATTACTCAATTGTAAAAGTAACTAAGTTAGATTACTAGTTACTTTTTTAGTTACTTTCCCCAGCTGCCGACAACAACCCACGTCAACATGACAATGATACCTGTTTTGCCAAAACTCACTTTATAGTCACCCTTTCTTGACTTCAATGAAAATAAATACTTGTTTTATAAAAAGTAAAATAAAGACCTCTTTCTTGACCTCATATTTAACTGTTGACAGCACTGTAACAGTAAAACTTGCAATTTCAAACCTACATTGTTTATAAATGTAACTATTAAATTCTAACATTTAAATTCTCTCTAAACATTTTACTTGTCAGAATTATTATTATTTTAAGCAATATTACTAGTTGTAGTAAAAAACGGCTTCAAAACTGGACATTTAATCTAGGGCTGTTGTGGGGGGGGGGGCACATCCCTCCCCCACGCCCCCATCCCATCTGGATTCGCCCCTGCTTTGGCGTTTGAGCACAAAGAATGGATAACATTTATTTATGCAGAAAACAGGACCAGATTTACAGGTAAGAAAGTTTTATTGCGTTTTAACATCATGTGGTCCTCAGAAAGAGAGTTTAGGTGCATTTGAGTGGAAAATAGTGTTAGTTGTTGACGCGTCGCCGAGGATCAGCTGTTTTTAACGAGACGATACGGAGCAGCTCAGCTCAGAATTATAAATAAAGGAGGAAAAAAGTATAAAAATGTCTTCGTAAAGCTCAGTGCAGGTGTGCTGATCACCGCGCTTTAAGAGGTGACGACGAGTCGAGCAGCTGCAAAAAACCGTGGATGAAAAGCTCAGAGCTCGCTTAAAGTGGGACGTTCAGTCGAACCCCGACCTCCTGCCCACGGACCACGTTTAATGCTGCTATCGACCCACAATGAAAAATAATAGTAACGCACAGTGACATGGAGAAGTAACTTTAATCTGATTACTGACTTGGAAAGATTAACGCGTTAGATTACTCATTACTAAAAGAAGTGGTCAATCACTGGAAACGAGTCATTTTGATCTTGGAGCCCTGTATGTATGTCCTCAACCCCTCCAAAAGTATTGGAAAACAATGATAATCCATTTGTTTTGGCTTCACAGTGATGACATTTCAGTTAGAAATGAAAAGGTGAATGTGAGAAGTTTAGAGTGTCAGCTTTTATTTCGTGGGAGCCCCTGAGAGGCCGTGCTACTATCACAAACCTGCCATGTTGTCTGTGAGAACAACCCATTATCAGCGTCCTTGGAACTGTTCTTTGGTGTTGTATTTATGGGCCTCATTTACCCGTCAGTCAAACTGTATGGAAATGTCAATCACGATTTTGTATTGTTAACATCATATCTAATTGAGTCATACTATGTATGTAGTATGTCTAATTTATGAGCCAATGATCATTTTTTAAATAAACTAAATGTTATTATATGCAAATCTGTGGAGCTCTGTTCAGCTTTTATGGTGTGCTATAAATAATATTTCACCACGTGTTTTGAACAGGAGGGTGCCTTCACAAACCACAAACTGCACCACCACGCTGTGATATTTATGCAGTTGTCTCATTATGTATGTGCACATGTGCATGTAAATGCTGCAGCAGACTAGTCTCATTCTAATCACCCACATCTCCTCCATAGGAAGAGGCAATAAAGAGGGAGACCTGCTCACAGCGAATCATTATGAGGCACACGTTGACTCTTTGGTAATTGCGTGAGGGGCTTTGCTGTTGCTCTCGAATTTGCTTGTGTTCTTCTTTCAAGGTCCACTACTTCTCAAAAGGACAGACGCTTCTTTGCCTTTCTGCAACGGCTTGTCAACATGGCTGTCTGTCCAGTAGAGCAGAAAAGGTGTCCAGTATACATCCTGTCTGAATGTTACTCACACTGTGGCTGGAGTAAGAAGTAGTCGATGTCTGTAAAGGGCAGGCCGACAACCATATACAGCATGGGCGTTATCTGAGAAGACCATCAGGCCAGTAAAAGGCTGCTGGCATTGTTTCTTTTACTAACCACGGCTATAAACCTAAACTGTAAAACATGTAATCTCTAACAGAACTGAAATCTTCCATTTTTGCTTCAAGTTCTTGGAGTTAATAACACTTCCTGTGTCATGGTCTGCCTCACTGTCCTGTTTTTAACACTATTTGTAGTTTTTCCACTCAAAGCCGAATCTCACCTGCTGCGCTTCACTGCTTGTCACAGCCACACACCTGCCGTGCATGAGCGGCTAATGAGTAGCGGGCTATATAAACCACAACCTTCAGCTCACCCATTGCCAGATACTTTCATCGATGGAGCCCTCACTCTCCATGATCTCCGAGACTCCTGGCCTTGACCTCGTCTTCTTGCTGCTTCCATGGTCTTTGATGACGGAGCTTCCTGCAGCTATATTCAAGGTAACCTGGCCAGCTCTCTAATTCCCGTATTACAGCATGGTGTCTTTCCTGATGTTCCCAGGCACTATCCTACGCGGCTCCCACTCTGCAGGACTCCTGGCTCCTCAGCTACCTGCACAACAACTTCACTTTGGAACTCTCCGGCTCTCAGCTCAGAGTGCATTGCTCTGACCTGCTCCAGTTAAGTTCCTTCATATTTCCATGAGATTCTGTCCGGACCTCTAACCACAACATCCTGTTTGAAAAAAAAAAAGTCACCATATTCTGCTTTTTAGTTGTAAAAGGTAAACCAGTGCACATCTAGAAAACAACACTTCGAATTGCGTGTTATGATGGTCAGGTCAGGTGTGGGAGCCTGTGCTCGCCACAGCCACCACACCTTGGAAATGTCTCTGGTTCTGAATAGCAGAAATACAACTGGTCCATCCTCACCTCTCAATAGTAGCCCTATATCTGGCACAGAGAGGTGAAAATTGGGCATCCCCTTGGCCTTTTGCAGTTGCTATGGACATCAACCCTGAGGTACCTGTATGCTGGATCATGCAGAGAAAAATATCACATGGCCCAATGTTGTAGCTGATATGCCCAAACACAGCTGAATGAGGCACACAGATATTGTGCATTTTTGAAAGAATGCAAAGCTATTAATAAATCAGAGACAGAATATCACAGAGACATCATCCAGTTCCTGAAACTACAGAAGATCACTTCTAGTTTCAATCCCTGTTCTAGTGGATGTTTGCCTCACAGCCAGTCCTGGAGCCCACAGAAGGTCACATGGGGCTGTTTGTCTCTCTCTCTGCCTGCCACTTCAACAGGCTCATTCAGAGCATATAGTAGCTCTCTTCAAGTCAGACTCATTGACACTGTCAATGAACCTGTAGAAATGCTAAAAAAAAACAAAACAGTTATGTCAGCCTGAAAATGCTTTTTAACTTTTTATTTAGTCCTACAGACAAAGCATAGTGTCGTTAAAAAAGACTTTTTTTCCCCCTGGCATTTTCTGAGAGGGACTTTCCACTTTTCATCCAATGACAGATATTTATGGACTCTTGTCCACACAGGTGAAGACAGGATACATGAAAATGACAAGCAAGGAGAGTGTGTTGAGAAGGTGGAGGGAATATTTTTTGGAGCTAATGAATGAAGAATATGAGAGAGAGTGAAGAATTGATGATGTGGACAGAGCAAGTCAGGAATTTTTAATCAAGGTATTTAATAAATTATTGGAAAATAAGAGGATGAGTGAGGAGAGAAGATTGGAGAAGTGTACTGGTACCAGTTTTTAAGAATAAGGCTGTTGTACAGAGCTCCAATAAATACAGAGGCATGAGACTTATGAGCCACAGCATGAATTATGGGAAAGAAGCTATGTTGAGAAGAGATGCATAGAACTTTATTCAATATGGTTTCATGCCAAAAAAGGGCACTACAGAAATATTTTCTCTGAGAGTGCTGATGGAAAAGTATAGAGAAGGCCAGAAGGACTTGCAAGTGCAAGCAAGGAGTGCAAGGAGCTGCAAGTGTGTGATTACGGAGTTCTGCAGAGCCTGTGATAGCCTGGGGTTAGTAAAGATGAAGTGAGGGCAGCTATGAAGAGAATGAAGAATAGGAAGATAGCTGATCCAGAAGACATTCCAGTGGAGGCATGGAATTGTTTGTTAGGTGAGATGACAATGGAGATTCTAACCAGATTGTTTAACAAAATCTTGGAAACTGAGAGGATGCCTAAGGAATGGCAAAGAGGTGTGTTGTTCCGATTTTTAAGAACAAGGGTGATGCTGAGAGCTGCAGTAACTACAGAGGCATAATGTTGATCATCCACAGCTTTCACATCCCACATCCTCCGAGGTGCAATGTGTATTATGAATAAAGCCTTTTGGCCTGTTTTGATGTGATTCCGTCTTGGCCTTTGTGCCAGTCGACAATGCTATTTCCCGACCAGCTGTTTCACACATTGAACGATCGCCGGTCCTTTGTTCTGCTCATGCAGGGCTGTTTCCTGTAATTGCCAAGGTGAGCTTTATGCAAACACACTCTCTCACAGGGTTTCCGCTTTATTGTTTATTTCATTGTTTTATTACGTTTATTATTATAGTGTGGGTTTCCTCCTGGTACTCTGGTTTCCTCCCACAATCAAAAAAGTATGCTTATTTAGGGTCTGTTCCTTTCTCTGCCCCTGACCAAGGCAGAGTCTTTGTATCTGGAGTTGGTCCCCAGGCACTGGACTGTGACTACTCACTGCTTCAAGTGGTAGGATTGTGTCTAACTGTAACTAGGATGGGTTAAATGCAGAGGACAAATTATGTATGGATATGTACAATGACAATAAAGGCTCTATTCCTTCATTCATTCATATTCATTCATTCAAAAAGCACTTGAATGTTTATTTACACTGGTGTGCACAGTCCATAAAAATCTTTGAAATGGCTATGGCGTTGGAGGGCATCGTGATTATTTATTTTCTATATTTGTTATGCAATTATGTACGTAGTTAGTGTATGTATTTATTGAATTATCTTGTTCTCTGTGTTTTTCATTTAAGACGTCGTTTGCACTGAGCCGCTCTGCTCTGTCAGCTGGCACTGACCACAGCGCAATGACCAAAGCAATCACACATGAATGAGTTCACGCCTTTCCCCATGTTGTACTTATTTTTCACTCTTTCTGTCTGTCATGTGGAGTACAATGTAAATGGTGGAAGGTTCATTAGCCTGGGCGGCCGGCTGATAACAAAGTTCAGACTGTGCTGTGCGCACTCAGACATGACTGGCTGGTCCCCATGTGATCTTGTATGTACATTATTATCAGCATGTCATGAGAGCACGAGAGCACGCCCACACATGCGCAGTGCGTGGAGTGTTGTTCATGTTGTTGATGGCACGACATCAACAATAACATCAACAACATGGGGTGGACGGCAACACACTCCTCATGACATCTGTGTTGTGTGTAGGAGGGGGCGTGACACATTTGTAGTGCATGGCCTCAATTCGCTGTAATTAAATAAATACATGAATGCTGTCTCAACAAAAACCTGAGGCTTTGGAACTAAGGACAGAGACTGTTTTCACTCCCAGTTGAGAAATTCCTGCCTCCATCAGGAGATAAGCCTGAGACCCCCCTTTGGGCCTCAACACTGTCCTTCAAAGCAAAAACAGAACTGTAACTCAGAGTTCTTCAAAGGAGCCCTTGCTTGTTTATCGGTTAAATTTTGGTCACTATGAATTACATGACATTATAATGGCTTCACGTCAGAATCTGAACTTCCCCAGGCCCGGAGACCTGATCTTTTATGGCCTCACGCCAAGGCCAGAACCTCTCTAGACTGCAGGAAGATCTCCCCTCATGATAAGACATGGTCATAAACTTTGGGCCTAGACAACCAGCTATCTTTAGGTCTAAGGGCCCTGTCTCACTGGCGTTTAGGAGGATTTGCGGATGGAATGCGCACAAAAGTGGCCCACATCTGCCAAACAACCGCAATAACCGTGCAACATTCCTGTATGAGTCGGCCGCCATCCGAACACGTCCGTGATCATCCACAGAGGCACGCATGTCCGCATCACTGCCTGAACACATACCGAAGACATACGCAGGACATACACAACCAACGCGCCGCATATCCCCTGTCATCCGTTGATATCCGCAACCGACGGGTTGGCGCGGCTTGGCGGCGGACCGGGACAGCGTGCAAAACAGATATGACGCATGCCCAGCACGGCCACATCATGGTCGCAAATGGTATGTCGCGCATGCAGACAGAGTGGGTGATGAAGCGAGTGCATCACGGCCGCTGTGCCCCTCATGGGGGCCCCTCCGCGGTTGCTTTCGCTTCTGTTCCCTGTTATATCCACTTTACTTCCTCATGTATTCGCTGATCCACCCCGGGACATTTGTCATTTCCGCCCACCTTTGTTGTGGACGCTCAGCTGTTGTCTCCTCATTTCATGCGCAAATCCTCCTAAACGCCAGTGGGACAGGGCCCTAAGTGAAAGGAAAGACATTTGGTTAAAATAGAAAAAAGAATTGCATCAGTATTCTTTTATTCATATATAAAAACTTCTAATGTTGTTTGCATTGATTAATCAAACAAAATGCTTTGCATGTATTCCATTTAATTAACATGTGTTCCTTGTAACTGATGTGTTAAATGTGATGTTTCTGACTCATTCATGTTTTGATACTGGAATATTCTGTTAACCAAGTGGTGTGTGTAGGATATGTTTAACGTTATATTCATCCCAAAATGTCTTAGAACAAATAGTATGCCAAAATAGTTAATGTGTTTAAATACCTGAAACATTTTTGTCTGCCCTTCAGAGCACATGAAGATTTCTGTAAAGTTACAAACCCTAAATGGGCAAAGTTTAATGATGTAAGCCCCCTTTAAAAGTTAGAACAGAGTTTCTGCTTGCGCTATTGGAGTGCTCTGCAAAACCTCTCTTGCAACTCTCTTTCTCTCTGCTTTTCTTTAAAATTCTTAACTTTTATTTTTGGGTCAACAAGGCGCCATGCTAACCTTAGCTAAGCTACCACATGACATTCATTCATTCATTCATTAGTTGTTATCCTTTGATAACTTTAACAAGTTTTAAGGTTTGTCAAGTCTTTTGAATTTTTAAGAGAACTTCCGATCTGAACTTTTGAAAATATAGCGAATTTACAGAAAAGCGACTTTCCTTTTTTTTTGTAATTGTACGCTACTCTTAAAGTTTTTACCTTTTTTCCTAAATTCACAAAGACTTTTAATCTGGCTCCAACAAACTTTGCAAAAGCTACCAGAAACCATTTTCAACAAACTCCTTCCATCTCTGGGATCCAGCAAGCTGAAGACCTGACTGCAAGCATCCATGGGATCACCCGGGGAGACCACTGAGTTAACCCCTGACCCAAGTGAGCACGCTGCAAAGAGCCTACATCAATGACAGACGGGTCATCCGAACTATCAGAACCATCTCTTCAACGGATCAGCTAAGTGACCCAGTTAAAGGTTCCAGAAAAAAGGGGTTTTGTTGTCAGTGGATGCAAAGTGGCTTCTTCTTTTTAAACATATTCATATGTTTGTTTAATAATTTTCTTAAAATTAATTGGCTTCAAATTACATCATTAAATTCTAATCAGATTTATTTACTTAAAGTCTTAAGTACCTAAAGTACCTATGCTTTAAATAGGTGGTGCCCCTGAGGATTACATTTATTCTAATTAAATAATTATTAAGCCCTAAAATTGTTAATTATTTTGGTGATTCATTAAATGAGGTCTAGGCCAATCTAATTCAATTTGCGAGTTTAACAATACTTTCATTACATTACATTGGTGCCTTGGTGTGAGGTGCCATTCATTCCAAATAATTAAATTAATTTCATTTTGTTACATGTATTTTTGGTTCCCGCGTGTGAGGCAAATTTAGAATTTTGCTATACAATTGTACGCCACATGTGTTGTGGGGGGAGCCTTGCATGACGTGTGCTGCTTGGTAACAGCACACTCGTTGGGCACTTAGAACATGTAGGGCCATTCGCACAGCCAGGCCAAAAGTGGTCTGCCTGCTTTCTATTCTGGCAGCGTGAATCACCCCACCTTTTCTAAGTGCCCCACGAGTGGTGCTGGATGTTCGTTGGTGGCACCTGGACTCCAGTCCAGTCCGTCCGCAAATGAGTCGAATGGCCATTTGTCCAGCATTTGACGACTTTCGGCAACTGGTGTGAAGGCTGCCTTGATGACATCATTCAGCCATGGTTCGACATAGCCAATGATTTTATGCAGCTGCTCAGCCGTGGCACGATATGTCTGGCCTGCATATGACATGCCTTGTGAACGCTGCAATCATGATCAGATGGCAGTGCGACCTCATCTTGCCCACTGTTCAAATGGGTTTCCGGCACGAGTGGCATGCGAATATAGAGTGCATGTGCCATGCCCGAATGAATGTGGCGACTGCTGTACGGAGGCGTTCGAGTGCTTTCTCTGATTTCCCATGAGTACCATTTTACTCCTCCTTTGTGCACCATTCTGCCTCAATCATGTTATGTGTTGGGGCCCTCAATGTTGGGTGCAAACACAGCAGGGTTTTTGCTAGCGTAGTTGAGCATAGGGGACCCCACTCTGTGATTTGGATCCCCTACACTGTGATTTGAGCCACTACACTGTGATTCAAACAGCGTAGGGGGGCTTTTTTTAAAGGATATGTCACACGTTATTTAATATTAAAGTCAGTAACACAAAGTATTCATGATTGTAAGTCTATTGGCACACATGCAGTAATAATTGGTGGTCGCTGAATTATTTTATTTCTAATTATCCCTCTTGCTTGGCGATTCAGCAGGTGCATTTACACTGGAGGTTGAACAAGTCTTGCAATCACTGTGTTTGTGAAGCATCGTGTGCTCCCAAAAAAAAGCAAAAATGAAAAAGCGAACCATAGTGAGTCATAACCACAAGATTAATGAGCAAAAATCAGAAGAATGAGTGACAGACATCACCCTGCTGGGAGGAGCTTTTTTCTGCAACTGTTCAAAGTGTAGTGCATGGCCTTGATTCGCTCTAATTAAATAAGTACATTAATGCTGTCTCAACAAAAACCTGAGGTTTGGAACTGAAGACAGAGACTGTGTTTTCACTCTCAGTTGAGAAATTCCTAAGCCCATCTGGAGATAAGATGGAGACATCCCCCCATGGGCCCACAATGTGGCTCACAGCAAAAACAGAACTGTAACTCAAAGTTCTTCAAAGGGAGCCCTTGCCAATTTCGGTCACTATGAATTACGAGGTCTGTGAGAAAAGTATCCGACCTTTTTATTTTATGCAAAAAATATATGGATTTGATTCATATGTTTTTACGTCAGCCAAGCTTGAACCTTCGTGCGCATGCGTGAGTTTTTTCATGCCTGTCAGTTGCGTCATTCACCTGTGGGCAGGCTTTGAGTGAGCACTGGTCCACCCCCTCATCGTTTTTTCATTGTCAGGAGAATGTCTGAACGACTGCCGTTTTGTTGCATTAAAATTTTTTCAGGAACCTTGTGAGACAGCCAGGTGGAAACCATTCGATAAATTCAGATGGCTTTCGGTGAAAATTTTATGGGCTTCACAGAGATTAAGGAGTGTTATTACCATTATAAGGATGGCCCACAGCGGCTGAGGGTGCGCCGCGCTCCGAGCCGCGATCGACAGGCTGAAACGACCATTTAATTTCTAAACAGATGGCTGTATGGATCCGGGACCATCGTGTGCAATTTCTCTGGTTATCACAAGAGCTGGACATCAGCCATTTTCCAGCAGATTTCACTTTTAACAAGAGATTTTGTCATGGAAAGCCGCATGGAGGCTTCGCGCGTCACAACCGATTCGCTGATGGAGCGAAACAAAGAACACCTCCGTTTTGGAGTGTCAGAGGACAAGTTGGGACATGCCCAGCTCTCCACAATTTCTCTTATACTCACTCGACTAGTAAGCCACTGAAAGCCGAGATAGACATGTCCCAACTTGTCCTCTGACACTCCAAAACGGAGGCGTTCTTTGTCTTGCTCCATCAGCGGCTCCATCATGACGCGTGAAGCCTCCACAGGACTTTTCATGACAAAATCTCTTGTTAAAAGTGAAATCTGCTGGAAAATGGTTGATGTCCAGCTCTTGTGATAACCAGAGAAATTGCACACGATGGTCCCGGCTCCACACAGCCATCCGTTTAGAAATTATCTGGTGGTTTCTGCCTGTCGATTGCGGCTCGGAGCGTGGCGCGCTGTGCGCCATTGTGGGCCGTCCTTAAAGCGGTAGTAACACTCCTTAATCCCTGTGAAGCCCATAAAAGTTTCACCAAAAGCCATCTGAATTTTCCGAATGGTTTCCAGCTGCCTGTCTCTAACAGTTTCTGAAAAAATTCTGATGGAAAAAAAGCCCAAATCATTCTGCCATTTCCTCGTAATGAAAAAACGACGAGAGGGGTGGGCCAGTGCTCACTCAAAGCCTGCCCACAGGCGAATGACGCAACCGACAGGCGTGAAAAAACCCATGCATGCGCACGAAGGTTCAAGCTTGACTGACGTACAAACATATGAATCAAATCCATATATTTTTTGCATAAAATAAAAAGGTCCGTCACTTTTCTAACAGACCTCGTAAATGAAGTCTAAGAAATAGTCATTGATTTGGAAATGTTCATGTTTTCATCCCCTGACATTTCTTGGAAAATGCTGCAGGCCTTAAATTTCGGAAATTACGTATGATCCGACTAGTCGACTAATCACAAAAATAATCGCTGACTAGTCGACTATCAAAATAGTCGTTTGTGGCAGCCCTACTCTTAACTCGCTGAAATTATTACAGTGTGGAAGCAATGTAAATAACGTTAAAAGAGCTATGACATTAACGTCATGAATATTTAGGAGGTCTATATTTTAACGAGGAGTGAGGTTAATGTCATGAATATTTTGTGTTTCTGTAATACAATACCCTAACCTCTATTTTAATCAGTTTCAAACAAGGAGTCAGGGGAGGTCATGGTTAGGTCTGAGTGCTTCAGATCCATGAAGAAGAGCCAGAAACCTCACTGTCTGAGTGTAAAGCGCGGGTCACAACCCACCGTGCGTTTTTTTTTTCGCCGTACATTTTCTGCGGATGCCACGGCCACTACGTATTTGTGAAAACGTACGGAGGCAGTATCAAGAGGAGGGAGGGAGTACGTTCAACACACGTCTCTAGGAGCGTAACGATAAAGAGAGTTGACAATAAAGCAGTGTCTGTGTGTGTGTGTGTGTGTGTGTGTGTGTGTGTGGGGTCGGCTTTTCTTTATGAGCGGGACCGGAGCGGCAGGTGTTTTTCGGCGTCTGCGATGCATGAGCATGTCCAGCCTGCAGCGGTCAGTTGAACGAGTGTTTACTTGCCTCGAAAAGTTACAGCTGGACAAAAAGTTACAGACTGAAGCTGTGGAGTGTCTGTGTTACTGAAGTTTGGAAATAAAGTCCAAGTTCAAGTGAGAAGCTGAGTTGTGCATGCATGTCTGTCGGCCTCCATAGTATGTGGTGAGTGCCGTAATCCGTACTGCCTACGTACAGATTTGGTTAATTCAGTAGTAATTGATTGAAAATGTGCTGCTTTGAATCCGTACTGAGGCAGTGCTCACAACGTGCGTCATCTGTACTGCTGGTGAATCCGCAGCCTGACTGCAACGAAAGTTCTGCATGCACTAAAACCTCTACGGCGTGTCTGCGTGCTCCTAAATTCGTACTAAGGCAGTACTTACGACGTACGGATCTCCAAATTTAGCCCACGTTTTTGCAAGTAGACTGCACGCACGTGCAAGTACGGCGGGTTGTGACCACGGCTTAAGGGGAAGCGAAGTCTTCCTGCAGGTTCAGTTCAGGTTCAAAAAGAAGGTTCCTTCAGGTTCAAAAAGAAGGTTCCTGTTTGTCAAAATCAAGTTTCTGTGAGTCATGTCATTGCTGTGAATTAGATACAGATAAACACCATCATTGCATTTATCGGTACCTGAGACGTGAAATATTATGCATTGCAGGGTGTGCCAGTAAGAATGTGAAATGAATGGCTCTCACAGAAGCAAGATTTGGTCAAAAGTTTTTTTTTTTTATTTATTCTACACTGATATTTGAAAATAAGTAAAGTGAGATAAATCACAATCTATTACATTTTAGTCAAGACCCAGGTCGAAATTCTTCCAGGTGCCCAAGTCCAAAAAAGCAATTAGCCACATGCTTTTCATCATGATTAGTCTCACTTTATTTATCTACGTAAATTGTATCAATACCTGTATCACTTTGCATGTTTTAAAGTTTACTAATAGATTCTCCTGTGATTACAAGTGCAGCTGCTATATTTTCTCTAAAAACTATTTTGTAACAGATTGTGCTGAGGGATTCTAAGCCGGTGGTCTTACTGAGATGCCAGTGTACCTGTGTGGCAGGTACAGCCTTATGTAGTCATGTGGCAGCTTTACTGTACCAGACGGCACACTATTCCCAGCTGAGACTTACATCAGTTCCCCCAGTGTTCAGTTGCACAGAAACTGAACAAAAGTAGCACAAACCAAGGACCATGGTAACAAACCTTTTAATGACTCTTACATGTTGTATATGGGTGTCTTGAATGTTTCTTACACGTTTTTATTTCAATGCAGGGTATCAAACCTGGTCCAGTTAATGAAATGGCCATCATATCTGCCAGACCAAGAGAGAGAAGACTAGTAGAGGGAATCAGGTATGTGTTGTCTATACTACACACACACACACACACACACACACACACACACACACACACACACACACACACACACACACACACACACACACACACACACACACACACACACACATGCGGCAAAGCCATTTTCACACAGCACACATAGAAGTACTTACACTGAAAAAAGTGAAACAGTGCACTTCATTCAAAGTACTTATTTACATTGGTCTAATGGAAAATTGTGGTTTCCAGTTTAAATCTGCTGGAATCACTTTACAAAATCATAAATATACATTGTGAGCAACTAAAAAAATTAGCTGTAACAAATTACATCAATTTTTTTAAGTTGATCCAAAGTAGCATTTTTTTCAGTGTACCTACTCACTTGCTTAAAGACACTTTTCTTCCTACCAATAGGACTATGTTTGGAAGTATACTGGAGTATCACTTTAAATGCACACAACTACATGCAACCCCCCCCCCCCCCCCACACACACACACACACTCACTTACCGTATTTCCAGGGATGTACACACGCACACACCTTTATACAAGCAACCCACGAGTGCACAATGCACACACACACTGCCACACACAAAGCTCACTTATTTACATTCAGTACATACATTATGCACATGCTTTTGGTCTTACAAATTATGACACATTTGTTTGTCTTTTCTGTCCACAGAAGCAACTTGTATAAAGGAGTAAGCTGCCCTCTGCCAAACATCTCCAGTCTGAAAATCCAGGAGGCATACCATGGACTTAGTACGGATGAAGCGCCCATGATCACCACAATGGCCATCTCCAGTGATGTACCTTTTGTTGATTCCCTGTTTGGTCCAGTGCGGGAGGGAAGTGTGCTGTCCTATCAACTTCCTGTAAGGACAGTCTCCAGTACCCGTCCACACCAAGACGCCCCTTCCCCCCCACAGCTGCCTCTCTCTGGTTACAAACTGGGGCCCTCTGCCTGTGCATTTGCCTGTACTGAACATCAATTCCATCATCTCACGTCCCACGAAACATCTTTGGAGACTGCACATAAAATTGAAAATGGCACAAGAGAGCAAAGTTCCTGTATTGAATGGCAACAGCTAAAGGGAGGTGCCGCATCACCTCTACAAAATTTAGAGAGGTTTGTCACACCAGCTGTGGAGCAAATCTAGCTAAAAGGCTTCTGGGATCTTGTCATCAGACAGCAGACATGCGGCGGGGTCTTGCTCTGGAGCCGACTGCAGTGGAGGAGTACTGCAGGGTAAGAGAGGTAAATCAATACCCTTGTGGGTTCCTGATCCACCCCGACGCGCCATGGATGGGGGCAACACCTGATGGCATAGTGTACGATCCGGAGGGGCAGCCAGAGTTTGGCCTTTTGGAAATAAAATGTCCAAATGTTTCAAGATATGTTGACTGCCCTTACATCATGATCAGGGAGGGTACTCATACACTGAGGCGTTCACACCCTTATTACTGGCAGGTCCAGGGGCAGATGCTCATTTCAGGGTGTGAGTGGTGCGACTTTGTTGGTTATACAGAAAATGACATGTTTATCCAGCGTATTCCCTGTGACATTGAAGTCACGCAAACCATAAAAAAAAGTTGACCATTTCTTTTTTTATTACTATCTCAATGCCTTCTTGTCAAATTAATGACTTGATTACAGTGTAAATATTGATTGGAGATACTCTGTTGGACATGAAATGTTACTGTATTGTGTTTTTGTCTGTTCAATTCAGTTTTATTTGTATAGCGCACAAAGTATTTCAGACAGTATGAGGAGCACTCATGAGTAACGGGCAACAGTTGTTTGAATTTTAGTGTTGTGTGGGCCGCTGAAGAGGAGGTACTGCTGGCCCACCACCACAAGATGGCGCCCTGCTTGAAGTGCGGGCTTCAAGTACGAGATGGCGTCGGAGCGACCGGGAGTGACAGCTGTCACTCATCATCAGTACCAGCTGTCACTCATCCACTAATCATCACCATCACCATAAAGGCCGGACTGCAACTCCACCTCCCCGCCGATAAATCAGCTACCCTAAAGGTAATTTCTCTGCTGTATCTACAACGAATAATAGTGTGATCTCATTTGCAGCCGTTTTCCTGTGACGGTGTCCTTATCTGCTGTATTGGCGTTTGGTGTGGACTGCGACGGCTTCGCCTCACACCCCAACCAGATAAGTGGTTTCACAGGAGCTGTACGAGTGTGTTATTGGAGGTGGAGGTTCTCCCTCCTTACGGAACACAGACTGAAGGATTACTGAGTGTGCGAACTCACACTCACCTGCACTGTTTCTGTTCTCTCTGCCAGCAGTACCAGGTCTGACAGCTGGAGACGGTGGCCACCTGGGGACCCAGGACTTGGCGGCTCCGGTGTTCTTCAGATCCGTTGGTGGTGGAAGCTGTGTGGGATCCGGCTCGTTTTCTGGACGGACGTCTCCTATCCTTGAGCCTGCCCACACGTCACTCATCATATAATTGACTGTTTTTCCAAACCTGTTTTGTCTGTATTCCATTGTGCATGTCATAACATTAAATTGTTACTGGTTTGGCTTATCCATTGCCCGTTCATTTACGCCCCCTGTTGTGGGTCTGTGTTCCTACACTTTCACAACAGTTAGTTCCTCTTTTGTAAGTCGCTTTGGATAAAAGCATCTGCCAAATGGCTAAATGTAAATATAATGTTTTATTCAGCGAATTCCCTGTGACATTGAAGTCACTCAAATTATTTAAAAAAAAAAGTTGACCATTTCTTTTTTTATTACTATGTCAATGCCTTCTTGTCAAATTAATGACTTGATTACAGTGTAAATATTGATTGGAGATACTCTGTTGGACATGAAATGTTACTGTATTGTGTTTTTGTCTGTGATGCAATGTTTAGGAGTAATAAATGAATGAATTTAAGCATTTTTGGCATTTTGGTGCTTTAAGTTCAGTTTCAAAAGGTACAAGAGGGATTAAAAGGACAGAAGAAACAAAAGCAGATTACCACTTGAATAGTGTTTTAACAATGTAGCAGTTAAAGGTCCAAACAGTAGGCCTATACAAACAAATGTCAAATAAATTCTGATATGGAACACAACTAAGATTTGATTGAATGTAAAGAAAACTTATTTATGCTAGCTTTCATAAAGGCGTTGTTAATGAAGCGCTCACTCAGCACATTTCGCACCAAGTCCTCACACTTCAGGGGTCTTTGCCCAGGCCTTTACCAGAGGCCCATTTTCATAGTTTGTAAGGAGACAAGCCACAGTGTACAATTGATTTATGTTTCCAAAAGCCCGTAGAGGGATGACAGAATCAAAAATCTTGTGCTCCTTGATCCGGCGAAAGGCGCGCTCTACATGCACCCTCAGGCATGCTATGGCCTGGGTCTCCCTGACCTCAGGTGCAGACATTTGTGGTCTGCCCTGAGGTAGGCTGGCCTGTAGATTTTGCATGGTACAATGTCCTCAATGAGGAAACGTCTGTCCACCATGACGGCCATTTCAGGCTTCAGGAGACGGAGGATGCCAGATTCCCGGGTAATCTGCTTGTCGCTGACAGACCCAGCATACAATGCAGAGACAAAGGTCACTGGCCCATGCGGCGCAATCCCAGTGAGTCCCTTCAGTGTGCAGTGGGACTTGTATGATGAAAACACCTCATTCTGGAGGAGAGGGGAAGATGGGCACTGACACTTCAGCTCGGTGCAGTCAAGAATGACTATGGTGTCAGGATAGTCCTTGAAGTCTGTTGGCAGATTTCTTCAAATCTCCTCCTCCGGTAACCAGATTGGCATGGAACCAAGCACTGTGAAGAGGAAGTTGCTCCACTTCGTGATGATCCTGCTGACTGTGGACTGATGGATATCATAGCATTCAGCAAGATCACATTGTTTGGATCCAAGGGCAAGGTAGTTCAAAAATAAAAAAAGCTTGTCAATGAGTTGAAGGGAGCGGGTGGTTGCATTTGACTCTGTGAGAGCTCCTGTCTGGGCTTGGTGGATACTGACAATGAATGGAAGATACTCCTCGAGCAAGCTCCAAAAATGCATCAGTTGATCATATGATGCAAACCTAAAGAAATACACATGCAGATCATGCAACAGAATATTCACAAACAATTTTGATTCAAAACATCTGCAAAATACATAGGTTACTGTTGAAGAAAAACTTAAGTTTTGCCACAAAATAAGTGAACTAGCTACCTAAATGGATGTCAGACGCTTGCCAGGATTTGCACCTAGAATCTCCACCCAAGGGTGGCGGTGTTACTATTACACCACAAGAGTTTTTGACAGAATAAAACAATCAAATCCCCTCCATAGTGTGCTAGATATAACATAAGCCTATTGCACGTTACAAACTCCCCCTTCCCTCAGTCACACACACTCATAAACACACACGCACACACACAAACACACACATACACTCAGGCACATAAACGCGCGCACATAAACGCGCACACACACACACACATAAACACACACACACATAAACGCGTGCACACACACACACACACACATATAAACACACACAAACGCGCATACACACACAAACACACACACATAAACGCGTGCGCACACACACACACACATACACACATAAACGCGCACACACACACACATACACTCTCTCATCTACACACACACGAACACGCTCATCTGCACACACGTTAGCCTACCTGTTAAGACTTACCTTGTAAAGAACCTGATATCTTTGTCCGAGGCAGAAAAACGGTGGATGCCGAACTGCTGTCTCAGTGTGAGGGCCTCGACTTGCTGGCGTAGCAGACGATTTTTCTCCTTGAGGGACGCATTTTCCTCCAACACCAAATCACGACTGCAGGGTCGGGCGCCTGCGCATAATAATGTTCCATGGGGACGTCGTGGTCTGGTGTATCCTCCGGTTCATCTTCTGGCGCCGGTCTTTCCCTTCTCTCCCAAACTCCTGGTCTTTGTGGTGGAAGGGAGAAGTTGTTCCACTCGAACAGCACAGGAACCGCTCCCTTTTTCAAAAGACGTCTACCTGTCCCCGACGCTGGTTCACTTATGTCCTCTGTTTTAAAGTGCCGGCTACACACCCGGGTATGAGGCGTCACAGTAAATGTTTCCCGGCGAATAGCGTTGATCCACTTCCGCCTCAGCTCCACGTCAACAGGAAAGTAAAAAAAAAACTAAGTACTGAATTGTACTTCACGGATGCCGAACACTGTGGCACACAGCAGTGTTCAGCAGTTGAAGCAGACACTCTGTGATATCTAAACGTCGACTTTTTCATGTTACCTCAGGTAGCGTCGCAGCTAACTACTAGAGTGTACCAGGCTAGAGTCTGAAGCTAACGGAAGTGCTCGAGCTGGCCGACATTTCAGCAGAAATACGTCACAATAGCCACTGGCATTTAGGGAATTGAAGACTCCTCATGCTGAACTGCAGCAGACCAAAAAATAAAGCACTGCAATAATCCAATTTACAACCCCTGGCAAAAAATATGGAATCACCGGCCTCGGAGGATGTTCATTCAGTTGTTTAATTTTGTAGAAAAAAAGCAGATCACAGACATGACACAAAACTAAAGTCATTTCAAATGGCAACAAGAAAAAAAGATTGTGGCAGTCAGTAACAGTTACTTTTTTAGACCAAGCAGAGGAAAAAAATATGGAATCACTCAATTCTGAGGAAAAAATTATGGAATCATGAAAAACAAAAGAACGCTCCAACACATCACTAGTATTTTGTTGCACCACCTCTGGCTTTTATAACAGCTTGCATTCTCTGAGGCATGGACTTAATGAGTGACAAACAGTACTCTTCATCAATCTGGCTCCAACTTTCTCTGATTGCTGTTGCCAGATCAGCTTTGCAGGTTGGAGCCTTGTCATGGACCATTTTCTTCAACATCCACCAAAGATTTTCAATTGGATTGAGATCCGGACTATTTGCAGGCCATGACATTGACCCTATGTGTCTTTTTGCAAGGAATGTTTTCACAGTTTTTGCTCTATGGCAAGATGCATTATCATCTTGAAAAATGATTTCATCATCCCCAAACATCCTTCCAATTGATGGGATAAGAAAAGTGTCCAAAATATCAACGTAAACTTGTGCATTTATCGATGATGTAATGACAGCCATCTCCCCAGTGCCTTTACCTGACATGCAACCCCATATCATCAATGACTGTGGAAATTTACATGTTCTCTTCAGGCAGTCATCTTTATAAATCTCATTGGTACGGCACCAAACAAAAGTTCCAGCATCATCACCTTGCCCAATGCAGATTCGAGATTCATCACTGAATATGACTTTCATCCAGTCATCCACAGTCCACGATTGCTTTTCCTTAGCCCATTGTAACCTTGTTTTTTTCTGTTTAGGTGTTAATGATGGCTTTTGTTTAGCTTTTCTGTATGTAAATCCCATTTCCTTTAGGCGGTTTCTTACAGTTCGGTCACAGACGTTGACTCCAGTTTTCTCCCATTCGTTCCTCATTTGTTTTGTTGTGCATTTTCGATTTTTGAGACATATTGCTTTAAGTTTTCTGTCTTGATGCTTTGATATCTTCCTTGGTCTACCAGTATGTTTGCCTTTAATAACCTTCCCATGTTGTTTGTTTTTGGTCCAGAGTTTAGACACAACTGACTGTGAACAACCAACATCTTTTGCAACATTGCGTGATGTTGCAAAAGGTGGCAGTAATTAAACCATTACTTAAAAAGCCATCACTTGACCCAGCTATCTTAGCTAATTATAGGCCAATCTCCAACCTTCCTTTTCTCTCAAAAATTCTTGAAAGGGTAGTTGTAAAACAGCTAACTGATCATCTGCAGAGGAATAGTCTATTTGAAGAGTTTCAGTCAGGTTTTAGAATTCATCATAGTGCAGAAACAGCATTAGTGAAGGTTACAAATGATCTTCTTATGGCCTCAGACAGTGGACTCATCTCTAAAAAGGTACGATACTTTATGGACAGACCTCGTATATGCAAATTGTTACATCAATTTTTCTCATTGAGACAGCACCTTTTTTAGAGTGCGCCTTCCCTTGGCCACGGTCGATCACATGGTCCACTAAAGTTGCTTAAATTTCATCTGAAACATTTCTCCTTCTTGCTCTTCTTTGTCTTTGTCCTTGTCCATGTATCTCTCTTTGTTTTCCTTGTCTTCTTCCTCTTTCTCTGGGTGTTATCGCCTCCATGATTGCAGATTTGACAAAATGTCTTACGTGAGCTCTATTTGTGCCAAAGGTCACACTGATTGGTAGGGACTTTTCTGTGTTTTTTCAGGTGTGCACAAGTATTTCCAATTGCCAGATGTGTTTTGCATTTTTATTAAAAGTGTTTTCCCAGTGATAACAAGGTATTTTATCTTTGAGTTCACCGTCTAATGTAGGAAACTGTGTGTAATGTTCTGCAACAACTGTGTTGAGGAATTGCAAGCAAAGTGCAAAGCAGAAATTGTGTTTAAGGTGTTGTCACATTGTGTTTTAGCTATTGTTACAAAAAGTTTTGGATTTGAGGTTTTAGTCTAAGCATGTGCTTTTTGGGTGTAAGCAGTTGGCAAAAACTGTAAATAGTTGTTCCATTGAAAGAATGTAAAGACATTCGTTATTTGTTTTATATAATAGCTAAAATAGATGCTTGGCATTTGATATTTTATTAATTCATAGACAACATAAAAGGGACTTACCTTTTGGTGCACCAGTGCTGCTTAACAGTCCAAAATGTTCTCAGTCAAATTGGAAAAGCAGTAGTCTGTGAAGCCATGCACCGACTTCCTGTACTTCAAAAAAAGAAAAAACAAACTGTCTATTTCCTCAGTGGAGCGAAAAACCCCCCACCAGAAATTAGTCCAGCTTTTCATCCCAACAGCTCTTCATGCCTCCAGACGGATTACAGCTTAATGGATTTGTGTGTGTTTTACAAGAATTAGCACAGTCAATTAGCTCCTTCAAATCGTCGTCCATCAGCCAAACAAACTCCGCATGTTTAGCTAAACGCTGCCCCCACAACTTTGCATGCTAAATGCAACACAACACAAATGGGACGAATAATCCATGTCACGTGACACAGAAAGCACCAATCAAATGACAAGGATCCATTTTATATATATATATATATATATATATATATATATATATATATATATATATATATATATATATATATATATATATATATATAGAGCCTTCCCAAGAATCAAAGCACTCAAACAAGATAAACTCCAATAATGAAAGAATAAATTGCTAATTAAAAATGAGCATTTTCTTCTTTATAATTTGCAGTTGTTTAATTAGTATCACAGTGCAATATATATATATATATATATATATATATATATATATATGCAGTGCAGTGTGCTTTGGCTATCCCTGGATGCCATAACAGATGGTCTTCTTGTAAGGATACTCGGCTCAATGTGCAAGGTTCAAGAGCAACTCCAGATGCAGAGTCTACAGTTATGCTATGGTTGTTATTGCCCATGTTGCATGGTACCAGCCCGAAGTGTTATATCATCAAACCATGTGCTAGATAAAATGTATGGGTAATTGTGACCTTCATGCATCAATTTGTCACAATTATAGAACATGACCTTCTGGGATACATATCAGTGAATGAGAGAACAAAGCTTTAAGGAATGTAACCATCAAAAAATAAATAAAAAAAATCACAACCAATGTTAAGTACAAATTGATGGTAATATAAAAAATGCTGAATACATGTTACATTATAGTAAATTTCACATACGGTGTAGCAAAGACATGATGGCAGTAAGGATTAAAATGTGCACAATCTTGTGTTAATACTGAACAGCAGCACATCTGTTGCACTATGAGGTCCTGTAATTTTTCACATATTACAGAAATGACGTGACACGCTGTGGCCCGGTCCAATACATCATTCTAAAAGCCATTCAGTGAAAGCCTGATAGCACAGCAGTGCATGGGGCAAGCCTCTTCATCTGCCAATAAAGTGCACATTCACTGGTCACAGGTTTGGTGTGTGTGTTGGGGGGAGGTGAGTTATAGTTATGGGGAGGGAGTCTTAAAAGTGCTCTTTCAGAAGACAGACTGGCGCCTGCAGTGCTTGCACTCTGAGACACATGCACAGTACATGCACATAAATGTGGGCATTAGGGATTGTGGCTGATGGGACATGACACAGCATGTCACTGGTGAGGGACACTTACACAATCAACAATAAATAAAGAAGTAAACTCTCAGAAAATAATCCTTTGGAATATCTTCAAACAAACTAAAGCATCATTAATCTGGGTCCTGATCTTATCAGTATCATAAAATATGATACATACATGTATCTGCTGGGGCATTTCAAGGCATAGGCCACCTGCAATGAGTTCTTTCTGTGTGAAGTATGCATGTTCTCCCAGTTTTTGCATTAGGTGAAGTGGAAACTCTAAACTGACTATAGGTGTGAGTGAGAGCATGAATGATTATGTGTCCACCACACGATATACTGACATCCTGTCCAGAGTGTACTCCGCCACTCATCCAATGACTGCTGGGATAGACTCCAGCTCCCCGTGATCCTTAACAGGACTAAGTGGGTTCAAAAAATGAATGACGGAATGATGAGTTCCCCTAATTCCAACAAAGGCATATGTTTCCATATGTGTGTTTCTGACCATTTTTTTTTTCTTTTTCTTTTTTTTTTTTTTTTGGATTGTTGGATTTTGAGACCCTTGGTTTGAACTTTGCCTGGTTAAGACGTCGATTTATTTGGATCATGGACTGAAAGAATGGAGCTAACTTGTTACAAATTTGTTTAAAACAGTATTTTAAAATCAACTGATGATTAAGAAAAGGATTTTGATCCTTTGATCCTGAAAAGGGGTACGACTGAATAAGAATGTGCTACTTCCTACTCCCTTTCGGACACATTATGTTGATATTGTTCTTTTGTTGTTGTTGTTTTTTGTTTTTTTTGTTATTTGTTGTTTTTCTATGTTTGTTGTTTGTTTCTTCTTTATTTATTTGTTTTTCATGTCTGAAATAAAACTTTCATTCAATTAATCAAAAATTCAAATTCAAAATTTAAAATTTATTAATTTATGAAGCGCCAATTCACGATGAGATCGCCTCAAGGCGCTTCACACAGCATAATAAAAACAGATAAAACTGAATAAAAAAATTAAAACACAGTAAAAAGACAAAACCATAAAAGAACACAAGAATAAAAACACATCATAACACAATAAAACTAATGATAAAACAAGGAAAACAAATAAGTCTTTAAATGTGATTTAAAAGTCTCCACAGTATCCGACTGTCATATTTGAGGTGGAAGATCGTTCAACAGAGCTGGGGCGTGGTAGGAAAAAGCTCTGTGACCGGCACACTTTTTATTCACCCTCGGAACACATAAAAGTCCTGCACCCTGCAAATGCAGGGCCGGAGCTAGTACACAGGGCCTTCCAGGTCAGCCAGATATGGAGGTGCAACTCCATGAACAGTTTTATACACTAATAACAGTAACTTAAAATCCGATCTTGCAGTGACTGGAAGCCAGTGTAGGGATGCCAAAATGGGCGTAATCTGGTCAAACGTTCTGCTTTGTGTCAAAAGTCTGGCAGCAGCATTTTGAACCAGTTGAAGACCCCTAATACTGGACTGCGGTAAACCAGAAAATAAAACATTACAATAGTCCAATCTAGAAGAGACAAATGCATGAATCAAAGTCTCAGCTTCAGCCATAGACAGGATGGGGCGAATCTTCGCTATATTTCACAAGAAAGCAGTCCTCGTAATGTCTCTAATGTGGAGGTAAAAAAACAAAACAACGTAGGATCAAAAATTACCCCAAGATTCCTCACTTTGTCAGTGTGATGTATAACTCACGAAACTAAGCTAAGCACTAGCTGAGCAAATTGATGCCAATACCTCGTTGGACCAAGAACCATAATTTCAGTCTGATCAAAATTTAGAAGTAGGAAGTTACTAGACATCCAACTTCTCACTGATGCAAGGCAAAGCTCCAAAGATTTTATGAGAATGAGATTACCAGCAGTTATCGACATGTACAATTGGGTGTCATCAGCATAGCAATGAAAGGCAATCCCAAAACAGCGCAGTATATTCCCAAGGGGTGCGACATAAAGGGAAAGAAGCAGGGGGCCTAAACCGGATCCCTGCGGAACCCCAAACTTCATGTCCATAAGATCAAAGGAAGTGCCATTGCACAACACACAGTAAGGACGACTGGTCAGGTATGACGTCAACCATGCAAGGGCAGTTCAATCAATCAATGAGAGTGAAATGGTGAGGGCCGAGTCTGGGTTATTGTATCTAGGTTGCCAGAGTGATTGGAAAAGTCAATGAATATCTGAAGCTGAAATTTGAAACCTAGGCGCCATTGCACAAGGAGTCAGACATCCACTATGAATGACTGAGCTGAGCTGAATCCAAAACAGGAGCATTCAGGCTTAATCGGTTGCACAGAGACCGAGCCAGGATGAGCACACAGGTTGGACATACAGGATATACCAAGTATACACTAGTAGAGTTCTACCTTAGAATTGGAATGTATTATAGAAGACATATCTTACTGAATTTTCATGTAGCTACTTAACTTCCAGTTCTGTGCTTGGTGGTTTCACTACCCCGGCAGATTGGTTTAGGTTAAGTTTTGGTATGACACGTTTATTCGTGCCTGGTAATCTTCATATATGTTCCATATACTGTTTATACATTGTATTACTTATTCTTAGCTAGTCTTACTTACAACTCATTTACTCATTTTTTCTACCTACTATAAATTTTCAAAACTTTTTTCTGATACTATGATAACTATGTAAAAATGGGAGTAGTCACTAGTAATAATAAATAATAATAATTTATAATAATTTATTAATTTATATAGCACAAATCACGACTAATCGCCTCAAGGGTCAAAAGTTAAAGTTGCTCAAATTTTAGTAAAAAATGGTGCAAATTGTTGTTGTTGATTGAGCTACTTGGATTAATGTGTTGAATGCTTGGTCTCTAAATTAAAGGTCAAATAATGTTGATGTCCACTGAATTCTATGACATGTGACATACAGTATGTTACCCCGTAACATGATAACTAAGCATGATACATGGTGCAAACTATTCCTTTTTGAAACCCTATTAACTCAACCAATAATTTGCATCACATTTGAACAAAATTGGAGCAACTCTAACTTTTGACCCCTGTACAAACTGAAACTGAGCTTTGTCACCATAATTGTTTTTGTTTTTTTTTTACCTCATAACTCTATAGAATTCAGTCATAGATAGTCCAAACTATTCCTTCTTGGAATCTTTACAATCAGACAAATAATGTGGTATAATTTTCACTGGAGTATTTTTTATATTTTGATGCCTATGTAATTCTTCAATTGACCCCTACATGGCCGCCTATTGAAAATTCAAGTGGCCCGTTGAGTAATATTAAAGGTGTACTTTTACCAAATTTGGTGCTTGTATCACCATTTGAAGGATTCCTCTGTAAATATTCTGTTATCTGCGGCACCATAAAGGATCTTACTGCATGGGCTCAGGAACACTTCGGAAAACCATTGTAAGTTAACCTCTGGGGCCAACACCGTCGCATACGATGGCTGAGACCAAGTTTTACTAAGTTATAAATAACTTTTTAATGATATGAGATAGAAACTTTTTTTTTTTTTTTGCTGAAAAGTTAACTCCGCGGACTTTCGAGCCAGTTATCCACATCTTTGTACTCCTCATAGAAGCTCTGTGATGATGTGTGCAATGTGAGTGTCCAATCGGAATTGGTTCACCATCACATGGTTTTCCAAAATCCAATCATAGGGCAGATTTATCTCACGTGATACACCAAAGATTGTTTTTAGGAGTGATGTGTTACTAGTTGGCCCATTTGAATAACCCCCTGACTGCTGGCTCCAATGCGTCCTGCGCCATTACACACAGTGATCAGTGAAAGTGAGCAGACGGAGGACCTCTCATACATTCTCACATGCTCAAACAAAGCGTGTGTATCAGGATTGCTCCACTAGTTTGTCTGTGAATGTTATTGGATAAGCCTGTGGCAAGCTCTCTCGCTCCAGTGTGAAGCACTGTTTACCATATCAATGAAGTGAGGGGGAGGGGCCACTCCTCAGAGTGTAAATGTCCTCCAGACAATAGAAGAAAAAGACCATCCAGATTGTTATCAGCGCAAAGTTCAAAAGCCAGCATCTGTGATGGTATGAGGGTGTGTTAGTGCCCATGGTATGGGCAACTTACACATCTGTGATGGCACCATCAATGCTGAAAGGTACATCCAGGTTTTGGAGCAACACATGCTGCCATCCAAGCAACGTTTTTTTTAGGGACATCCCTGCTTATTTCAGCAAGACAATGCCAAGCCACATAATGCACATGTTACAACAGCGTGACTTCGTAGTAAAAGAGTGCAGGTACTAGACTGGCCTGCCTGCAGTCCAGACCTGTCACCCATTGAAAATGTGTGGCGCATTACGAAGTTCAAAATACGACAACAGAGACCCCGGACTGTTGAACAACTGAAATCGTACATCAAGCAAGAATGGGAAAGAATTCCACCTACAAAGCTTCAACAATTAGTGTCCTCAGTTCCCAAATGCTTATTGAGTGTTGTTAGAAGGAAAGGTGATGTCCTGTATGGCCAGTTAAAGGAGAAAGGATTGTTGTTTCAATTTGTATTTCATTTGTGAACAGGTACATTACTATTGCTGGTTTGTGCTGATATGTAGGATTCAGACATCCAGGATAAATGACTGAGTTGGATTCATCGTATGGTAAATGGTAAATGGACTGCATTTATATAGCGCTTTTCCATCTGTATCAGACACTCACAGTGCTTTACAGTAATGCCTCACATTCACCCCAGTGTCAGGGTGCTGCCACACAAGGTGCTCACTACACACCGGGAGCAACTAGGGGATTAAGGACCTTGTCCAAGGGCCCTTAGTAATTTTCCGGTCAGGCTGGGATTTGAACCAATGATCCACTGGTCTCAAGCCCAACAGCTTAACCAAGACCATCATCTCCCCATATCGTATCCACATATCATAGCCACAATAGGAGCATTCAGGCTCAATCCGTTGCACAAAGACCAAACCAAATAGACCCCGCCATTGATCACAGATTCACCGATGCACTATGGCAACTAGAGCGACATACGTCAATCTGGCAGGAGGCAGAAGTCCTTATGGAGGCTGACGAGGATGTAAAGGAGCAAATAAGAAAGAGAAGAACATTGCCACAGTTAAAAAAAATAAAACACCGCCACAGTTATAAAACAACAATGATGCATTAGTTGTGCACATATTCATAGGAACCTGTAAATTATCTAATGATTGTAACATCATCTAAAATCATCATTTATGTAAAATGAATGGAATTAATGACCACAGGTGTTTAAATAATGACAGTGGGTCTAGTTGAATGTGATAATGTGTAGTGTGAGTGGATTAACTTTTGGTTTCCGTTTGAGGTGACTGCTAACTGAGATAAGGGATGAGGTTGTTGACCATCAAAATGTGAATCTGCTGTACATCGTGTATTATCTGCAAACCATTCATGAAAATTTACGTAATCCGTGAATATCCATAAATAATTTTGCTGCAAACCGTGAATAAAATATCCCACAAAATGTGAACACAGGTCTCGCAAAACGTAAGTCGCAAAACGTGAATATCATTCATGATATATATTTTCTTTCAGTTTAAGTAGTTTACAGTTGTCAGTTTATGGATCAATTACTTTAGGAAATCTTGATCGCAAACCTTATCTCCGCGGTCATATTTTATTTTCTTTGGGGCGGGGGGTCGTCACTACAGCTGGTGAGGCTGGGAGGGGCGGGCCTTGAGTGGACTCATGCTTCTGGTGTCACGCACCCGGCCCGCTGGGAATGACACCCTCCGGGGACAGCGACAGGTGGGCGGGGGGGGGGGGGGGGGTGATTTTTGACTGGGGTGGTCCACCTGTCACACAGTAACACGGGCGAGTCGAGGGGTCGTGTGATGCCCCATGGTGCAATGACAGTCAGGAGTGCGCAGTCATAATCCCACAGCTGGTAGCTTCACACCACTGACTCCTCAGCCAAGCACACACGGTACACCAAATGTGAAGAAATTCACGTTTTGCGAGATGTGTGTTCACGTTTTAGGAGATAATTTCATGTTTTGCAATACATGGCTTGTGGATAATTCACAATTTGCAGTGCTTCACATTTTGGGGATTACCAGGATTAAATAGATCCTGGCACTTAGCCTGGTCTGGAACAGGTTAGCTCCACAGAATAGATCTCCATGGTGTCTTATGCCATAACATTTCCCAATTTCCACTACCCTGCTTTAGTGCAACTGGATCACGAATGAGTTGAGCCAGGATAACCACAAAATCCTGACTTAATCTCTTATCCACCTTTCATGCAATAAGACCTTGGAGTTGGAAACCAATTAGAAAACTGATACAGTTCTTTATTTTTTTAATATTTATTCAGCTATCAAAAATATTTTAAATGTTTCTGTTGGTCAACCAACTGCCTGTGACTGTACAACATGGTTTCGAAAATAGCCACACTTTAGTTCGACACTGACTTCTCCCCAACACAACCACACAGCCAACGAAACACAACACAAGTAAAAAAATAAATAAAAACAAGATCAGGCAATGGGGAGTTTGAGGCAAATCAGATTTAAGCCGGATTGTTTTCTATCAGTCTTAAATCTGATTTGCGCTCGTCACATTCAGAAAAAACCCTATCCAGCCACATCTCTTTCCCGGGATGATAGAGCAGGGCTGGGGTCTGATGATGGTCTGCATGGTGATGAGCTCGGTCCCTGGATTCCAAAAGGGTGGAACAGGCTGTTCTCCAGGCCCTGCGACAATTCCTGAGGTGCTCCTGAATGGAAGGGACAGCCAGCTCCTCCTCTTTCTTCGGGAAAAGTGGTGGTTGATACCCAGGAGAGCATTTGAATGGCATTAGTCCCGTGGCCATGCATAACTGCAAGTTATGGGGATACTTGATCCATGGCAGGTGGTCATACCAAGTAGCAGGGTCCCAGGCAGTGGTACAGCGGATGGCTGATTCCAGATCTTGATTGGCCCATTCCACCTGGCCGTTAGACTGAGGGTGGAACCAAGAAGATAGACTCACCATGGCCTGTAACACCGAACAGAAGGCTGTCCAGACATGGGAGGTGAACTGGGGCCACGATCTGACACTATGTCCAGCGGGATGCCATGCAGACAGAAGACATGATGGACCAGGAGGTCAGCTGTTTCTTGTGCCGTGGGGAGCTTGGTGAGTGAAATGAAGTGTGCCAGCTTCGAGAAACGGGTGACGACAGTGCAGATCACAGTGTGTCCATGTGAAGGTGGAAGATCAGTAACAAAATCCATGCTAATGTGTGACCAAGGATGATGAGGAACCGGGAGAGGATGAAGGAGACCAGAAGGAGGCAAATGGTCTGATGTTCCTCGGGCACAAACAGAACATGAGGACACAAAAGCTTTGCAGTCTGCAGCCATGGTGGGCCACCAAAGATACCGTTTGGTCCAAAGTAAACTGTCCAAAGTACGTGTGATTCCGGGATGACAGGTGAGTTTAGTGGAGAGACAGAACTGCAGTACCTGGGAAACCATGGTGGGTGGAATGAAAAGCCAACAGGGGGGTCCCCTATCTGGGCCTGCATGTTGTTCTTGAGCCTCCAAGATTTGTTGTTTGATATCCCAGGTGAAGATGCCCACGATTAAGGATGGTGGGGGTATGCGTTCCGGGGTGAACTGTCTGGAGAGCATCTGGTATTTTTGGATCTGAAACTGAAAATGGCAAAAAAAAAAAACAGGGCCCACCTGGTCTGGCGGGCATTGAGTCGCTAAGCATTTTGAATATAGGTGAGGTTCTTGTGATCTGTCCAGACTACAAATAGCTCTGTGGACAGTGGTGCTACTCCCCCAAAGCCTCCTTAATGGCTAAGAGTTCCTGGTTGCCCACTTCATGTGTGCAACCATGAAGTCCCCATCAGATGACCTCAGCTGGGGACAGGCAATGGGAAAAGAACGCACATGGATGAAGGCGATTATCAACCTGCTCTGCGAAAGTACCACCCCGATCCTTGCATTGTAGGTGTCGACCTCCTCGGTGAACTGGCAGCTAGGGTACCATCCTTCTTCCCAACAAAGAAGCTGGCACCCACTGGAGAGGAGGAGGGTCGGATGATGCAAGCCTCAAGGGTTGATACAACCTCCTGGTTGTACTGTTTCATCAATTTGCATTCCCAGGGGTTAACATTAACCTGCTAGAAGGCAAGGTGGAGCCAGGGAGCAAATCGATGGAACAGTCATAGCAACGATGAGGGGGTAATGAATGGGCCCGCTCCTTACTGAAGACTGGGGCAAGGTCATGATAAACCTCAGAGACCTGTGATAAATCTGGTGGAGACTCCATGATAGAGGAACTGACTGACTGACTGAAGGGAACCGCTGACCGTAAACATTGAGAGTGACACATTTCACTCCACCGGGTAACAGCGCTGGTTATCCAATCAGGAGCTGGATTGTGAAGGAGCAACCATGGGGGAACAAGAACCACTGGGGTGGAGGATGCAATGACAAGAAATTTAATGTCCTCACGATGATTATCTGACGTGACTAAATGCAAGGGAACAGTACAGTGAGTAATGGGAGTGAGAGATGGGCCATCAAATGCCTGAACCCCTGGAGGACTTGGGAGTTGCTCCAGGGGTATGTTAAGTCTATTAACAACCTCGGTACTGATAAAACTAGTGTTGGCTCCTGAGTCAGTTAAGGCAGTAGAGGAATAGTGACTCTGATTAAGGTGTAAGTTAACCAGGATTTGGGTCTTAGAAGTGCATTTTCCACTCACCAGCTACCCGGATGCAGCTGGTGAGTGCCCTCTTTTGGCCATATGGAGCAGCCTAGTCGGACGTGACCTTTATGCCCACAATATAAACATTCCCCAGCCATAAGTGGTGTGATCTCTCCTCTGGAGAAAATTGAGTCCTACCGATCTGCATGGGGCAGTTGGTAGGGGGCTCCACAGAGCCAGATTGGGCAGAGTGGGCAGGCCCAGTGGAGGGAGAGGTGACCTGCAGAGGCGGAGAGAGGGGGGACCAAGATGGCCAACTCCTCTGGTCTCGTTGTCTGCTATGCTCCTGTAACCTATTATCAAGACGGATACACAGCGTGATTAAGTCATCCAGCAACTGTGGGTCCTCTCTAGCTGCCAGTTCGTCCCGGAGCCTTTTGAACAACCCATTAACACAGCCTGGAGTGCCGCGGTGTCCCGGCCGGCCTCCGCTGCTAGTATGCAGAAGTTGACCAAGTACTCCGCCATGCTCCACTTCCCCTGGCGGATCTGGAGCAACTGCTTGGATGCCATGTGGCCCCCGATAGGGTTGTCAAAGATCTTACATAACTCCCTACACATGCTATCATAAGACACAAGAATCGAGGACTGGCCCTTCCACAGAGTGATGATCCGAGCTAGTGCCTCCCCCAGGAGCAAACTGGTGAGGTAAGCTACCTTGCTATGATTTGTGTGAAATTTTCCCCAATTTACCCATATTCTGCCAATTAGCCATTTAGAAGCTTTTAAAAGTAATTACAGCCATTTTTGGAAATTGTTGACCCACTGAAAATCTTACAAAGTAAATAAAATCTGAAATCTGTCAAGTAACTATTATTTTCAAATACTTTAGATTGAAATAAAGTATACATTCTATCTGACATAATGTTACTTTTTCACATGATGCCACATAACGTGCAGCTGGGGAAAACTGAGGTTGAAAGTGTTTAGACAATGCATATGAAAGTGTTTTTTATACTGCCCCTGAGATTGAGAAATAGTTAAATTTTGTCTAAGATGAATATTCAAACTTGTCCATAAATTATGCCACAATCAAATATACTTTTTTTCAATGTAATATGAACAAATTGCTTCATAAAGTTAAACATTTCTCTCATTTTGTAACATCCTCTTTATTTCATACTAATTACTATATGGGAAAGTAAATTGCTACCTACTTCACACGTCAATTGTGCAATATTAGAGTAATAAGTGAAACTTCAAAGATATTTGTGTAAAGAAACAATATTTTTATTTGAAATGTGTCAAAGGGAACATGACGTAAAAGCACACACCTTTTCTAGTTTCACAAGCACTGCTGCATAGCTTTCCAACTATCTAACAGAGGTCAATATGTTTCGCAAAACATATTGAATATCTAAAAATACTTTACAGGCATGTGTTGCATAACATTATACATTATAACATTATTATTATTATTAAAGTCAGGTCTCTCAGAAACAATATGCTTCTGTGCACCGTGATTGAAATAGAAATTTTCTACAGACTTTTTACATGCACACTCAGAACTGTGGGATGAAAGACCAACAGTATTTATCTGTAAAATTCACATTTTCCACAATATAACCCATTTAACAATGACATGGCACATTTGGTGGCCAAACTACTGGCTCACTTCTAGCCCCCTGGATGCCAGTTTGAGACACCAGCAATTTCTAATCATGTAGGTCAGATGTGACTTATAAGCAGTGGTGAGCACAGTTTCGCTAATCTGTTAACTGCTAATTAGTGGAGCTAAATTTTTCATTACCAGATTAGCTTTTCAGCTAACTTTGAAAACCATCAGTGGATTAATTAGCTTCTGCTAAATTTAGTTCCGCTAATTTTAAGTCTGCTAAAGGCCCAGTTACACGGCACTTAAGGAAGGGTAACGTTGGCATCATTTAACCTTCACACAGCTTCGATCTTGCAGCTGGCACTTCGTCAGGTTTTTTAATCTGTTGAAAAATTTGAACGAATGCCGCCAAAAACCTCAGTTCGTCCGTGTTTCATTTTGCTGTAGTTCTTGACGGTTTCTGAATGTTTGCTTTGTTTTGTAATGTTAGCATTTAGTTTGACTTTGTTAGACCAGCTGAATATTTTCAGTACAGTACAGAAACCTGTTTGTGAGCGCTTTTGTGGAGGAGAGATGTAGCACCTCTGTGGCGGAGCTGGTGTGTGTGGCGTGGGGCTTCTGCCGCTGTGTGTGATGTGGTGAGTGCTGCCACAGTCCAGCCAGAGCTGCAGAATTCTGTCCATGAACTCTGAAGGGCTTGCTGTCCTCCAGCCTGTGCAGAGAGAAGAGCCTGCTGGCCCTTTCATTCTGACAATTCCAAAGTTTTGAGGAAGTGATCCTTGATCGCTGGGTATTTGTTCGCTTTGCAGGAGCGCAATCAGGCTCGTTTCCATGGAACTGAGCGCTGAAACAATCGTTGATGGCTGTGTATTTGTTTGCAGCAGGGTGGCTTTGCAGTTGCGCAATCAGCCTTGTTTGTTTCTTTGGAGCTGCTGTGGGCTGTACTGTGATCTCTCTTAGTGAACTGCACCTCGGTTTGTGCAAACCAGGCGGCAGTTTACAGAAGCGAGACTTTGAGCATCAAGTGTGGAAAAAGTTCCAGCAACAGTGAACATTCGCATGTTAATAGCTTTGATCCACAGAGGTGTGACATATGAAAACAGAAAACCCAGTGTGATCGTAAATGGCATCATTCTTTTTTGAACATCTGAGTCACTAAATCATGTACGAGGCACTCCTTTTGTGTGTGCGTGTACGTGCGCATGCGCTACAACACATCCAAAAACTGCATTCATCCAGAGTGAATTTGCTGGAGGGAAGGTGAAGTGTGTACATGTGTGTTTGTGTGTGTGTCTGATCCATGTACGCAGCGCCTGCAAGCCCATGATCAGAACTGGTAATTGAACACGCATGTGTGTGTGACTGACTGCTTGACCACACAGCCACAGTGCCGGTGATCAGAAACACCAGGGTTTTGAAAGAAAAGGCAGAGAGACAGACAGTGTCTCTCTCTCTCTCTCTCTCTCTCTCTCTCTCTCCCTCCCCTGTCTCGCTCTCAATGCTGAAACAAGAGACGGACAGTTTTAAGTTTGCTTGTAAGTTTAAATGGAAATATTTTCTACTTTTATGGGGGGACCACAGAAGGACTCTGAACTTTGAGATCTGATGTTCCCAGCCCTGACAAGGAAGCAGTGCATCCCGCTGTACATCTTCAAACCTGAGTGCAGTTTACTTTACCATTTTGAGAACGGAGTGCATTTCTACAATGCAAAAAACAAAAAAAAACAAAAAAGAAGGCAGGAGTGCGACAAGGGCTAACACAGGACAGAACGCATACATCAAAAGCAAACATATGCCGCTGCAAGCAAATCTATGAACGCAACAACACGTGAAAAATGCTGAGTACGCGTGCCTTTCGGGTGTACAGACAGCGATTAGAGTTTTGGTATTTGAGAGATTTGAGAAATATTTGACGTGGTTGCAGTGTGTAGTTAGTATGGTGGTTTTTTTTTTTTTAAATAAGGTGAATGTTGACAAGCACCTCAGTTTTTAATTGGAGCAAGATGGAGCGTGCAGTGTGTTGTCAGTCTGAACCAGACAGTGAGGATTCTGATGATGACGGACATGATCCCTCTTTTGTTCTGGATGAGGAACCAGAGCAGGTGGATCCACTGACGTGTACACAGATCTCCACAGTGGTTCAGATCACGTGCTTCTGATTCAGCTTCTCCAGGACTCAGGTGCTATGAGCTCCGTCCCACAGCCAAGTCCTGGAATACAGAGATGCAGACACACACTGTTCCAGCAGTGACTCCAGGCACGTTTCATTTAAAGCATGGAGATCAGTGTTAGCTTTGGTTTTGTTCCTGTTTTGTTCCTTTTGCGCTCTTGATTCGCAGGCTATTCGGTGATAAAGCTCATTCGTGCACCTTTTCTCAATGATTTATGGCTTTTTTCCCTTTTTCCCTTTGTTCAGGAATCGTCATATGCCGTGTGACCAGTGTAGCATACCGAACATTCCGCTCCTAAAAATCTGTCTGCTTTTTGCATCTGCACATGCATCATTTCGAACTACAGCAGCACCTCTGAGATGGAGTCTCTTCACCCAAAGCAATCAAACAGATTATTGGGATTATTAACCATCAGATGATAATGGTAAAACCTTTTAATAATTCTAAAGTCAGTTTTAAGCAGAAATGAGGCCGTTTTAAGCAGAAACACGACAAAATTCCGTGATGCTCTGAAATGACCGATGTGCAGTGAACGCATCAGCTAGCACCTCGTTTAGCCGCGGCACTCTGATCGCTTCCGCTGCCTTTTATGATGAAATAATGCTGAATTCGTGTTGAAATGATTGTAGTACAAAAGCTTCAGATATCTGTCGCTGAGATAGATGACGACTGGAGTGCAGTTTGAAGCAGAAATGAGGTGTTAATCCCTGAACCGCGTCATCGGGGGGGGGGGGGGGGGACACCGGGCCATCACATTTCATTACTGGCATAGTTAAGGCTGAACAGTCAAAAATGTTTGTAAACCCTAAAGTGAAACATTAATTCCTGTCTATTGCATGTTTTGCAACAGCCAGGCTGCCACAAAGAACTCAGCCCTCCTCCAATAAAAGGAGGTAGGTCAGCTGCCACTGTTGCTGGGAAAAAAAAAAAGTCATTTGCTTTCAACATACAGCAGCCCAGACAGTGGCAGAAGAGGCAAATCGCAGTGTTGTTTTCATTCATGGTCATAACATAACTCTTCACCAAACTAACTACATTCCTTGAACTATTAAAACACAATAAATTTATAACACTAACGGCACTGCAAAACTAACATGTAGTACAATAATAATAATAATGATAAAACAAACAAACCCTGAACTCCCATAATGCATTGTTGCAGTGCATTATGATCGACAGTGTGTCTGCTTTAAAGACAGCATGTACAGTGAAGAAAATAAGTATCTGAACACCATTTTATTTTGCAAGTTCTCCCACTTAGAAATCATGGAGGGGTCTGAAATTTTCATCTTAGGTGCATGTCCACTGTGAGAGACTTAATCTTAAAAAAAAAAAAAAAAAAAAAAAAATATCCGGAAATCACAATGAATCTGAAATATCCCAGGCCCAAAGAACCCACCTTTATGGCCTCATGCCAAAACCGGAACCTATCAAGACTGCAAGAAGATCTCCCCCATCATAAAACTTTGAGCCTTGACAACCAGCTATTATCTTTAGGTCTAAGTGAAGGACAAGACATTTGCTTAAAAAAAAAAAAAAAAAAAAATGCATCAGTATTTGTTGTGTGGGCCGCTGAAGAGGAGGTACTGCTGGCCCACCACCACCAGAGGGCGCCCTGCTTGGAGTGCGGGCTCCAAGCACGAGAGGGCGCCAGACCCAGAAGAAGTGACAGCTGTCACTCATCCTCTGCACCAGCTGTCACTCGTTCATCATCACCACCATAAAAGCCGGACTGCAACTCCACCTCCCCGCCGAGAAATCGACTACCATTACCAAGGTAATTTCTCTGTGAACTTAAGACTGTATATCTGTCTAAACTCTTCTTTGCAGCCGTTTTCCTGTTGGTGAGACTCGTCTGTGGAGGTGGCGTTTGAGGTGTTCAGCGACGGCTTCGCAACACCTCCCATCCAGATAAGTGCTCAAACAGGAGCTGCACGAGTGTGTGCTTGGAGGTGGAGGCGCTTCCTCCCTCGTTAACTGTGGATTTACTGAGTGTGCGGACTCACACTCACTCATCATATTTCTGCTTTCTGCCAGCAGTACCAGGGTCGACAGCCGAAGACAGAGGCCACCTGGGGACTCGGGACTTGGCGGCTCCGGTGTTCTTCAGACCGTTGGTGGTGGAAGCCGTGTGGGACACAGCTTCTCTCTCGTCGGGGGTTTTCTATCTTCGAGCCTGCCCACACGTCACCTGGTGTTAAATTGACTGTGCAGATTACAGAACGTTTCGTTGTGTATTATTGCAACATTAAATTGTTACCTTTTTGGCTTATTCATTGTCCGTTCATTTGCACCCCCTGTTGTGGGTCCATGCTACGACACCTTCCCAACAGTATTCTTTTATACATATTTAAAAAAAAAATTCTAATGTTGTGTGTATTGATTAATCAAACAAAATGCTTTGCATGTATTCCATTTCATTGATATGTGTTACTTTGCAACTGATGTGTGTTAAATGTGAGGTTTTTGACTTATCCATGTTGTGATAACCGTGGAATATTCTGTTAACCAAGTGGTGTGTGTAGGATGTGTTTAAGCCTTTAATAACGTTATATTCATCCCAAAATGTCTTAGAACAAATAGTATAACAAAATAGTTCATGTGTTTAAATAATTGAATCATTTTTATCTGCCCTTTGAGCACATGAGGTTTTCTGTGAAGTTACCCTAAATGTTGTGTGGGCCGCCCGAAGAGGAGGTACTGCTGGCCAACACCAGAGGGCGCCCTGCCTGTAGACGGGCTTCAGGCACCAGAGGGCGCAGTTCGCCGCCAGGAGCTTCAGGAACACTGACAGCTGTCACTCATCAGCTCATCATGCCATCCATAAAAGCCTGGAGAAGACACCACACCCCTGCTGAGAAATCGTCTGAAGTATTCAGGTAAAACTCTCAGCCATTTTGGTGCCTTATGCACGTTTGATCAGCTAAGCTTACTGTTGCAACATATTTTGCTTCTAAGCTCGGAAAGCTGTTAACCTGTGATTCTGAGTTTGTAGACATATCCTTTGTACACTCGCAGCTTGAGGCTGAGTTTGTGGAAGTCGAGAGGAGTTGGCATTCCCGCTCCTCACTCCTGCATTAATTAGTGTGACATTGGATTCTGCACAAACTCTGAGTTGAGAAACAGGAGGTGGAGGTGTTTTCTCCCCTTTATCAGAATAACTCTGCTGACTGTTTACTGGGTATGTGCTTACACACCCACTCTTGACTGTTTCTGCTTCCTGCCAGCAGTACCCGATCTGACAGCTGGAGACGGTGGCCACCTGGTGACTCGGGACTTGGCGGCTCCGGTGTGTTCCAGATCCGTTGGCGGTGGAAATCGTGTGGGTCCCGACTCCTATCTGGACAGGCATCTCCTATCCTCGAGCCTGCCCACACAACACCAACTGTATAATTGACCGTAGTATTGAATTGTATCTGTATCCGCTGTGCAAATTTCACAACATTAAAAGTGTTACTTTTTATTTCCATTGACCGTTCCTTTACGCCCCCTGTTGTGGGTCCGTGTCATTACACCTTTCACAACAGGATTTCTTGGCCATCGTCATGGATCCTGAGGGGCGTCAACCATCGAGTGAAACACCAATGGAAACGCAGGGTGCACGGGGGCACTGCCTTCACTGCTCGGTTGGACTTGGTAACCGAGCAGAACGTTATCCTCAATCGGAGGATGGAAGCTGTTACTGCTCAGGTGGACGCGCACGCGCAGGGCGCTGCTGCAGCACCTCCTCCTGCTGCCCGAGTGCCAGATACAGATATTCCAGTGGCCATTCAACGACCCCCCCCCCCGTCCCCTGAAGCATACATAAGCCCTCCAGAGCCGTACGGAGGCTGTGTCGAGACGTGCGCTGACTTTTTAATGCAGTGTTCCCTCGTCTTTTCACAGCGTCCGGTCATGTACGGGTCTGATGCTAGCAGGGTGGCTTATGTGGTAAATCTGCTTCGAGGAGAGGCACGCGCCTGGGCTACGGCGCTTTGGGAGCAGAACTCATGGCTCCTAACTACATACACTGGGTTTGTGCAGGAGTTCAATCAAGTGTTTGATCTCCCCAATAGAGGCGAGACCGCTTCGAACGTGCTGCTGTCGATGAGACAGGTGCGTCGGAGCACAGCCGAATATGCAGTCGACTTCCGCATGTCGGCAGCGAGGTCCGGCTGGAATAACGTTGCGCTCCGCGCCGCCTTCATAAACGGACTGTCTCCGGTCCTGAAGGAGCATTTGCTGGCGAAGGATGAGCCGCGGGATTTCAATGGGCTTGTCGATCTAGTTATACTGCTAGACAACCGACTAGAAGAACATCGCCGGGAGCGAGGCGAAGGGCATGGCCGGGCACGAGCCGTCCCTCTTCCTTCCGGGTCCGAACGGATGTCGTCGTCCCCCCGCTCCACTGCCAGAGCCCTCCGTGAGGCGACAGCTCCTCCTGCTGATGAAGCTATGGACACGAGCAGGGCTAAAGTAAAATCAGAAAACAGACAACGGAGGCTGGCCCGCGGGGAGTGTTTTTTCTGCGGCTCGAGTGAGCACATACAGAGAAATTGGCCCAAATGGTCAAACTACAACGCCTGCCCTTAGAGACTGGGCTAAGGGTGGGCCATAACACTCACGAGGGGAAATCTCGCAAATCCGCATGAATCCCAGTTATGATCCTGAGTGGGGATCTCACCCTTCACGCCCCAGCACTGGTGGACACGGGGTCGGAGGGGAATCTGCTGGACAGCAGATGGGCTAGGGAGGTAGGGCTCCCTCTGGTGGCCTTACCGTCACCTTTGTCGGTTTGGGCACTAGAGGACACCCTTCTCCCATTAATCACACACCAGACACAGCCATTGACACTGGTTGTGTCTGGGAATCACAGGGAGGAGATTGTGTTTTATGTAACACCTTCAACCTCCCGGTTGATTTTGGGTTATCCCTGGATGGTAAAACACAATCCCCGGATTGATTGGCTGTCTGGGGTTGTAACGCAGTGGAGCGAAACATGCCACCGGGAATGTTTAGGATCCTCGGTTCCACCCGGTGTACTAGCCAAGGAGGAGGTTCAAGTCCCCCTCAATCTCGCAGCAGTGCCAGCTGAGTACCATGATCTTGCTGACGTCTTCAGCAAGGATCTGGCACTCACGCTGCCCCCGCACCGTCCGTACGATTGTGCCATAGATCTGGTACCAGGTGCTGAGTACCCGTCCAGCAGGTTGTACAACCTCTCACGTCCGGAACGCAAATCAATGGAGACCTACATCCGGGACTCTTTGGCTGCCGGGTTGATCCGGAACACCACATCCCCGATGGGGGCTGGTTTCTTTTTTGTGGGTAAGAAGGACGGCGGACTCCGTCCATGCATTGATTACAGAGGGCTGAACGATACCCGTTACCTCTGCTGGATTCGGTGTTCACGCCCCTGCATGGAGCCCAAATTTTCACAAAGTTGGATCTTAGAAATGCGTATCACCTGGTTCGGATCCGGAAGGGAGACGAGTGGAAGATGGCATTTAACACCCCATAAGTTCATTTTGAGTACCCCGTCATGCCGTTCGGTCTCACCAATGCGCCCGCGACGTTCCAAGCCTTGGTTAATGACGTCTTGCAGGACTTCCTGCATCGGTTCGTCTTCATGTATCTGGACGATATTCTCATCTTCTCCCCGGATCCTGAGACCCATGTTAAGCATGTACGTCAGGTCCTGCAGCAGTTGTTGGCGAACCGGCTGTTTGTGAAGGGTGAGAAGTGTGAGTTCCACCGCGCTTCTTTGTCCTTCCTGGGGTTCATAATCTCCTCCAACTCCGTCGCCCCTGATCCGGCCAAGGTTGCAGCGGTGAGAGATTGGCCCCAAACAACAAGCCGTAGGAAGCTGCAACAGTTCCTCGGTTTTGCAAACTTCCATCAGAGTTTCATTAAGGGCTACAGTCAGGTTGTTAGCCACCTGACAGCCCTGACCTCCACTAAAGTCCCCTTCACCTGGTTGGATCGGTGCGAAGCCGCGTTTAAGGAGTTGAAATGTCAGTTCTCGACTGCACCAGTTCTGGTGCAGCCTGACCCTGATCGCCAGTTTATTGTCGAAGTGGATGCCTCTGACTAAGGGATAGGAGCCGTGTTGTCCCATAGTGGGGAGTCCGATAAGGTACTCCATCCTTGTGCCTACTATTCCCGCAGGTTGACCCCGGCTGAGAGGAACTATGACGTTGGCAATTGGGAACTCCTTGCGGTGTAGGAGGCTCTTGAGGAGTGGAGACACCTTCTGGAGGGAAGCCACGGTTCCCTTCACGGTTTTCACGGACCATCGGAACCTGGAATACATCCGGACCGCCAAGCGTCTGAACCCCAGGCAAGCCCGTTGGTCACTGTTCTTTGGTCGGTTTGACTTCCAGATCACGTATCGCCCCGGGACTAAAAACCAACGGTCTGATGCACTGTCCCGGGTGCATGAAGAGGAAGTCAAGCCAGAGCTGTCGGATCCACCGGACACCATCATCCCCGAGTCCACTGTCATCGCAACCCTCACCTGGGACGTGGAGAAGACCATCCAGGAGGCCCTGACACGACACCCAGACCCCAGAGATGGACCTAAGAACCGGCTGTACGTCCCACCAGAGGCCAGGGCTGCGGTCTTGGACTTCTGTCACGGTTCAAAGCTCTCCTGTCACCCAGGGGTGCGTAGAACCATGGCAGTGGTCCAGCAGCACTTCTGGTGGGTGTCGACGGAGACCGACATCCGGGAGTACGTCCAGGCCTGCACCACCTGTGCCAGGGGCAAGGCAGAACATAAGAAGGCCCAAGGACTCCTCCAGCCACTGCCGGTGCCTCGTCGCCCCTGGTCCCACATAGGCCTGGACTTCGTCACGGGTCTCCCTGCGTCCCAGGGTATGACGACCATCCTGACGATAGTGGACCGTTTCTCCAAGGCGGCCCAGTTCGTGGCCCTCCCGAAGCTCCCGACGGCCCAGGAGACTGCAGACCTCCTGGTCCACCATGTCGTGCGTCTGCATGGTATCCCCACGAACGTAGTCTCGGATCATGTTCCCCAGTTCTCCTCGCAAGTCTGGAGGAGTTTCTGTAGGGAACTGGGGGTCACTGTGAGCCTCTCGTCCGGGTACCACCCTCAGACCAATGGACAGGCAGAGCGGATGAACCAAGACCTGGAGCAGGCCCTGCGGTGTGTCACCTCCACACACCCGACGGCCTGGAGTCAACACCTGGCCTGGATCGAATACGCCCATAACAGTCAGGTCTCGTCTGCCACCGGCATCTCCCCCTTTGAGGCGTGTTTGGGGTACCAGCCCCCATTGTTTCCAGCCGTGGGGGGAGAGGTCGAGGTCCCCTCGGTCCAGGTCCACCTCAGAAGATGCCGTCGGGTGTGGCGCACTGTCCGCTCTGCCCTTCTGACAGCCCGGACGAGGGCTAAGGACCATGCAGACTGCCGGCGTACCCCGGCCCCTGCATACCAGCCTTGGCAGGAGGTTTGGCTGTCAACTAAGGACATCCCTCTGCAGGTGAAGGACAGATACATCAGACCTTTCCCTATCATCAAAGTCCTCAGTCCAGCCGCAGTGAAGCTGAGGCTGCCAACTTCGCTGCGGATACATCCAGTCTTCCACGTGTCCCGGATAAAACCGTGTCACTCCTCCAACCTCTGCACTCCCGGACCAGCGCCGCCTCCTGCCCGGATCATCGATGGAGAGCCTGCGTGGACCGTCCGCAGGCTTCTGGACATCCGTCGACGGGGCCAGGGGTTCCAATATCTGGTGGACTGGAAGGGGTACGGACCCGAAGAACGCTCCTGGGTGAAGCGGAGCTTCATTCTGGACCCGGCCCTCCTGGCCGACTTCTACACCCGACACCCCGACAAGCCTGGTCGGGCGCCAGGAGGTGCCCGTTGAGGAAGGGGGGGTCCTGTTGTGTGGGCCGCCCGAAGAGGAGGTACTGCTGGTAACACCAGAGGGCACCCTGCCTGTAGACGGGCTTCATGCACCAGAGGGCGCAGTTCGCCGCCAGGAGCTTCAGGAACCCTGACAGCTGTCACTCATCACCTCATCATGCCATCCATAAAAGCCTGGAGAAGACACCACACTCCTGCCGAGAAATCGTCTGAAGTATTCAGGTAAAACTCTCAGCCGTTTTGGTGCCTTATGCACATGTTTGATCAGCTAAGCTTACTGTTGCAACGTATTTTGCTTCTAAGCTTGGAAAGCTGTTAACCTGTGATTCTGAGTTTGTAGACGTATCCTTTGTACACTCGCAGCTTGAGGCTGAGTTTGTGGAAGTCGAGAGGAGTTGGCGTTCCCGCTCCTCACTCCTGCATTAATTAGTGTGACATTGGATTCTGCACAAACTCTGAGTTGAGAAACAGGAGGTGGAGGTGTTTTCTCCCCTTTATCAGAAGAACTCTGCTGTTTACTGGGTGTGTGCTCACACACCCACTCTTGACTGTTTCTGCTTCCTGCCAGCAGTACCCGATCTGACAGCTGGAGACGGTGGCCACCTGGTGACTCGGGACTTGGCGGCTCCGGTGTGTTCCAGATCTGTTGGCGGTGGAAATTGTGTGGGTCCCGACTCCTATCTGGACTGGCGTCTCCTATCCTCGAGCCTGCCCACACGACACCAACTGTATAATTGACTGTAGTATTGAATTGTATCTGTATCCGTTGTGCACATTTCACAACATTAAAAGTGTTACTTTTTATTTCCATTGACCGTTCATTTACGCCCCCTGTTGTGGGTCCGTGTCATTACACTTTTCACAACACTAAATGGGTGGAGTTTAATGATGCAAGTCCCCTTTAAAAAGTTAGAACAGAGTGTCTTCAACTACTCTTTCTCTCTCTCCCTCTCTCCTCTCTCTCTCTCTCTCTCTCTCTCTCTCTCTCTCTCTCTCTCTCTCTCTCTCTCTCTCTCTCACCCTCTTCAAAACTCTCCTGCAAGCCTCTGCTGCAACTCCTTTCTTAAAGGAGACCTGCATTGAAAAAAATGCAGTCAGATTTTTTGAACAAGAAAATGACGTACATTTCAATGCTTACCAGTCCAGTAAGTATCAGTGAAATTGTGGAGAGCTGGACATGTCCAAACTTGTCCTCTGACACGCCGAAACGGAGGTGTTCCTTTGTCTCGCTTCCAAAGCGAATCGGTCGTGACGCGCAAAGCCTCCGCGTGGCTTTCCATGACAAAATCTCTTGTTAAAAGTGAAATCTGCCAGAAAATGGCTGATGTCCAGCTCTTGTGATAACCAGAGAAAGAGCACACGACGGTCTCGTATCCACAGAGCCATGGTCCGGTGGCTTGTGCCGTGTTGTTGCAGCTCGGAGCGCGGCATGCTGAGCGTCCTTAAAGGGGTCCTTAAAGCTGTACTAACAGACCTTCTTCTCTGTGAAGCCCGTAAAATTTTCACCGAAAGCCAGATAAATTTTTCAAATAGTTTGCAGGTGCCACTCTCTAACAGCTTCTGAAAAAATTCTGATGGAAAAAAACCCCAAATCATTCCGCCATTTCCAGACAATGAAAATCCGACGACGGGGCGGGACCACTCCTTCCCCAAGGCGTGCTCACAGGCAAATGATGTCACCGACAGGCGTGGAAAAACTCACGCATGCGCACAAGGGTTCAAGCTTGTCTGACGTGAAAACATATGAATCAAATCCATATAGTTTAAAAAAAATAAAAAGGTACGATACTTTATGGAAAGACCTCATAGTAAAGTAAATCTGCAAGCCCAGATCTGTCATTCAACTGAGAAATCTTCATTTGAATATGACAAATTTACAGCTAACATTTAGCCCTCCGCAAATTGTCCCTCTCATCATGGACGCTGCCGAGACGTCACGGACAAGACCCTCTCCCAGCATGCATTCCGCCAATTGTAATTTGTGGATTTACGTCAGTTTGCATCTGCACCTTTTTCTTGTCTTATACGGAAGGATCTACTTTTTTAAAAACTTCATATTGTCTTGCGGCACGTTTGGTGAGTACACATTTCTTTTATTTGTGCTTGAAAATTATTTTGGGGGACTTTCTCATGCGCCCGTTTGATTGAGTGGTGTCGCAATGAAAATCTACTGTCTTTCGCCTCCGGTACCATTGCAGGATATGGAGGCGAGACCCGCAAAGAATCCTAGTCATTAAAAATATCTAAACCTCTCTCAGTGTCCATGGAGCTCTGGGGCTCCGATTGCCGAGACGTGCGGTGCTGTGGATTTTGCCGAAAGAAGTCTGTCCTTGCAGCAACAGGTGTACCGGCCGCTTCGCATTAAAACAGCGAGCGTAGCGGAGGCAGAGAGCGGGAGAGGAAGAACGGCCCCCGCTGTCGATGTCGTTGCTGATCTGAGCACACAGATCTGTATCTCACATTCATTGCAGCTTACTTTTGGATGTTGAAACCAGGACATGTATAAGTAACATTACTAACAGATAAAATCAATTTCAATGCGGGATCGGACTGAAGGCGGGAGTGCGTTGTCTTGTCCCTGACGTCATGGAAATGATACGGCTGTACAAACTGTTTTCACAGAGGGCTAAATTTTAGCTGCAAATTTGTCATTTTTAAACGAAGATTTCTCCGCTGAATTACAAATTTGGGCTTACAGATTTACTTTACTGCATTCACAAGGGTCTTATAAATACATGTCAGCTATTTCTTTCTGAAATCTGACCACATTTATTTCAATGCAGGTCTACTTTAAATGCTTAATTTAATTTTTGGGTCAACAAGGCCCCATGCTAAACTAAGCTAAAGCTACCACGTGGCTTCACTGATTCATTGTTATTCTTTGACAAACTTTTAACAAAGTAATAGCTTGACGCTTTAAGGTGGTTCAAGTCTTTCGAATTTTTAAGAGAACTTCCGAGCTGAACTTCTCAAAATAATAGTGAATTTACAGAAAAGTGACTTTCCTTTTCTGTAGGCTAATTTTACAATGCTGCTTTTAAAGTTTTTACTTTTTTAATTCACAAAGACTTTTAATCTAGCTCCAACAAACTTTTTAAAAGCTACCAGAAACCATTTTCAACAAACGCCTTCCACCTCTGGGGTCCAAGCAAGCTGACGACCTGACTGCAAGCCGCCATCCTGTCGGTAAAACCAGCCAACACAAGCCTTTGGGATCACCCAGGGAGACCACTGAGTTAACCCCTGATCCAAGTGAGCTCACGCTGCAACGAGCATCAGCACATCGACAGACGGAGAACCATCTCTTCAAAGGATCAGCTATGTGACCCAGTTAAAGGTTCCAGAAAAAGGGTTTTGTTGTCAATGGATGCAAAGTAGCTTTGTCTTTTTAAACATATTCATATACACTCAACAAAAATATAAATGCAACACTTTTGGTTTTGCTCCCATTTTGTATGAGATGAACTCAAAGATCTAAAACTTTTTCCACATACACAATATCACCATTTCTCTCAAATATTGTTCACAAACCAGTCTAAATCTGTGATAGTGAGCACTTCTCCTTTGCTGAGATAATCCATCCCACCTCACAGGTGTGCCATACCAAGATGCTGATTAGACACCATGATTAGTGCACAGGTGTGCCTTAGACTGCCCACAATAAAAAGCCACTCTGAAAGGTGCAGTTTTATCACACAGCACAATGCCACAGATGTCGCAAGATTTGAGGGAGCGTGCAATTGGCATGCTGACAGCAGGAATGTCAACCAGAGCTGTTGCTCGTGTATTGAATGTTCATTTCTCTACCATAAGCTGTCTCCAAAGGCGTTTCAGAGAATTTGGCAGTACATCCAACCAGCCTCACAACCGCAGACCATGTGTAACCACATCAGCCCAGGACCTCCACATCCAGCATGTTCACCTCCAAGATCGTCTGAGACCAGCCACTCGGACAGCTGCTGAAACAATCGGTTTGCATAACCAAAGAATTTCTGCACAAACTGTCAGAAACCATCTCAGGGAAGCTTATCTGCATGCTCGTTGTCCTCATCGGGGTCTCGACCTGACTCCAGTTCGTCGTCGCAACCGACTTGAGTGGGCAAATGCTCACATTCGCTGGCGTTTGGCACGTTGGAGAGGTGTTCTCTTCACGGATGAATCCTGGTTCACACTGTCCAGGGCAGATGGCAGACAGCGTGTGTGGCGTCGTGTGGGTGAGCGGTTTTCTGATGTCAATGTTGTGGATCGAGTGGCCCATGGTGGCAGTGGGGTTATGGTATGGGCAGGCGTCTGTTATGGACGAAGAACACAGGTGCATTTTATTGATGGCATTTTGAATGCACAGAGATCCCGTGACGAGATCCTGAGGCCCATTGTTGTGCCATACATCCAAGAACATCACCTCATGTTGCAGCAGGATAATGTACGGCCCCATGTTGCAATGATCTGTACACAATTCTTGGAAGCTGAAAATGTCCCAGTTCTTGCATGGCCGGCATACTCACCGGACATGTCACCCATTGAGCATGTTTGGGATGCTCTGGACTGGCGTATACGACAGCGTGTACCAGTTCCTGCCAATATCCAGCAGCTTCGCACAGCCATTGAAGAGGAGTGGACCAACATTCCACAGGCCACAATTGACAACCTGATCAACTCTATGCGAAGGAGATGTGTTGCACTGCATGAGGCAAATGGTGGTCACACCAGATACTGACTGGTATCCCCCCCAATAAAACAAAACTGCACCTTTCAGACTGGCCTTTTATTGTGGACAGTCTAAGGCACACCTGTGCACTAATCATGGTGTGTAATCAGCATCTTGATATGGCACACCTGTGAGGTGGGATGGATTATCTCAGCAAAGGAGAAGTGCTCACTATCACAGATTTAGACTGGTTTATGAACAATATTTGAGGGAAATGGTGATATTGTGTATGTGGAAAAAGTTTTAGATCTTTGAGTTCATCTCATACAAAATGGGAGCAAAACCAAAAGTGTTGCGTTTATATTTTTGTTGAGTGTATTTGTTTAATAATTTTTTCAATAATATTTGGCTTCAGATTTCGTCACTAAATTCTAATCAGATTTATTTAGTTAAAGTCTTTAAGCTTTATCTCTCCACTTTCTCTCAAGGTCTCATGAGTAAGAAAATTGTGCCCATAAATGAACTTATACACTGTCCACAAAAATGCTCGTAAACTGTTCATTTCTTGTATAATTGTAAATAAAATGTAAATCTTTCTGCTGTGGTTCATTTTGTGTTCAGAAGGAAACCTTTGGTCAATCGTATCGTATAATTCAGACTTTCAGACCTGAGACTGATTATTTACATTGAGACTGATTAATTTGAGACTGATAAATTAATGAATGTTTAAATTAAAGTACCAATGTTATAAATAGGTGGTGCCCCTGAGGAGAAGAGAATATCTAATCAAATAATAATTATTAAACCCTCAAATTGTTAATTATTTTGGTGACCCATTAAATGAGGACTAGGCCAATCTAATTCAATTTGGGAGTTTAGCAATACTTTCACTACATATTTATTGGTCCCTCCGTTGTGAGACATGTAATTTTGTTACATTATTTTGGTGGCCGCGTGTGGGAGATTTAGAATTTTGCTGCATTTATTCTGGTGCGCCCGTGTGAAGGACCTGTAAATTCACTACACAAGCAAACAGTGGGTTTGTTGGCTTACGATATATATATATTTTTTACTTATTACTCTTATAGCTTTCTCCCCCAAAGTGATGTTAATCAGTGAAATCACCTGCTGGGGTCAGTGGCTGCAAAGAAAACCTTCACCCTCTTGGCCCTTTCTGGAATACCTTGGACACCACTGCATAAAAATGTCCAGAATGTGCATGTAATCACACATCCATTGACAGTCCACCTTATGTGTCAGAGGATTCATCAGATTATCATGTCATCCTGGCTGTTAGACCCCCGTCCACATGGCTGCAGTGCGCATCAACATGTCACAGAGATGCACTGATGCACAGAGCCTGTGATTGCCTTAGAACATCCAGATTGTGCAAGTAATCACACATCCACTGAAGTCCACCTCATGTATCAGAGGATTCATCTGAATTATCATGTCATCATGGCTGTTAGACACCAACCACATGGCCATAGTGCATGTCAATGCATCCTGGAGATGCACTGGCGCACAACGCCTGTGATCATCTTAGGACATCCAGATTGTGCATGGGATCTCACATCCATTGTCAGTCCACCTCATGTGTCCGAGGATTCATCTGAATTATCATGTCATCATGGTTGTTAGATCCTGTCCACACGGCTGCAGTGAGCGTCAACGCATCACGGAGACGCGCCAGCTAGCTGTGACACATGGTGTATTTGGTGTGATTGTGCAATGGTCACGTCTCGCTCACATGATGATTGTGACTTTGCACATTACAATATTTTCCTTTGTATACCGAACAAGATGCAGGGGACATGCCAACCCTGTCAGATTGCTCTGAATGCTGGTGGGTTGCCATTTCATATGCCAGTTTATGGGTTGCCATTTCATATGCCAGTTCAAATGCCATTCGGGGTAGGAGTCACACAGCAGTACGACCACTGTATGAATATTCCCCACTTTAACTGCAGCACAACAGTAGTGTGCCTGTTCTCTACATTCATGCTGGCCTGCCAGTTTCCCTAAGTGCCACATGAATGCTGTAGGAGGAATTCAAATGCAGCACGACTTGGTTTTGAGGGAGCGTGCAATTGGCATGCTGACTGCAGGAATGTCCACCAGAGATGTTGCCCATGAATTGAATGTTCATTTTTCTACCATAAGCCATCTCTAAAGGCTTTTCAGAGAATTTGGCAGTAAATCTAATGGGCCTCACAACTGCAGACCAAGTGTAACCACACCAACCCAGGACCTCTACATCCAGCATGTTCATCTCCATGATTGTCTGAGACCAGCCACCTGGACAGCTGCTGCAACAATCGGTTTGCAGAACCAAAGAATGTCTACACAAACTGTCAGAAACCATCTCAAAGAAGCTCATCTGCATGCTTTTCATCCTCATTGGAGTCTCGACCTGACTGAAGTTCGTCGTCGTAACCAACTTGACCCCCCCTGCCAGACTCCCGCCCCCCAATTAAGCAAACCTGCGTATGGAAATTTGTATTGCCTAAAACTTGATTATTATCAGTATTTTCTTGAAAACAAAAATGATGTTAATACATTGGGCAATAATTGTAACCATATTAAAAATGTTCTGATATTGGCTTTTGTCAACTTGTGTGAAAAACACAATCAGAGAAACGGCAGGGCTCTACAGTTATCATTCTGCTATATGTGTTGGCAGATGCAATTAAGTGAACTGATTTTGTGTCATGTAGATTATACACTTCAACAAAATGACACCAAACACTTGTTGTTGTGTGATGAAATGTGCTTTACATAACATCATTTCAGTATCATTGACGCTAAGATATGATAAAAAATCCAGAAAACTGTGACTGTACAGTACCATCATGTAACTGGTCAAAACAGCAGTTGTATCTCTACATTTTCAATGTTACCTTTCCATTTCATATTTAGCACATACCAAAGCTTGAAAAAACATTGGTCCATTTTTCTGGCTGACTGATTCTGTTTTCTTTTTCTCTCCATCCGAGATGCAGCTGGATCCACATGCTAGATTGGATGATTTCTGTTGTGGACATGGGATGGATTCCACAGTAGCAATGGTGAGCACAGCTAACCAAAACGTTAGCTTCGATAACCATTGATCCGATAACTGAAAAGTTATCTTTTATGACGTTAAACCGATAAACTGCTAAAAATTGATCTTTATTACAGATAACCGATAACTATTATTAAGCGCAGCAGGGGCTGCTGGGTAAATTCAAGGATCACAAACATATAAACGCACAAAAAATGAATGACTAAAAAAATAAAACCCCAAACACTGTCATCATCTTTCAAAAGCAGTAAAACACAGTATTAGAAGTCACAGTTTATCTCAGTATTGGACACACTGTCATTGATGAACTAAAAAGCTGATGCTTTTTTCACATGCTTTGAACCCTGCGGCTTAAACACCCGAAATACATCCATTAATGCATTGATTGACATTGATTGAGTAAAAGACATAAATTCTTACCTGTTAGTTTCAGTGGAATTCATCTGGATAATCCACATAAAGCGTCCTTTTTTTAAAATCCAAAAGTGTCTAAACGGTGACAAAAAGTCCCTCTGTACACAGCTGTGCCGTGAGAGCTCCTCTGACCCATCGAGTCTTGCCGATTAAATTATACCGTCAGCAGGCCTGGCGCCAGAATAAAATATTAAGGGGGCGATGAGTTTATCACAGGGGGCGGGGTCGTGCCCCCCCCCAAAAAAGTGCGCACCGGAGGGGACGTGCCTCTGAGCATGCGTAATGAATTGGGTGCGCTCCTGGAAAGCTCGTGTATTTAGGCTACACCGTTGTAAGAGACTGACTAAGAGCAAAGAGTGATGACAGTATTTTTTTTTATTATTATTTGAACGTATAGAAAGTATAGTGCAGAAACCACTGTATGTGCAAAACATACATGTCACAGGACTGCTCATTTATGGATCAGTTTTCTGAAGAAAAATCCTTCGAAATGTTTTTTGTTGTTGTTTATTACCTCAGAATTTCTGATTACTGTTAAAAAAAAAGTTTAGAACACTTGTAATTAAAATAGCTAAATAAATCAATAAATGGTTCTTTCGAAACCTTTCATCTGTAAATTAAAACCACCTGTTATTTCAGATTAGATAATTTCTTGTTTAACATTAGGACATTTATTTTTAGACAATATAACATGGAAATTTGCACATTTTTTTAAGTCTGGTAGTGTTGTGTGTTGGGGGGTTTGGCTGGATGTTTTTGTGTTGTTTTCTTTTCTTTGCTCTCCAGGTGGTATGCAAACTGGTTTTTGTCTGTGAAGACGGTGCTGGCAGAAGAATCCTTCACCCTCATCAACATTATTGGCTGCACTTGTGGAGGATGTCCATGTGCAGGCCTAATGACTCGCAGCACCTGTGGATGATGCTCACGTGCAGACTTAAGGACTTTCAGCTGAAGCAGATAATTAGATGGCGTTCTGCATTTAAGCCATGAGTGGTTCAAGCAGAATTGCCGGGAACTCGACCTTGTGACGTTCGTTTGTGAGACGCTGAGGACCGCGCCTGGGTTTGACACATCGTGCCTGTGAAGGAGGACGGGTGAGGGACACATGCTGTCAGCACACATCAGAGGTGATTGATTGTCTGAATAACTGTTAATAGTAATTTGGTATTTTGTTACGCAGTATATTTGAACATTGATGAGAATTGTGCAGCTCGCTTCTCACGGCCGTGGCGTGCGGACTGATGATCCTCCACCTGTTGTGAGAAGCTGCTCATTTACATAAAGCTTAAATTCAGACCTGAATGTGTTGCTGATAGTGTGTGCCTTTGAAGGATATTAGTTGTAGCTGTTGACTTACCTCACCTCTTCTATCCTTCACAGAGTCAGTTTGTCGTGTCCTGGGGGGTCTTTGGCGGTGAACTTGAGTCCAGAAGCGCCGGGCTTCGATCCCTTTGGGTGCTGGAGAGCGCGCCGTCCTTCACTCCACCAGACAAACCATATATTATGTTGTACAAAATTATTACACAGAAAGGGAAATAAATGTTTTGTTTTTGGAACCGCTTTCTGGTTATTTAGTGCTGGGTTCAGTCAGACGCAGGTCCGCTCCTCAACCCGCGTCGGCACATAACAGTAGTTCCAGGCCATTCTAAAATGGACCCAGCGGCAGAAGCGGTTCTGTTTGCCGAAAGAGTCCAAGAACACTTGGAGAAAATATGGGAGCAACTACAGCATCTCGCAAACCAAATTAAACAAACAGATGCCCGCGTTACGGAGCTTGCAGCGCAAGCCGTTCCGCTTCCTGCTGCTCCAGCTGCGGCACCATCGATACCGGTGCAGATAACTCCGTCACCCAGAGATTCGGCTTCCGAACCAATTATTTGTCATCCGGAGCCTTATGCGGGAAACGTTGAAGCCTGTGCTCCGTTTTTGATGCAATGTTCTCTGGTTTTTGCTCAGCGACCGGCTTCCTTCTCTTCTGATGGTAGCCGTGTCTCATATGTGACAAATTTGCTCCGAGGTGATGCCTTAGCTTGGGTCACTGCGTTATGGAGTAATAACTCTCCATTGTTAGGATCCTTTAAGGATTTCTCCCGGGAGTTCCGATTGGTTTTTGACCATCTGGTGAAAACAAATACCGTTGCCCAACGGTTGCTGAATCTCAGGCAGGGGAGGCGGAGTGCGGCGGATTATTCCGTGGATTTCCGAATTTTTTCTGCTCAGTCCGGTTGGAATGCCGCAGCTTTAAGAGGAGTGTTTGTAGATGGTTTGAACGATCCATTAAAAGACGAGCTAGCAGTCCGTTACGAACCAAACGATTTAGATGAGCTAACATCTTTGGTTATTCGTGTAGCTGATCGGATAAAGGAGCGTGGACGTGAGAGAGGGCGGACATCAGAGCGGGTCTTTTCATCTCGGGGCTTTCCCCGACACAGATCTGGGCTGCCTCTTCTTCGCCTGACAGAGACTCCTCCGACGGGACCTCTGGCTCCTCTTGCGGATGAGCCCATGCAGCTCGGACGAGCTGAAGCAGCCATATTGCCCTGTTACATAAGCATCAAGAAAGATAGTGATGACGTATCTCCAGGTGTTCTGGGACAGGCACAATAATGGACACAAAAAAAAACAAAAAACATAATTAGTTATGTGGGCTGTTTTTGTTTTTTTGTGAGGGGTTATAAATTGTTTGGGTGTTTAGAGGCGGTTCTGGTGGAGTGAACGACTGGCGGTTCGGAGCTCGGCAGGACTCAGCCAATCGTTGGTTTTTATTAGTTGAACTTAGGTATTTTCTGTTTGGGATTGGGTCGTTTTGTTTTGTTGTTTTTTTATTTCCCTGCTTCCCTAACCCCAACCTCACTTGCCCTAAGACCGTTTGTCTTGTGGGTTGTGGGGTGGTGCAGGTTGGTCACGCTGAGTGTTTCTCAGAAGACCTCTGCACCTGGGGTGGGGTGGGGGGTCGGGTTGTCAGGGGCATTTTTTTGGGTTTGGTTAGGGCCCGGTTCCACTCCAGCCTCAGTGGGCCTTTGACCGTTCGTCATTGGTGTTACCGGGGTGTGGTGCAGCGTGAACATACCTCAGTCGGAGGGGTGGGCCGATCTGTTGCCGTTCGCCATTTCGGTAGTTCCGCCCCTCCCGATAGGCTGGTGGTATGGTTGGGTAGGCGCACCGGACGTATTTCCGGTTTTCCGCTGCGCTTCGGGGTTGGGATCGGGTTAGTTTTTCCTGTTTCCTTCCCCGGCTTAGTAATTTTGTGCCGTTCGCCAAAATGGAGCTAACGACTGGCTCTGGGAGTGATCTGGGGTCTTTCAGGGTGCTGGGGGAGGTAACAGGGTTTTCCAGTTGTTTTATTTGCCCCCGGGGTGTTTTAATGAAGTCCGCCGGGGGTTGGATTTTTGTGTTTTTATGCTTCCTTCCAGGTTCCACCTCCAGGGTTGATGGGACGGTCCTCTGGGGGGGGGAATTGATTGTGGGGCCGACTCACCAAGTGTGGCCGGGTCTGGGGTTCCTGGGTTGTGGGGAGGGGGCCTCCTGGGGTTGATGGTACGGTCCTCTGGGGGGCGCTGCTCCTCCATGTAAACCTGGGGACCTCTGTGGGATTCCGGTTTTGGTTGTCTCTCCTAGAACTGGTGGTAAAGGTCTTCTGGGGGGGGGGGGGGGGGGGGGGGGTTGGGCTCTGCATATCATTCTGGGGGGGTTGGTTGTTGTTTTTCTTTATGCATTTGTGTTTGTATTGTGTTGTTGGGGCTGTGTTGGGTTTTTGCATTTGGGAGTTTTTCTTTTCTTCCCGGGGTTGGATGGGACAGTCCCCTGGGGAGGTTTTGGGTGGGTTTTGTGTTTTTCTTGTATGTTGGGTTGTATATGGGACTTTTTTGGGGTTTTGTTGATGCCAGCCGGCCTTCCAGCCGTGGTGCCCTGTCCTGCTGTCTGCTGTGGACCTTGGGAGCATTACGCCGTCTGCTTGCTGTCATGGACCCCGGAGGGAGGTGCTGTTCTTGGGTCTGGTCTGTTCGGTCGCCGGGAGGCTTCCCGTTGATGGGGGGGTACTGTTGTGTGTTGGGGGGTTTGGCTGGATGTTTTTGTGTTGTTTTCTTTTCTTTGCTCTCCAGGTGGTATGCAAACTGGTTTTTGTCTGTGGAGACGGTGCTGGCAGAAGAATCCTTCACCCTCATCAACATTATTGGCTGCACTTGTGGAGGATGTCCACGTGCAGGCCTAATGACTCGCAGCACCTGTGGATGATGCTCACGTGCAGACTTAAGGACTTTCAGCTGAAGCAGATAATTAGATGGCGTTCTGCATTTAAGCCATGAGTGGTTCAAGCAGAATTGCCGGGAACTCGACCTTGTGACGTTCGTTTGTGAGACGCTGAGGACCGCGCCTGGGTTTGACACATCATGCCGGTGAAGGAGGACGGGTGAGGGACACATGCCGTCAGCATACATCAGAGGTGATTGATTGTCTGAATAAGTGTTAATAGTAATTTGGTATTTTGTTACGCAGTATATTTGAACATTGATGAGAATTGTGCAGCTCGCTTCTCACGGCCGTGGCGTGCGGACTGATGATCCTCCACCTGTTGTGAGAAGCTGCTCATTTACATAAAGCTTAAATTCAGACCTGAATGTGTTGCTGATAGTGTGTGCCTTTGAAGGATATTAGTTGTACCTGTTGACTTACCTCACCTCTTCTATCCTTCACAGAGTCAGTTTGTCGTGTCCACCTGGGGGGTGTTTGGCGGTGAATTTGAGTCCAGAAGCGCCGGGCTTTGATCCCTTTGGGCGCTGGAGAGTGCGCCGTCCTTCACTCCGCCAGACAAACCATATATTATGTTGTACACAATTATTACACAGAAAGGGAAATAAATGTTTTGTTTTTGGAACCGCTTTCTGGTTATTTAGCGCTGGGTTCAGTCAGACGCAGGTCCGCTCCTCAACCCGCGTCGGCACATAACAGGTAGATTATTTATATCTCATTTCAACCAGAAATACACTGTAAATAAATACAAATGTTTATTATAAATGCAACAGGAAATAATTTAACAATGACTGCAGTGTGATTGTAAAGTAGGATTTCTGTGACATAAACCTCATGATGATTTTTTTTATAGTCATTTCAACTTGTAATTTTGCCAAAATATGTAATTGCCTTTAATGTTGTTATCAGGACAGAGTCATTTCTAAAATATGAATTTGAGTGCAATAAGTGGAGAGCTTCTACTTGTGCAAATGTCTTTTGACTTTGATTTCGTGGACATTTTTAATGATCCCTTCATTTATTGTTAAAATATAAAATGAAACTGTTGTGTGGGCCGCTGAAGAGGAGGTACTGCTGGCCCACCACCACCAGAGGGCGCCCTGCCTGGAGTGCGGGCTCCAGGCACCAGAGGGCGCTGCCGCCTTACGAGAGCAGTCAGGGTGACAGCTGTCACCCATTACTGGACACAGCTGACTCCACTCAGCACGGAGGTATATCATCAGGACGGCGTCTCCACCTCAGTGCCGAGATATCGCCTTAAGATTGAGGTAACGTTCTCTGCACGCATATTCTGCATAACCAGATAAAACTTGTTAAACCTTTTCAGGACAGCTGACTACTGAAAGCTAAATTACTTGGATAAGTACTCACCTTCCTGCTGTATAGTGACAAGAGGTGGAGGCGGCTTCTCCCCTCTCCGTTTACTGGGTGCTGTCGCATCCACACCTGTGTGTTTGTTGCTCTCTCCCGCCAGCAGTACCGGATCCGACGAGCGGAGGCAGTGGCCACCTGGGAATTCGGGACTTGGTGGTTCCAGTACTCCCAGGGTTCGGTGGCGGAGGAGATCTGGGTGGTTCCGGTTCGACTGGGACGGACGTCTCCTACCTTCGAGCCTGCCCACACGACACCAGCGGATTTCGACCTAAACCCCAAATTATTGATTGTTGTATTAGTTGTGCTCGTTTCACAACAGTAAAACTTGTTATTCACCTTTCTCCATTGTCCGTTCATTACGCCCCCTGTTGTGGGTCCGTGTACCTACACTTTCACAACAGGATATCTCGGCCAGCGTCATGGATCCCGAGGGGCGTCAACCGGCTGTTGAACGGCCAATGGAAGAACAGGGCGCGATGGCGTCTTCGGGAGGGGTAATCGGTGAGTTGCAGCGGATCCTCACCGCTTTCACCACTCGGATCGATTTAATGACCGAGCAGCACGTTCTCCTAAACCGCCCTCCGGGCGCCGCTGCGGTTCTCCCTCCCGAGGACCCTGCGCGTGATAGCGACGTTCCACTGGTCGTCAACGGTCCCTTCCTCCGTCCCCAGAAGCTTACATAAGCCCTCCAGAACCGTACGGAGGCTGTGTGGAGACGTGCGCAGATTTTTTGATGCAGTGTTCGCTCGTCTTCGCACAGCGTCCCGTGAAGTACGCGACTGACGCTAGCAAAGTAGCTTATGTAATAAACCTGCTTCGCGGGGAGGCACGTGCTTGGGCTACAGCGCTCTGGGAGCAGAACTCACGGCTCCTTCATACATATGATGGGTTTGTGCGGGAGCTCAGAACGGTGTTCGATCATCCCAACAGAGGAGAGACCGCTTCAACCGCGCTACTGTCAATAAGACAGGGGCGTCGGAGCGCAGCAGCCTATGCAGTCGCCTTCCGCATCGCGGCGGCGAGATCCGGCTGGAATAGCACTGCCCTCCGCGCCGCCTTTGTAAATGGACTGTCACTGGTCCTAAAAGAGCACCTGGTGGCGAAGGACGAACCGCGGGATTTAGATGGGCTCATTGATCTAGTCATACGACTCGACAACCGGCTAGAGGAACGCCGTCGGGAACGAGGCGAAGGGCGTGGCCAGGCACGCGTCGCCCCTCTCCCTTCCGGTCCCGACCGAGCTCCGCCCTCCCCACGCTCCTCTGTTCCTGCGCTCCGTGCGCCTACGGCTCCCCCTGCTGACGAAGCTATGGACACGAGCAGGGCAACATTTAGGGCACCTGGAGCACAAAGGAGGCGGGCCTACGGAGCTTGTTATGTTTGTGGCTCGAGTGAGCATCTCGCAAGCGACTGCCCCGAGCGGTTAAACTCCAACGCCCGCCCCTAGAGACTGGGCCAGGGGTGGGCCGAAACATTCACGTGGGACACACCTACATTGCTACATGACTCCCAGTCACGATCCTGTTTGAGGATTCAACCCTGAAGGCCCCAGCACTGGTGGACACGGGCTCTGAGGGGAATCTGCTAGACAGTAGATGGGCCAGGGAGATAGGGCTCCCTCTGGTGGCTCTTACCTCGCCTGTGCAGGTTCGGGCACTAGATGGCTCCCTACTCCCACCAATCACGCATAAGACACCACCTGTAACTCTGGTGGTGTCAGGTAACCACCGGGAGGTGATCGAGTTCTTTGTGACTCAGGCCACCTCCCGTGTGGTTCTGGGTTTTCCCTGGATGCTAAAGCACAATCCCCGGATCGATTGGCCGTCCGGGGTAGTGGTTCAGTGGAGCGAAACCTGCCATCGGGAGTGTCTAGGTTCCTCGGTTCCTCCCGGCTCCCAAGCTAAGGAGGAGGTCCGAGTCCCGCCCAATCTGAAGGCGGTGCCGGCGGAGTACCATGACCTCGCTGACGTGTTCAGCAAGGATCTGGCTCTCACGCTTCCTCCCCACCGCCCGTATGATTGTGCCATTGATTTGGTTCCAGGCAGTGAGTTCCCGTCCAGTAGGCTGTACAACCTCTCACGGCCGGAGCGTGAATCAATGGAGACCTACATCCGGGACTCATTAGCTGCCGGGTTGATCCGGAATTCCACCTCTCCGATGGGTGCTGGTTTCTTTTTTGTGGGTAAAAAGGACGGCGGGCTTCGTCCATGCATTGATTATAGGGGGTTGAACGAAATCACGGTTCGCAATCGATACCCGTTGCCCCTGTTGGATTCAGTGTTCACCCCCTTGCATGGAGCCAAAATCTTCACCAAGCTTGATCTTAGGAATGCGTATCATTTGGTTCGGATCCGGAAGGGAGACGAATGGAAGACGGCATTTAACACCCCGTTAGGTCATTTTGAGTACCTGGTCATGCCGTTCGGTCTCACTAATGCTCCCGCGACTTTCCAAGCGTTGGTAAACGATGTCTTGCGGGACTTCCTGCACCGGTTCGTCTTCGTGTATCTGGACGATATACTCATCTTTTCCCCGGATCCTGAGACTCATGTCCGGCATGTCCGTCAGGTCCTGCAGCGGTTGTTGGAGAACCGCCTGTTTGTGAAGGGCGAGAAGTGTGAATTCCACCGCACTTCTTTGTCCTTCCTGGGGTTTATCATCTCCTCCAACTCTGTCGCCCCTGATCCGGCCAAGGTTGCGGCGGTGAGAGATTGGCCCCAACCAACAAGCCGTAGGAAGCTGCAACAGTTCCTCGGCTTTGCTAATTTCTACAGGAGGTTCATTAAGGGCTACAGTCAGGTAGTTAGCCCCCTGACAGCCCTGACCTCTCCAAAAGTCCCCTTCACCTGGTCGGATCGGTGCGAAGCCGCGTTCAAGGAGTTGAAACGGCGCTTTTCGTCTGCACCAGTTCTGGTGCAGCCCGATCCTAGCCGCCAGTTAGTGGTTGAAGTGGATGCCTCGGACTCAGGGATAGGAGCGGTGCTCTCCCAGAGCGGGAAGACCGATAAGGTCCTTCACCCGTGTGCCTATTTTTCCCGCAGGTTGACCCCCGCTGAACGGAACTATGACGTCGGCAATCGGGAACTCCTTGCTGTGAAAGAGGCCCTCGAAGAGTGGAGACATCTGTTGGAGGGAACAGCCGTGCCATTCACGGTTTTCACTGACCATCGGAACCTGGAGTACATCAGGACCGCCAAGCGGCTGAACCCCAGGCAAGCCCGCTGGTCACTGTTCTTTGGCCGTTTTGACTTCCGGATTACCTACCGTCCCGGGACCAAGAATCAAAGATCGGATGCATTGTCCCGGGTGCACGAAGACGAAGTCAAAACGGAACCGTCGGATCCCCCGGATCCCATCATCCCGGAGTCCGCTATCGTGGCCGCCCTCACCTGGGACGTGGAGAAGACCGTCCGGGAGGCCCTGACCCGTGACCCGGACCCCGGAAACGGACCAAAGAACAGACTATACGTCCCACCAGAAGCTAGGGCTGCAGTCCTGGACTTCTGTCACGGTTCTAAGCTCTCCTGTCACCCTGGGGTGCGAAGGACCGTGACAGTCGTCCGGCAACGCTTCTGGTGGGCATCCCTGGAGGCCGACGTCCGGGACTACGTCCAGGCCTGTACCACCTGCGCCAGGGGCAAGGCCGACCACAGAAAGACCTCAGGGCAGCTACAGCCACTGCCCGTGCCTCATCGCCCCTGGTCCCACATCGGCCTGGACTTTGTCACGGGTCTCCCGCCGTCCCAGGGAAACACCGTCGTCTTCACGATAGTGGACCGTTTCTCCAAGGCGGCCCACTTCATGGCCCTCCCGAAGCTCCCAACGGCCCAGGAGACAGCGGACCTTCTGGTCCACCACGTCGTCCGTCTGCATGGAATACCATCAGACATCGTCTCCGATCGCGGTCCCCAGTTTACCTCACACGTTTGGAGGAGCTTCTGCCGGGAACTGGGGGCCACGGTCAGCCTTTCGTCCGGGTATATCCAATCTCCACCCCCTTGCCGCTTCCGAAGCGACGCATCTGACGTCATGCGTCGGATGCGTCGACGGATTGGGACACGTTGACGGATTGGCCTAACGTATTTGTGAAAGGCCCTTCAACCTATCAAATCGCTTGAACACAGACACACGCCATATCTGTTTGTTTTAAAATTAATTACTTTAGTTAATTAATTTGGTTTATTTGTTAAATACGTGATATTATTGAATAACTTCCAGTATTTCTTTTTCTTTCTTTTTTATTTTTGATAACTCTCACATCCGAGGGGGCGGGGTTGATGACGTGAGGGGGCGTCGCCCCCAAATGCCCCCTCGTGGCGCCAGGTCCGACCGTCAGCCACAAAGAAATAAAATGAAATAATGTTAAAATTAGTCAGTTTTGTTTTTGTGTCAGGTGGACGACTCACTATAATTTACAAAATTAACCTGAACTACACTACCCACAATACTCCCTGTGTCGACCGGCCAATCACGTTTCGCGCTTAATGATGACTTCATCAGCAAGCGACAGGCAGCCTGCCATATATAAACACACAACAGATGGACTAAAATGTTTGATTTTAGGATTTACAAACATTTTGGACTGTTAAACTTTGCTCACTTTACCAGCAAAAAAAAAAGTTATCGGACTGAAAGTTATCGGAACTAAAGTTATCAGAAAACAATTGGTCCGATGATGGTTTTAAAACTTATCTGAAATGCTAATCTAATAGCAAAAACATTAGCTTTGATATTGATCTGTTATCGGATTAGCTGATCTGTGCCCACCACTGCGCTGTAGGAACAGATACAACAAGTAGCTCGATGGCCCCCCCCCCCCCAACACCCTCCCCGCCCTGACGGTGGACTGGATGCCTGCATGGACTCTCGTCAATTGTTGTTGTATTGTGTTCTGTATTTTAAACCTTTTCGGTAGAATGGCCAAAACAGTGGGTCACCCCTTTGAGTCTGGTCTGCTTGAGGTTTCTTCCTCAGTGTCATCAGAGGAAGCTTTTCCTTACCACTGTCGCCTGTATGCTTGGTTGGGTTAGACCTTATTTGTGTGAAGTGCCTTGAGGCAGCTTTGTTGTAATTTGCTGCTATATAAACTAAATAAATTTAAACTGAATTGGAATTTGCTTCCTTCATCTTTAATTCACATTCACGCGGAGCACATCTAGCCCGCCTCTAGATGTGATTAGATTTTGGAGCAGTTTGGTCAAAGGTCAAGGAAAACATGACCTGAAAAACCGTTTTAATGTATCTCTCAACAACCTGCAACCTAGATTGATCAAATGTGGTGGGTATATTGATTGGAAGGACATCTAGCAGCAAATATATATTGGAGTCATTTGATCAAAGATCAAGGAAAACATGGTACGAAAAACACCGTTAATATATATATATATATATATATATATATATATATATATATATATATATATATATATATATATATATATATATATATATATTTAAACATCTCAAACACCAAGAAGCCTGACTGATTACTCATTTGTCTCATGGTGTGTCCCGCCAGCAGGGTGTGCATCAGCTCACTAAAGCCTTTCGTCATCATCATAATCATCATCATTACCATTATCTTCATCAGTGTGGAGTTTATTGTCATGTGAGTGCAAAGTTTTTTTTTCTCAGTTTAAGGAAGGAATTAGGACAGAGGGAGAGAGAGAGAGAGAGAGAGAGAGAGAGAGAGAGAGAGAGAGAGAGAGAGAGAGATTGTAAACAGACAGAAGAGGGTGCAGTAGCACCTCCTTTCGTGGATTCGTTGGTTCTTTCCATTCGTTGCTTCTACTCCTTTAGGCTCATCCATCCAAACTTGACTTTGCGAAACGATGAGCAGACCGACGAGCAAGGCATCAGCAGAGAGAAGGTTCTAGACCCCTCGTCCTCATTCGGAGGCTCACACAGGTGACAGGGAGGCTCTCTTGTGCCTCTGCGTCGCTGCGCGCACGGCGCGTTATTAGTCCCGCAGCGTCTCTGCGTGAGACCCGCCGCGCTGCTTCTGACGTGACTTTGGGGCATATGTGCGCACATGACGCACTCGCGCTTTTAACCGTTGCTGACCGCCGTCTCGTGTGCTGCCAAGTTTCGGCGCCGATCGCTGATGTTTTGGTGATGTCGGCCAGGGTGAACTCTGTGAAGAGTGACAGCGGCAGCATCGGTGCGCAACTTAGACGGGAATAAGACGCACATAGGTCTGGATCTGCTTCAGCAGCGCCTCAGAGTGACGATCAAAACCGGCCAGCGGGTCTGGGATCACAGAATCACAGCTGCGTAAACTTGTCCGGATCAGGTGGCAGTGCGCGATCTGCAGCCTGCTGGATATGCGGCTCTCTGAGGGAATGTGAAAGGCAGGAGGAGGAGGAGGGGGGATTTCTCTTCTAACCTCGAAATGGACGTCGACGACAGGCTGAGGAGACAACACTGGATTAGCTACAGCTTCTTTGATTTTGGTGACATCTGAGCGTTGCAAAGTTTGGATAATCTACAGGATGCAGACTGGAGTGAGGACTCTGTCCGCAGGTGGAGGTGCGTCACTTTGCTGCCTGCTGCTCCTCTGGCTCATCTACTCCCATCTGCTGAGAGAGGGTGAGGACTTTTACACCTGCTTCTTACCTTGTCTTTCAGGGCTTTTGATTGGAATGCAGGTGTGTGAAGAAAAAATCCTTTGAATGTCCAGTAAAGCTGCAGTCTGTGGTCATCAGTGCACTTTGTTAGTGCTTTATTGTACTTTATTATTTTGTGCAGTGCTGCTCCTGCAGACAGTGGCACGGTGACGCTGTCATTTATTCTATATAATCTGCAGTCATTTTTCCCAGTTGCAATAATTTGCTTTTTCTGTCTTCATCTGATGCTGTCCAATGGCAGCAGGCTCTTCTCTAAAATGCAAATTTCCAGTGAATAGTGCTTTTGTTCCAAACCAAGGTGCTGTGAGGTAAAGGCCTGACTTTGACTTGTGCGTTTGATAATGTGACTCAGGATGAGGCTGTGTTTTCCTGTTGAATAAAACATCCACAGATGCAATTACACCTTTCGGCTTGACACAACAGAAAGCAAAAGGATGTTTCCATTCCAGTCACCAAACATGCTGCTGTCAAACACACACACACACACACACACACACACACACACACACACACACACACACACACACACACACACACACACACACACACACACACACACACACACACACACACACACACACCACTTTAAGCTCTGGGACTTGTTGGGAGATGTTGAACACTAACTTGCAGATTAGATCTTTCAATCAAGTGTTGGCCAGCAGCATAATTACTGCTGTGGAAGAGGGATCACGTCTACATCAATGTCTCTGGCAGCTTGCCGTGTACAAAAGTAGACAGCGATGTGAAAAATGGACTGTGTGCTGGGATGTGCTTCCTTTTCCTTGAATTCACTGTTTTCTCTCAAACCACTGCTGTCGTCGTCCCTCAGCCTGTATGTGATATCACTACAATTAACACAGCAGTTGTGTCTCTCCTCTCACATGTTTGTCACGAGCTCATTTTCATCCAAACATCATCTCATTATGTTGTTGTGCACAATCATTTGTTCACTGTCATGGAGTAAATACAGCTCTCCTGGGTTGGACCTGAAATCAGCGGGTGCAAATGCTACATAAGGATGGGTATCAATAACATTTTATCAGTATCGATTCCGCTTATCGATCTGATTCCTTGTCGATTCCCTTATTGATACCTCTTGTGAATTTTTTGTGTACTAAAAGTAGGCTTTACAGGTTTTCTATGTCAGAGGGTCAAAGAGCTTTTTCTTATCGTGCACCTGTCTGTGGAACGGTCTTCCTGCGACCGTGAGGCAGGAGTCCATGGACATTTTTAAGTCAAGACTTAAAACCTATTTTTTATTCTCTTTCTTATGAATAGTTTTTATTTTTATCTGTTTTATTCTTTTACTTCTGTTTTTAATTATGTATTTGAATTTTCTAATTTTTATTTATTTATTTTCATTTTCTATGTTGAACTGTTATGTGTGAGGAGCCTTGAGACAGCTTTCGTTGTGATTTGCCGCTTAAATTGAAATTGAATTGAAACTGAACAACATTTTATTGAGTCTTTCCATACGTCTGAGCTGAGCTCTTGCAGCTGGCTGTGCTGCATGTCAGGATGTAATTTATAAAGAATGCAGGACGTCTCATTTTGGGAGGAAAAAACATTTTAGTTGTAGTTTCTTGCCAGTATTACAGCATTTGGAAAGAGGTGTCATTTTTATTTAAAGCGGCAATTCCTTTTGAAGTTATTAATTCCGACCGGCAGAGAGAGCCGCGCAGCGTTTGGAGCTGTGCCAACGGAACGGAGGACAATTCTTGTTTCTCGACTACAACAAGACAAGAGTCCCAGTTAGTTACTTTAATCCACACAAAAGTGACCCACGATATTTTAATGGCTTTGAGAGGGGTTAAGAAGCGGACTTTCAGCTTCTGAAGAGCAGTGAATCAAAGAACCAACAAGCCAGTGGATCGAAGCATTGCTTCATTGGTTCACACTTCAAAGTGGTGTCGCGCTGCAGAAATGGTTGATTATAGAGCCACTACAGGGTATGTAATCAAAGTAGAAAAATGATCATTTTTCCGTTACTGCAACTCTTCTGATAAAGTCCACAGAAATTGGTGTATGTGTGTCATTGTTTGAACTAATCAGTGATTTTGATGTGTCTTTTCAGCCTTGCTGGACAGAAATACTTGTGTGCTCGCCTGCCAGTGTGATTTCAGCTCTGATGTTCTTTTTATATTATTCATATATCATCCACATCTCCTGCTGAGCTCAGTTTTAAATCTGAATCACGAAGGGTTCTTAATCTTTACTTGCACTCTCCAATTTCTACCGGAATCCTCATTGGAAAGCTGCTTTGTGCAGTTGTAAATGTAGCTGTGAGCCCCACTGCTCTTTGATTTTTTTTTTTTTTTCCTTCTTTAGTGTGCATTTGCAATACGTTGTTTGGAGTGCAGATCACTGCTGCTGGACTCAGACATACTTCAGTTCCCATGATTAGGTACCGGTGCTTCACCATGTCCTCATGCACACCCACTGACAACCACGGCAGTGCAGATGTGTTGGTGAACAGGTCTGCAGAGAGATGGTTCTGAGCACCTGCGTTGCTTCCACCCTCTCTGTAGCTCATCTGTCACAGCGACCAGGACAGGAAATCAAAGAGCAGCAGCATGTCCATGCACGTGTTGGGTCAATGCCCAATGCGATGAATGGGCTGTCAGCCGCTCTCTGCATTGCCGGTTTATTCAACAATAAATCTGGAAATGTCTGGATTTCCTCAGTGGACCACATTTCTGCTCAGTGGTGCAGTCAGAGGGCAGCAGAAAAAGCTTGTCTGCTTTGTCAGCCACATGTATGTGAGGGGATTTGTTTGAGGATGAAGGTGTTTTAAGATGGACATGCTCAAACATTTGGCCTCTGGTCAAAGCCAGTTTCAGAATTCTAAAGCTAAGAATCAATGTTTTCTCTTGGCTGAAACTAAACCTCATGGTAGCCTTAGGGAATTTTTCCTGTCTACAGCTGAAACTGTCACTTGTTGCTGTGGTGTTTCTTCAGTGACCATTTCTATGTCTGTACTTCATGAGGATGGTTTTTGTGCTGATGAAGTTGGCATTGTTCTTCTCTTTGGTTGTGCAGCCGTATTGGTTCATAAGCTGGCTGCATATTGCATGAGACAGACTATTCGGCTTGTTGAAAGGAGACATACACCCACATTTCATTAACAGAAAGGACATGGTGCACAAAACAAATCTTGTAAATTTCCACCTCTAACAATTTGTCATCTGTGTCAGTGTTGTGTATCAGTTCCAGGTGTTGTGGTAGCAGTAGGCTGTGTGCATTTTCATTATTCATTTATTCCTTGCACTGCAGATGCATATGAGACGATAAGAATGCAAAGTGATAACAGCTGTGAATGAGAGACATCAGAGGCCTGATGCTGAGATCTGCATGGCTGGTCATGCATATTATATCTCGGCTTCAGTACTATCCTCCAACAATTAAACTTTTTTAAGACAGCCATTTTGCCACAATCGTACAGAAAAATGTAAAAGAATACAGTCAACAGTTTCCATAGTTACTTTATTAGTTACTTTTTTAGTTACTTTATGTCAGGGCGGTAGAGGTACAAACAGGCGTGAGGCTGAAGCGTAGTCACAAACAGGCCAAGGTCAAACACGATAATTCAAGAGTACGGCAGGCTGTGGTAGAGGTGGGATCCAGAAACAACAAAACTAGGTAAAAAAAAACAGCAAGGCAATCAGGACAATACAACAGGCTGGAACAAGGTTTACAAAAGACAAGGAACTGGCAGAGCAGTGAGGAAAGTGAAGAGGTTAAATAACAGGTGATGTAATCAGTGGAACAAGACACAGGTATTAGCGAAGGTTCTGGAAGCAAAGAAGCGGGAAGAGAGGCAAGAGAGTGAGTAAGTGGAAAAACAAAGCAGATCGAAAGCAAGATGAGTCAGTGACAGAAAGAACCAATGATGAAAAATATAACATGCCCATAGACCAACAAAAGGAAATGTGAACAACATAAAGGGGCCAACGAGGAAATAGAGTGACAGACCTAAAAAGAGAACAGTAAAAGAATATAACCAAAACTAGAACAGAACTGAACATGGCTGAAGTATAAATGTTATAACAAACAATGATAATAAAATAGTAAATCAAACTAAAGGTTAAACAGAAAATAAATGATGAACAGAAAACAAAACCAAAGACAACAGAAAACAATTAAAGTAATAACTGACAAAACAAAAGATAAACCCTAACAATGAACAAGATCACTGACAACAGGAACATAACCAGATAATAAAACACAAAAGATTAAGGACAAACAAAACCAGAGAATATCATAACACGAAGAAAAGAAATAAACAGAACCAAACAAAGACTTAAATGACAAAAGTATAATCGTATGAAAAATAAAACAGAATCATCAGAGAAAACCTGTGTGGACAGTGAATAAACCCAGACATAAACCCTGGGCCGGAGCAGAACCTGACACTTTATAAAGTTACTTCATTAGCAGCTTTATATAGTTACTTTATTAGCAGCTGCTGACAACTTGTCAACAGCTGCTCAATGTAACTCATAAGGTAACTAGTAATCTAACTTGGTTGGGTGGAAAAAAGGGTTAGTTGTTAACGTGTCGTGGATCAGCTGTTTTTAGCGAGGACACACAGCAGCTCAGCTTAGGGTTTTAAATAAAGGGAAAAAAGTGTTAAAATGTCTTTGTGAAGCTCAGTGAGAGATGACAACTGTTTATTCAACTCGGAGCTGCTGCAGAAAACTGTGGATTAAAAGCTCGCAGCTCAGTGAAGTAGGCAGTTCAATCGAACCTCAACCCCCTACCCACGGCCCAGTTTAATGTTGCAACTGATCCGCAATGCAAAAGTAATAGTAAAAACACAGTGACTTGGAGAAGTAACTTTAATCTCATTACTGATTTGGAAAGATTAACACGTTAGATTACTCATTACTAAAAAAAGCGGTCAGATTAGAATAACACTTTACTAAGTAATGTGTTACCGGTGTCACTGATTTTTGATATATCAGTTCTGGACATGGCAAATTGTTAGTCCGCTGTTTCATGCAGCAGTGCTTTAAAAGGGTTTGCATCATCTCAGTGTGTCTCACAGTGGCGATGCAAGAAACAAGAACAGCATACCCGCAGTGACTTTTAGAAACATATTTCTGCTTTGTTTTCTTTTTAGTATGTACAAAGTCTGTGAATATCATTTGACTGAGCCAATGCAGCAGCTAAAAACAACACCAGCACATCTGTGAGTTAGCAAAAATTATTACTTTGTTTTTTCAAAGTCTGTTTCTCAGGATAGCACAAAATTAAAGCACAGGTAAACCCTTCTTACCTGTAGGTCAGGGAGTACTTTCCATGTAAACACAGGAGTTCCCCATTCTTCCTCCTCAGACTTTGCAGGACAGGAGCACAGCCAGAGGGGAGGAGGATGGAATGTCCCCCAAACACCCTGAGACTAAATTTCCACTTTTGAAGATATATTTTGGATATACGAGGGCTGTCAATAAAGTAACGGTCCTTTTTATTTTTTTCAAAAACTATATGGATTTCATTCATATGTTTTTACGTCAGACATGCTTGAACCCTCGTGCGCATGCGTGAGTTTTTCAACGCCTGTCGGTGACGTCATTCGCCTGTGAGCACTCCTTGTGGGAGGAGTCGTCCAGCCCCTCGTCGGAATTCCTTTGTCTGAGAAGTTGCTGAGAGACTGGCGCGTTGTTTGATCAAAATTTTTTCTAAACCTGTGAGACACATCGAAGTGGACACGGTTCGAAAAATTAAGCTGGTTTTCAGTGAAAATTTTAACGGCTGATGAGAGATTTTGAGGTGAGACTGTCGCTTTAAGGACTTTTCACGGTGCGAGACGTCACTCAGCGCTCTCAGGCAGCGTCATCAGCCTGTTTCAAGCTGAAAACCTCCACATTTCAGGCTCTATTGATCCAGGACGTCGTGAGAGAACAGAGAAGTTTCAGAAGAAGTCGGTTTCAGCATTTTATCTGGATATTCCACTGTTAAAGGAGATTTTTTTAATGAAAGACGTGCGGACGGGTCCGTGCGTCGGGACGCAGCCGACGCGGTGCGGCGGCACAGGAAAAACACCTCTGTTGAAAGCCTTAAGGACAAGTTGGAACATGTCCTGCCTGTTAAACAATTTCTCATATACTCACTCCACTGAAAGCCATCAAAAGCCGCCTGGATTTTACAAATGGTTATCAACACGGAGGTGTTTTTCCTGTCGGCTGCGTCCCGACGCGCGGATCCGTCCGCACGTCTTTCATTAAAAAAATCTCCTTTAACAGTGGAATATCCGGATAAAATGCTGAAACCGACTTCTTCTGAAACTTCTCTGTTCTCTCACGACGTCCTGGATCAATAGAGCCTGAAATGTGGAGGTTTTCAGCTTGAACAGGCTGATGACGCTGCCTGAGAGCGCTGCACGACATCTCGCACCGTGAAAAGTCCTTAAAGCGACAGTATCACCTCAAAATCTCTCATCAGCCGTTAAAATTTTCACTGAAAACCAGCTTAATTTTTCGAACCGTGTCCACTTCGATGTGTCTCACAGGTTTAGAAAAAATTTTGATTAAACAACGCGCCAGTCTCTCAGCAACTTCTCAGACAAAGGAATTCCGACGAGGGGCTGGACGACTCCTCCCACAAGGAGTGCTCACAGGCGAATGACGTCACCGACAGGCGTGGAAAAACTCACGCATGCGCATGAGGGTTCAAGCATGTCTGACGTAAAAACATATGAATGAAATCCATATAGTTTTTGAAAAAAATAAAAAGGACCGTTACTTTATTGACAGCCCTCGTACTACTATCACAAATACTACTATTATTTTTAACAAGTAAAATGTTTGATCAGTATTTCTCTGTAAAAACTATTTCATCAGTATTACCCTGTGCTTTAATTTTAGTACAGTTCTGTGGAATTGATGAGCTATACAAAAATATGTTTACTATATATATATATATATATATATATATATATATATATATATATATATATATATATATATATATATATATATATATATACGAGGTCTCTTAGATAATAAACCGACCCTTTCATTTTTTTTTTTAACTATATGGATTTGAATGACATGCGATTACACCAATCATGCTTGAACCCTCGTGCGCATGCGTGAGTTTTTTCACGCGTGTCGGTGACGTCATTTCCCTGTGGGCAGGCCTTGAGTGAGATGTGGTCCCGCCCTCTCGGCTGAATTCCTTTGTTTCACACGCTGCTCGAGACAGCGCGCGTTGCTTTATCAAAATTTTTTCTGGACCTGTGAGGAATATCCGAGTGGACACTATTCGAGAAATTAAGCTGGTTTTCTGTGAAAAGTTTAACGGCTGATGAGAGATTATGGGGTGTTTCTGTCGGTGTAAGGACTTCCCACGGAGCGGGACGTCCTGCAGCGCTTCCAGGCGCTGTCGTCAGCCTGTTTCGAGCTGATAACATCCTAATTTAAGGCTTAATTCACCCAGGACATCGTGAGAGAACAGAGAAGATTCAGAAGAGGCCGGCATGAGGAATTTATGCGGACATTCCACTGTTTAAGGACATTTTTTAATGAAAGACATACGCGCAAATTTGCCGAGTCGTTTCCGTGACGACTCGGCAAATCTGTGTGCGCCGCAACAGTAAAAACACCTCCGTGTTGAAAACCATTTGTAGAATTCAGGCGGCTTTTAATGGCTTTCAACAAGTGAGTAACTGAGAAATTGTTTAACAGCTTGGGCATGTTCCAACTTGCCCGTTAAGATTTCCAACGGAGGTGTTTTTCCTGCCGCGACCCCCCGCGGTCGGGTCCAGCCCGACATGCGACTCTGCCCGCACGTTCTTTCATTACAAAATGACCGTTAACAATGGAATGTCCGAATAAACTCCTCATGCCGACTTCTTCTGAAACTTCTCTGTTCTCTGACGACTTACTGCGTCAACAGAGCCTGAAATGTGGAAGTTTTCAACTTGAAACGGCGAGACGCTGCCGCCTCGAAGCGCAGATCGCCATCAGGCGCCGTGGACCGTCCTTAAAGCGACACTACCAGACCAAAATCTCTCATCAGCCGTTAAAATTTTTACCGAAAACCAGCTGAATTTATTGAATGGTGTCCACTCAGTTGTGCCTTACAGTTTTGAAAAAATTTTTATCAAACAAAGCAACAGTCTCTGAGCCATTCCTAAACAATGAACAAAATCGACGAGCGGGTGGACGACTCCTCACTCAAAGACTGCCCACAGGCGAATGACGTAACCGACAGGCGTGAAAAAACTCTCTCATGCCCACGAGGGTTCAAGCATGTCTGATGTAATCACATCAGATTCAAATCCATATGGTTTTTGAAAAAATAATAAGGTCGGATACTTTTCTAATAGACCTCGTATATATATATATATATATATATATATATATATATATATATATATATATATATATATATATAAACTATAGGGCAGGGTGGTGGCCAAGTGGTTAGTGCGCTTGGTTTCAGTGTGGAAGGTTCTCGATTTTAACCCCACCCCTGCCTATTTTTCCATGTAATGTGGAGTTGCATCAGGAAGGGCATCTGGCGTAAAACGTGTCTCAAATCAACAAGCACATCCACCTCAGATCTGCTGTGGTGACCCCAAAAACAAGAGAACAGCTGAAGGGACTTAAGATACAGCATAACTGGGTCTGTTTGGGGTTATAGCTTTAAAATCAAGTCAGTTAGGGAAGCTATAAACAGAGTTGGGTAGGATTACTTTGAAATGTAATCTAAAAGTAATCAGATTACAAGTAATCCAAATGTATGTACATACATAGATGTAATCCACATGTATTCTTTCAAAGTAATCCTACCCAACGTTGGCCAATTATGAAGGGTTTTGGGGTTAGTAATTTTTCAAATTGTGATGTCAATTTGGGATAGGGTAATGGCAAAGAAAAGGTGACGATGTGTAAAAGAAAATATTAATACAACACACATTAGTAGTATAACGAAAATATTAAGAAGCTGCATTACTCTCCAACACAACACAACAATTTATGCATTAAATTAAATTAAATTTTAAGCACATAAATATATCAATATCATGATTAAAATTGAATTCCGGCTATCCAGCAATTCCTATCATATTGAGTTTTACAAATGATATAGAGCCCTAATAAATACATACCAAGACATAAGACATAAATTATTGAATTTTGTTTTTGTAAAATATATGGAAAATAAAATCTTAAATTATCAAAATACATTTTGTGACTCTGACAATATCTAGGTGCTGTCCTTTGCCACATTCATAATGCCACAGAACCACCTTGGATCCTGGATGGCAACCACCCAGGCAGACAACCAGTCCATTTCCACATCTCTAAAATAACCATCTATCTTGCATAGCCAGGTGAAACGTGGGCATTCCTTGGGCTTTCTGCAGCTACTGGGGTCCAAAACACTCAGACACCTGCATGCTGGATATGCACAGAGAAACGGGCCACATGGTCAAAATGTCAACACTGACACTCCCTCACAATGCACGATTCTTCTCATCTTAGTCTCTTCTTAGTAACTGCTCATCATTCTAGCGGTACCCAAGGAGCTTTTGAAGACAGCAAGTCTTATAATCAGACAGCACTAGGACCCTAAACACTTGTACATTTGTTTGATTGTAAAGATATTGGATAGGTGTATTGCCAAACACCTCTGTCCAGTGATCTCATGATTCCATAAATTCTTCCCAGCTGCCTCTCGATCTCAAAGGCTGAGGACACAGAGACATGTATATCACTGCCCTGCCTGTAAAACAGTTATATCAACAGTGTGTTTTCTGGGCTTTGAGGTCATTTTATAACTTCCTAATGACTAACGTTTTTCAAATGATGGCAAGATATTTATTTATCAGCATGAATTTTAAGTCATCTATCGAGTGATGTTTGTTGTGGAAATATTGTGAGAAAGATGCTTTATTTTACTATATATAACTTCGTATTACAAAATTCTGTGAATCCATCATGAAGCCACTCATACCAGTAAGTCACATATATTTTACTGATCAAGCTGAGGTTTTGATGAAATCACTATCCACAGTGATGCTAGAGATATGATGGTAAATACGTTTTTGGGGCTCGGTTATGTGTCACCTTGACCTTTGACCAATCCGTTCCATACATTAAATATCTGGTGACACTGACGCAAGCAATTTTCTCACCACGTTTATTGAAAATCTGCTGAGCTGGTTCATTAATTTTTGAGTTATTTAGTTGAATCGCAAGTACGCACGCATGCATACACACACACACACACACACACACACACACACACACACACACACACACACACACACACACACACACACACACACACACACACACACACACACACACACACACACACACACACACGTGGCGGTGCACAGGGCTACAAATGGCCGTCCCATTCAAGTGTGAGCTGTCAAAAGGTGTACAACACCTGCTGGACATTATGGATGATGCCAGTCACCCTCTGCACACCGTCATCAGCAACCAGAGGAGCCTCTTCAGCCACAGACTGCTCCTTCCCAAGAGCAGAACCAACCGACTGAAAAACTCCTTTGTCCCTCAGGCCATCAGACTGTACACCTCCTCACTCAGGGAGAGGGGGAGTAACAGGAAGACAGGGGACAGGAAGGAGAGGAGCAGCTGTAGCCCGTAAGACAGTATTTCTGTTTTTATATTTGCATTTACATTTTGTAGAATTATTTCTTACTTCTACTTCTGATACTCTGTGTGCTTCTTACCCTGTGTGCTGCTATACAATGCTGATGGAACCTCAGTTTCCCTGAAGAAGTCTTCCCAAGGGATTAATAAATTTCTGTCTAATCTAATCTCATCTAATATGGTTACTCTTGTAACCATATTAGACCCATCTTGTAACCATGTAACCCATCTTACTTTTGGGGGTTACAAATATCACTCATTTGAGCATCTGATTCTCCGCTCTGCTCAAGATATTACACATTGCCAAGGTCAGAAGAATAAAAATCAGTCGTATTACTTTGTCACTGTATATAGGCCTCCTGGCCCATATTCTGAATTCTTAGATGAATTTGGTGCGTTCATCTCTAACTTGTCAACTAGTGTAGATAACATTCTGATCATTGGTGACTTTAACATTCATATAAATAAGCCTTCTGATCCCCTCTGCAAATCATTTATGGAAATTGTGGATGCATTCGGATTTCGGCAATGCATTCGGGATTCGACGCACATTAGTGGAAATACCCTGGATCTGGTTCTCGCATGTGGTATTGCTGTCACGAATATTGACATCATGCCTCTTACATCAGTGGTGTCTGATCACTCACTTATTAAGTTTACAGTTTTGCTGCTGTGTTTAGTGGAACAACAACCTTATATATCTTTACGGCAATGCATCAACTCCTCAACTAAGACTGAACTCGAAGCTAGACTATCTGATGTCTTAGCTTCACATTTGACAAATACCCAGTCAGTAGACAGACTTGTGGATAGTTTAAACTCAGTGCTCAAAACTACACTCAACATGATTGCACCACCTGTGTTAAAACCGCGCTCCCCCAAATCACAGTCACCTTGGTTCAATGATTATCTGCGTGACCTCAAGCATAAAGCTAGAGGTCTAGAATGGAAATGGCATCATTCAAAATTAGAAGTATTTCACCTTGCGTGGTATCTTAGACTATAAGCATGCATTATTGGCTACAAAGCGGACTTACTACTCTGATTTGATCAACAAAAACAAGCATAACTCAAAGTTCTTGTTTGACACGGTGGCAACACTTTTGCATGGACAACCACCTGTAGTTCGCTCTCCTTTTACAGCACAAGATTTGCTGGATTACTTTGGGAAGAAAGTAGAAGACATCAGGTTAAACATATCCCGGCATGCCTTAATCCAGCCACCACACCCTGCTATTGATGTGGGCGCCACTACTGAGGTATTACCTAGATTTACAGAATTTGACAGTATCTCACTAGGCATGCTGACAAAACTCGTAATGTCAACAAAAAGCACAACCTGTCTATTTGATCCTATACCAACAAAACTATTTAAGGACCTGTGGCCCACTCTTGGGCCGACTGTGCTGGAAATTATTCATCTTCCTTTCACTTCTGGATCTGTTCCTAAATGTTTCAAATCTGCAGTGATTAAACCATTACTTAAGAAACCTAATCTTGACCCTAGTATATTGACAAACTATCGGCCGATATCTATCATTTTTCTCTAAAAGTCTGGAAAAAGTGGTGTCACGGCAGCTCGTAGACTATCTTACTGAGAATAATCTCTTTGAGCCACTGCAGTCTGCTTTTAGAAAATATCATTCCACAGAGACAGCTCTCACTAAAGTGGTGAATGATCTTCTGCTTACAATGGATTCGGACACCACTACGGTTCTGTTGCTGTTAGATCTCAGTGCTGCATTTGATACAGTGGATCATCATATTCTACTTGATAGGCTGGAAAATCATTTTGGGATTACTGGGAGTGCCCTTGCATGGCTGACGTCATACTTGACCAGTCGTTCTCACTGTGTTTTGTACAGTAACACTACCTCTAACCTTAGTGACATGAAATTTGGGTTTCCACAGGGGTCTGTCTTAGGCCCCCTGCTTTTCTCCCTTTATATAGCACCCCTTGGGCACATATTGCGGCATTTTGGGATTACCTTTCACTGCTGTGCAGATGATACTCAGTTATACATGCCAATAACTGCTTGTAATCTCGTTCACATAAAATCCTTAGAAGATTGCCTTGCAGCAGTGAGAAGTTGGATGTCTAGAAACTTCCTACTTTTAAACTCTGATAAGACTGAAATGATGGTTCTTGGTCCAGTGGGACATCGGCATCAATTTGACCAGTTAACGCTCAGCCTAGGCTCGTGTGTCATACATCACACTGACAAAGTGAGGAACGTTGGGGTAATTTTTGATCCTTCATTGTCCTTTGGCCTCCCCATTAGAAATATTACTAGGACTGCTTTCTTCCACCTGCGAAATGTAGTGAGATCAGATTTTAAGGTTCTGCTACTAACCTATAAAATTATTCATGGACTGGCACCCTCCTACCTAGCTGACCTAATTAAACCTTACGTACCGGCCTGGGCTTTATGTTCTCAGGGTGCAGGACTACTTTGTGTCCCTAAGGTGAATAAGAAGTCTGCGGGTCACAGAGCTTTCTCTTATTGTGCCCCTGTTCTGTGGAATGATCTCCCTGCATCAATAAAACAGTCAGATTCTGTGGAGACTTTCAAGTCCAGACTTAAGACGCACTTATTTTCCCTTTCATATGGCTAGCATACTGGTACAGTTTTGTTTTACGCTTTTTACTCTTTTAATTCATTTTGTTAGTAATTGGAGCGGGCCGCGGCCTCAGCTTTACCTAAATTCTGGGTCTTTTAGTGAAGTTTAGGGCTAGTGGCCGGCGATCACCTTTGTATTTCTCTGTTTTTCTTGTTGTTTAATGCTAACAAATTATACACTATTTCTTGTCTTTCTTTATGCCTGATTCTGTTTTTTCTCTCTGTTTAAGGTGCAGCTCCATCCAGAGATGGGAGTTGTGTTCGTGTTGGCGATCCTCCTGTCCTGTGCGCCAATAGCATTTCTTGTATATTTGTCCGTGAATTGTTGTGTGAATTGTTCTGTAATTTATGTTTTGTAGCATGGCCCAAGCAGATGGTCACCCCTTTGAGTCTGGTCTGCTTGAGGTTTCTTCCTCAGAGGGAGTTTTTCCTTACCACTGTTGCTCTGGGGGTTGGTAAGGTTAGACCTTACCTGTGTGAAGTGCTTTGAGGCAACTCTGTTGTGATTTGGCACTATATAAATGAAAATAAATTGAAATTGAATTGAACTGAAATTACTCTTCTGACCTGCTGCAACAATGCATGTATGAGCTCAAATTAAATATGCGTCCACCAACTCCTCATGTTAGCCACTAAGTTTTAGTTCTAATTATTCGAAATCATGCAGAAAGGTTTATGCTCACTTATTATTCAGTAAGCCTCGCAGTGTGGACTGGTGATGATTTTTTTAAATTACTTTTTCATACAATATATAAGTAGGAATACATTTGCAGTGACCTTGAAGGGCTCTTGACATTTACACTTACATTGACTTTTACTTTTATGCATTTCACATGATCATTTATCAAAAAGTGACTTCAGGGGCAGTAATTATAGTTCAAGTTTGATATTCAGTTTAATAAATCCTTTTCCTTGCATTCTTTTAAACATCTTACAATTTAACTCCTGGCAACATTACAAGATGCTTGGTTGAAAACTATATATTACAAATTACAAAGCAAACAAACAAAACAATCAAACAACAACAAAAAATACTCCCATATGCTCTGAGGTTAAAAGCCATAGTGTTGTGTGGGCCGCTGAAGAGGAGGTACTGCTGGCCCACCACCACCAGAGGGCGCCCTGCCTGGAGTGCGGGCTTCAGGCACGAGAGGGCGCTGCCGCCTCACAGAAACAGCCGGGGTGACAGCTGTCACTCATCAACTATGACAGCTGTCACCAATCACCTGGTCATCACCCACACACACAAAAGCCGGACGACATCTCCACCTCATCGCCGAGATATCTTCTACCTTCATGGTAAATTCTCAGCCGTTGTTGTGTTGTCACACGTTACGTGTTTTCGTGTGTGTTGAACTATTTGCAAGTGTCTGGATCGCTATTTTCAGCTGTAGGCTGGGTTCGCGGATGGTGGAGGAGTGACGCACTTCACTCCTCACTCCGAACTTCAATAAGTAGGATTACAGACTCTGTATAAACTGTGTACAGGAGGTGGAGGTGTCTTTCCCACCTGACCAATACAAAAGAACTTGCTGACTGTTTACTGGGTGTGTTTTCCACACACTCATTACTTCTGTCTTCTGCTTCCTGCCAGCAGTACCAGATCCGACAGTCGGAGACGGTGACCACCTGGGGACTCAGGACTTGGCAGCTCCAGTATCCTTCGGGTTCGGTGGCAGTGGAAATCGTGTGGGATCCGGTTCTACTCGGGACAGACGTCTCCTATCCGCGAGCCTACCCACACGTCACTTTGTATATTTTGATTGTGAACCAAATTCTGCATTTGTCTGTATTTCGTTGTGGACATTTCACAACAGTAAAGTGTTGTATTTTTGACTCATCTATTGTCCATTCATTTACGCCCCCTGTTGTGGGTCCGTGTCATTACACTTTCCCAACAGGATATCTCGGCCATCGTCATGGATCCCAAGGGGCGTCAACCATCTGTTGAACAGCCAATGGAAGAGCAGGGTGCACAGGCGTCTGCAGGAGGCGTGATTGGTGAGTTGCAGCAAATCCTCACCGCCTTTACTGCTCGGTTGGATCTAATGACCAAGCAGAACGTCATCCTCAATCGCAGGATGGAGGCTCTCACCACGCAGGTGGAAGCGCGCGCTCAGGGCGCTGCTGCAGCTCCTCCTCCTGCTGACCTGGTGCTGAATATAGACATTCCACTGGTTATTCAACGACCCCCCCCACCATCCCCTGAAGCATACATAAGTCCCCCAGAGCCGTACGGGGGTTGTGTGGAGACGTGCGCGGACTTTTTAATGCAGTGTTCGCTCGTCTTTTCACAGCATCCCGTGATGTACGCATCGGACGCCAGCAGGGTGGCTTATGTAATTAATTTGGTTCGAGGCGAGGCACGCGCCTGGGCTACGGCACTCTGGGAGCAGAATTCACGGCTCCTTACCTCTTATACTGGGTTTGTGAGGGAGTTAAAAACAGTATTTGATCACCCAAACAGAGGCGAGACTGCTTCTATGGCGCTGCTGTCAATGAGACAGGGGCGTCGGAGTGCAGCTGAGTATGCGGTCAACTTCCGCATTGCCGCTGCGAGGTCCGGCTGGAATACCGCTGCACTCCGCGCCGCCTTCGTAAATGGACTGTCGTCAGTCCTGAAGGAGCATCTGGTGGCTAAGGATGAGCCGCGGGATTTAGATGGGCTTATTGATCTGTTCATACGATTAGACAATCGGTTAGAGGAACGCCGTCGGGAGCGAGACGAAGGGCGTGGTCGGGTACGCGCCGTCCCTCTCCCTTCCGGTTCCGAAAAGGTACTGCCCTCCCCACGCTCCACTGCCTCAGCGCTCCGTTTGGCGACAGCTCCCCCTGCTGATGAAGCTATGGACACGAGCAGGGCTAAAGTCAGAGCCACTAATAGACAAAGGAGACTGGTCCGCGGAGAGTGCTTTATCTGCAGCTGAAACGAGTATCAGCAGAGAGACTGCCCCAAATGGTTAAACACCAACGCCCGCTCTTAGAAACTGGGCTAAGGGTGGGCCAAGAAATACACGTGGGACAAACCCGTCTTTCTGCACGACTCCCAGTTACGATCCTGAGTGGGGATCTAACCCTTCAGGCCCCCGCACTGGTGGACACGGGGTCAGAAGGGAATCTGCTGGAAAGCAGATGGGCAAGGGAGGTAGGGCTCCCACTAGTGGCGCTTCCTTTGCCATTGAAGGTGCGGGCACTAGATGGCACCCTTCTCCCTTTAATTACACACAAGACACTGCCAGTAATTTTGGTAGTGTCTGGGAATCATCGGGAGGAGATCGAGTTTTACGTGACTCTTTCTACCTCCTGCATGATTTTGGGCTTCCCTTGGATGATCAAACAGAACCCCCGGATTGATTGGCCGTTTGGGGTTGTGGCTCAGTGGAGGGAAACCTATCACCGGGAATGTCTAGGATCCTCGGTTCCGCCCGGTTTGACAGCTAACGAGGAGGTTAAAGTCCCCCCCAATCTTGCGGTGGTGCCTGAGGAGTACCACGATCTCGCTGACGTCTTCAGCAAAGATCTGGCACTCACTCTTCCCCCACACCGTCCGTACGATTGCGCCATCAATTTGATCCCGGGCACTGAGTATCCGTCCAGCAGGCTGTACAACCTCTCACGTCCTGAGCGCCAATCAATGGAGACCTACATCCGGGACTCGTTAGCTGCCGGGTTGATCTGGAACTCCACCTCCCCCATGTGTGCAGGTTTCTTTTTTGTGGGCAAGAAAGACGGCGGCCTCAGTCCATGCATTGACTACAGGGGACTGAACAAGATCACGGTCCGCAAACGGTACCCTCTACCCCTGTTAGATTCGGTGTTCATGCCCCTGCATGGAGCCCAAATATTCACGAAACTCGATCTTAGGAACGCGTACCACCTGCTTCGGATCCGGAAGGGAGACGAGTGGAAGACGGCATTCAACACCCCATTAGGTCACTTTGAGTACCTGGTCATGCCGTTCGGCCTCACTAATGCCCCCGCGACGTTTCAGGCTTTGGTAAATGACATCTTGCGGGACTTCCTGCACTGATTCATCTTCGTATACCTAGACGATATTCTCATTTTTTCCCCGGATCCTGAGACCCATGTCCAGCATGTATGTCAGGTCCTGCAGCGGTTGTTGGAGAACCGGCTGTTTGTGAAGGGCGAGAAGTGTGAGTTCCACCGCACTTCTTTGTCCTTCCTGGGGTTCATAATCTCCTCTAACTCCGTCGCCCCTGATCCGGCCAAGGTTGCGGCGGTGAGAGACTGGCCCCAACCGACAAGCCGTAGGAAGCTGCAACAGTTTCTCGGCTTTGCGAATTTCTACAGGAGGTTCATAAAGGGCTACAGTCAGGTAGTTAGCCCCCTGACAGCTCTGACCTCCTCCAAAGTACCATTTACTTGGTCGGATCGGTGCGAGGCCGCGTTTAAGGAGTTGAAACACCGGTTTTCGACTGCACCAGTTCTGGTGCAGCCCGATCCTAGCCGCCAGTTTGTGGTAGAAGTGGACGCCTCGGACTCAGGGATAGGAGCAGTGCTGTCCCAGAGCGGGGAGTCCGATCAGATTCTCCATCCTTGTGCCTATTTCTCACGCAGGTTGACCCCAGCTGAGCGGAACTATGACGTGGGCAATCGGGAACTCCTCGCGGTGAAAGAGGCTCTTGAGGAGTGGAGACATCTGTTAGAGGGAGCCACGGTACCATTTACGGTTTTCACAGACCACCGGAACCTGGAGTATATCAGGCCTGCCAAGCGGCTGAACCCCAGGCAAGCCCGCTGGTCATTGTTCTTCGGGCGTTTTGACTTCCAGATCACCTACCGCCCCGGGACCAAGAACCAAAGATCGGATGCTCTGTCCTGGGTTCACAAAGTCGAAGTCAAAACCGAGCTGTCGGATCCGCCGGAATCCATACTTCCTGAGTCCACTATCGTGGCCACCCTCACCTGGGACATGGAGAAGACCGTCCGGGAGGCCCTGGCATGGAACCTGGACCCAGGTAAAGGACCGAAGAACCGCCTCTACGTCCCACCAGAGGCCAGAGCTGCCGTCCTGGACTTCTGTCTTGGTTCCAAACTCTCCTGCCATCCGGGGGTGCGAAGGACTGTGGCAGTGGTCCGGCAGCGCTTCTGGTGGGTGTCCATGGAAGCTGACGTCCGGGACTATGTCCAGGCCTGCACCACCTGCGTCAGGGGAAAAACTGATCACCAACGGGCACAGGGACTCCTCCAACCATTACCTGTGCCCCATCGCCCCTGGTCCCACATCGGCCTGGACTTCGTCACGGGCCTCCCACCGTCCCGGGACATGACTACCATCCTCACGATAGTGGACCGATTCTCCAAGGCGGCCCACTTCGTGGCCCTTCCGAAGCTCCCTACGGCCCAGGAGACAGCAGACCTCCTGGTCCACCACGTCGTGCATCTGCATGGGATACCCGTGGACATCATCTTGGATCAAGGTCCCCAGTTCTCCTCTCAAGTCTGGAGTAGTTTCTGCCGAGAACTGGGGGCCACCGTGAACCTCTCGTCCAGGTATCACCCGCAGACCAACGGACAGGCAGAACGGGCCAACCAGGAATTGGAGCAAGCCCTGCGCGGTGTGACGTCCGCGCACGCGACGGCCTGGTGTGAACATCTGGCCTGGATCGAGTATGCGCATAACAGCCAGGTGTCCTCTGCCATCGGCCTCTCCCCGAGGTATGTCTGGGGTATCAGCCCCCATTGTTTCCTGTGGTGGAGGGAGAGGTCGGTGTGCCCTCGGTCCAGGCCCACCTGCGGAGGTGCTGTCGGGTGTGGCGCACCATCCGTTCTGCCTTGTTGAAGGCCCGGACGAGGGCTAAGGCCCATGCAGACCGCCGGCGTTCCCTGGCCCCTGCATACCAGCCTGGGCAGGAGGTGTGGCTTTCTACGAAGGACATCCCCCTCCAAGTGGACTCACCCAAGCTAAAGGACAGATACATCGGTCCATTCAAGATTCTCAAAGTCCTCAGTCCAGCCGCAGTGAAGCTCCAGCTCCCAGCTTCACTGCGGGTCCACTCAGTTTTTCATGTTTCCAGGATCAAGCCACACCACACCTCACCCCCCTGTGCTCCCGGAACGGCGCCGCCTCCTGCCCGGATCATCGATGGGGAGCCGGCTTGGACTGTGCATCGGCTCCTGGACGTCCGCCGGAAGGGCCGGGGTTTCCAGTACTTGGTGGACTGGGAAGGTTATGGACCCGAAGAACGCTCCTGGGTGAAGAGGAGCTTCATCCTGGATCCGGCCCTCCTGGCCGATTTCTACCGTCGACACCCGGAGAAGCCTGGTCGGGCTCCAGGAGGCGCCCGTTGAGGGGGGGGGGGGGGGGGGGGTCCTGTTGTGTGAGCCGCTGAAGAGGAGGTACTGCTGGCCCACCACCACCAGAGGGCGCCCTGCCTGGAGTGCGGGCTTCAGGCACGAGAGGGTGCTGCCGCCTCACAGAAACAGCCGGGGTGACGGCTGTCACTCATCAACTATGACAGCTGTCACCAATCACCTGGTCATCACCCACACACACAAAACCCGGACGACATCTCCACCTCGTCGCCGAGATATCTTCTACCTTCACAGTAATTTCTCAGCCGTTGTTGTGTTGTCACACGTTACGTGTTTTCGTGTGTGTGGAACTATTTGCAGGTGTCTGGATCGCTATTTTCAGCTGGAGGCTGGTTTCGCGGATGGTGGAGGAGTGACACACTTCACTCCTCACTCCGAACTTCAATAAGTAGGATTACAGACTCTGTATAAACTGTGTACAGGAGGTGGAGGTGCCTTTCCCACCCGACCAATACAAAAGAACTTGCTGACTGTTTACTGGGTGTGTTTTCCACACACTCATTACTTCTGTCTTCTGCTTCCTGCCAGCAGTACCAGATCCGACAGTCGGAGACGGTGACCACCTGGGGACTCAGGACTTGGTGGCTCCAGTATCCTTCGGGTTCGGTGGCAGTGGAAATCGTGTGGGATCCGGTTCTACTCGGGACGGACGTCTCCTATCCTCGAGCCTACCCACACGTCACTTTGTATATTTTGATTGTGAACCAAATTCTGCATTTGTCTGTATTTCGTTGTGCACATTTGACAACAGTAAAGTGTTGTATTTTTGACTCATCTATTGTCCGTTCATTTACGCCCCCTGTTGTGGGTCCGCGTCATTACACTTTCCCAACACATAGTATAATTCCTGAATGCTTTCGGATATTTAGATCAGAAAGAGTTGCACAGGGTCAACATGGAAATGATTGAAACGTGCTTAAAAAAATGTTGAACTATTTGGAATCTCGAGGGAGCATCTTGAGCGTTTTGCGCGTTTGTGGCGCGATATTGCGTCGCGTCACGTCGCGTTGCCCTCCTCCCCAAAAATCGCGATGACCAATCAGGGACTGAATATGTAGTGACGTGGAGATGTCTGGAGTTTGACTGAAGATGTGAACATGTCCTGTACCTGGTAGCAGCCTGTGAGCAGGACTTATGTCTCTTTTGTCCTTTATTTCACAATCATGACAGAGTTTTTGGAGCGAACAGCAGCACAACAGCAGCGGGGAGCGGAGTTTCTTTTTATCTTTATTTTACGTGCGCGCGCGCACGAATCGTCCTGGAGATTATTTTACTTATTAAGTACACAGCTGTATAATAAAGCAAATGGTGACTGGTTTCTAAACACAATTATGACAGAGTTTTTGGAGCGAGCAGCAGCCCTACTTGCAGCAGCGGGAGCGGAGCTTTTTCCTTTTCTTTTTTTTTTTACGTTCGCGCGTGAGCGAATCGTCTGTAGAGAATATTTTATTAATTAACTACACAGATGTATAATAAAACAAATGGTGACTGGTTTCTAAACACAATTATGACAGCGTTTTTTTGGGGGAAGAGCAAGCTGCAGCAAGCAGCGGAGTTTCTTTTTTTTTTTTTTTTTATTGTTTACATGTGCACGCATGAACATGACAGTTGATCCTCAAACTGGGTCCCACAGAGGTGGAAGGAGCGCTGAAAGCGGCCATCACCCAGACACAGCTCCTGCAGCAAATAATGATACTCTCTGTATTGGGAGCTTTTCACAGCAACTCGCTCCGTGTGATCAAGGTCCGTCATGTTAGCTTTACTGACAACCGGAGCCGGCGAGTGGAAGGGAAGCTCCTCCTATTTGATGACGCACTGGGGCGAAAGTCCACCCAAGCAGAACGACACACCGGGCAAAGGAGGCGCGTCCGTCGCCTGGCGACCCACGCAAATTTGTAGCGTCTGATCGCACCCGGTGTGAACGCGGCTTAAAGCCTGGTTCACACAGCAGGATTTTAAAATTATCTGGAGGTTTCCAAAACCTGAGAGACATGGAGATAAAAAAAAAAAAAAAAAATCATAGATCTAACAGGTTTGGTCGTACAGTGTGTGTTCAGCCACACGGTAAAAACAGCACACCACACATGAACATTCTCAGGTCAGACAGGAAATCTCGCAAAATCTCTTGAGATTAAACGTGACTTCAGAGTAAACAGACGGAGATAGTTTGTGGACTATTTAAAACAGAGGGGAAAAAAGATACAAAAAGAAAAAGAAAAGGTGTTCCTTAAAGGAGTGGAGACAGCGTGAGCACCGGACTTCTGGTAAGTCAGAACAGCTGTTTTGATTTTATTTTCCGCTCCGTGTGTCTGTCACCTCACTTTCTGATTGGCTGCACGTCACATTCAGCAGGCTGCGTGCTCATTTGTGGTCGGAGGACACCACACACGCTGTGATATCGGGCCAAGACAATCCAACATGTTGGATATCCCTGATTTGCGATCGGAGCGCCCCTGACATCCTTCCGAGGAGATCAGAGCGCTCTTAACACACCACACACGGCAGGAATATCTGATAAGATTATCTTTAGCGTCATCACGATTGTCATGGCATCCTTAAGATTGTCGGAAGGTGGTAAGGAAAAACTCCCTCCAATGATTTTAGGAAGAAACCTCAAGCAGACCACACTTAAAGGGGTGACCCTCTGCTTGGGCTATGCTACTGACATAATTAACAGAAAAATTCACAAAATGAAAATGCTGGAAATGTTGCTGGTGCGCAGGACAGGAGAGTTTCAGAAACAGACACCACACCCATCTCTGGATGGAGCCGCACCTCAAAGAAAAAGAAAAAAAAAAAACAATCAGGCAACAGAAAAACAACAAATACAGTATAATTTGTCAGCATTAAGCAGCAAGAAAAACAAAAGAAATACTAAGGTGATCGCCGGCCACTAGCCCTAAGCTTCACTAAAAGACCCAGGATTTAGATAAAGTTGAGGGTGCGTCCCGCTCCGTTTCCTAATAAAATTAATTAAATCAAATCAAATCAATTTTATTTATATAGTGCCAAATCACAACAAACAGTTGCCCCAAGGCGCCTTATATTGTAAGGCAAAGCCATACAATAATTAAGGAAAAACCCCAACGGTCAAAACGACCCCCTGTGAGCAAGCACTTGGCAACAGTGGGAAGTAAAAACTCCCTTTTAACAGGAAGAAACCTCCAGCAGAACCAGGCTCAGGGAGGGGCAGTCTTCTGCTGGGACTGGTTGGGGCTGAGGGAGAGAACCAGGAAAAAGACATGCTGTGGAGGGGAGCAGAGATCAATCACTAATGATTAAATGCAGAGTGGTGCATACAGAGCAAAAAGAGAAAGAAACACTCAGTGCATCATGGGAACCCCCCAGCAGTCTAAGTCTATAGCAGCATAACTAAGGGATGGTTCAGGGTCACCTGATCCAGCCCTAACTATAAGCTTTAGCACAAAGGAAAGTTTTAAGCCTAATCTTAAAAGTAGAGAGGGTGTCTGTCTCCCTGATCTGAATTGGGAGCTGGTTCCACAGGAGAGGAGCCTGAAACCTGAAGGCTCTGCCTCCCATTCTACTCTTAAAAACCCTAGGAACTACAAGTAAGCCTGCAGTCTGAGAGCGAAGCGCTCTATTTGGGTGATATGGTACTATGAGGTCCCTAAGATAAGATGGGACCTGATTATTCAAAACCTTATAAGTAAGAAGAATAATTTTAAATTCTATTCTAGAATTAACAGGAAGCCAATGAAGAGAGGCCAATATGGGTGAGATATGCTCTCTCCTTCTAGTCCCTGTTAGTACTCTAGCTGCAGCATTTTGAATTAACTGAAGGCTTTTCAGGGAACTTTTAGGACAACCTGATAATAATGAATTACAATAGTCCAGCCTAGAGGAAATAAATGCATGAATTAGTTTTTCAGCATCACTCTGAGACAAGACCTTTCTAATTTTAGAGATATTTAGAGATATAAAAGCAGTCCTACATATTTGTTTAATATGCGCATTGAATGACATATCCTGATCAAAAATGACTCCAAGATTTCTCACAGTATTACTAGAGGTCAGGGTAATGCCATCCAGAGTAAGGATCTGGTTAGACACCATGTTTCTAAGATTTGTGGGGCCAAGTACAATAACTTCAGTTAAATCTGAGTTTAAAAGCAGGAAATTAGAGGTCATCCATGTCTTTATGTCTGTAAGACAATCCTGCAGTTTAGCTAATTGGTGTGTGTCCTCTGGCTTCATGGATAGATAAAGCTGGGTATCATCTGCGTAACAATGAAAATTTAAGCAATGCCGTCTAATAATACTGCCTAAGGGAAACATGTATAAAGTGAATAAAATTGGTCCTAGCACAGAACCTTGTGTAACTCCATAATTAACCTTAGTCTGTGAAGAAGATTTCCCATTTACATGAACAAATTGTAATCTATTAGATAAATATGATTCAAACCACCGCAGCGCAGTGCCTTTAATACCTATGGCATGCTCTAATCTCTGTAATAAAATTTTATGGTCAACAGTATCAAAAGCAGCACTGAGGTCTAACAGAACAAGCACAGAGATGAGTCCACTGTCTGAGGCCATAAGAAGATCATTTGTAACCTTCACTAATGCTGTTTCTGTATTATGATGAATTCTAAAACCTGACTGAAACTCTTCAAATAGACCATTCCTCTGCAGATGATCAGTTAGCTGTTTTACAACTACCCTTTCAAGAATTTTTGAGAGAAAAGGAAGGTTGGAGATTGGCCTATAATTAGCTAAGATAGCTGGGTCAAGTGATGGCTTTTTAAGTAATGGTTTAATTACTGCCACCTTAAAAGCCTGCGGTACATAGCCAACTAACAAAGATAGATTGATCATATTTAAGATCGAAGCATTAATTAATGGTAGGGCTTCCTTGAGCAGCCTGGTAGGAATGGGGTCTAATAGACATGTTGATGGTTTGGAGGAAGTAACTAATGAAAATAACTCAGAACAATTGGAGAGAAAGAGTCTAACCAAATACCGGCATCACTGAAAGCAGCCAAAGATAACGATACATCTTTGGGATGGTTATGAGTAATTTTTTCCCTAATAGTTAAAATTTTATTAGCAAAGAAAGTCATGAAGTCATTACTAGTTAAAGTTAAAAGAATACCCGGCTCAATAGAGCTCTGACTCTTTGTCAGCCTGGCTACAGTGCTGAAAAGAAACCTGGGGTTGTTCTTATTTTCTTCAATTAGTGATGAGTAGTAAGATGTCCTAGCTTTACGGAGGGCTTTTTTATAGAGCAACAGACTCTTTTTCCAGGCTAAGTGAAGATCTTCTAAATTAGTGAGACGCCATTTCCTCTCCAACTTACGGGTTATCTGCTTTAAGCTGCGAGTTTGTGAGTTATACCACGGAGTCAGGCACTTCTGATTTAAAGCTCTCTTTTTCAGAGGAGCTACAGCATCCAAAGTTGTCTTCAATGAGGATGTAAAACTATTGACGAGATACTCTATCTCACTTACAGAGTTTAGGTAGCTACTCTGCACTGTGTTGGTATATGACATTAGAGAACATAAAGAAGGAATCATATCCTTAAACCTAGTTACAGCGCTTTCTGAAAGACTTCTAGTGTAATGAAACTTATTCCCCACTGCTGGGTAGTCCATCAGAGTAAATGTAAATGTTATTAAGAAATGATCAGACAGAAGGGAGTTTTCAGGGAATACTGTTAAGTCTTCAATTTCCATACCATAAATCAGAACAAGATCTAAGATATGATTAAAGTGGTGGGTGGACTCATTTACATTTTGAGCAAAGCCAATTGAGTCTAATAATAGATTAAATGCAGTGTTGAGGCTGTCATCCTCAGCATCTGTGTGGATGTTAAAATCACCCACTATAATTATCTTATCTGAGCTAAGCACTAAGTCAGACAAAATGTCTGAAAATTCACAGAGAAACTCACAGTAAGGACCAGGTGGACGATAGATAAATAGCAAATAAAACTGGTTTTTGGGACTTCCAATTTGGATGGACAAGACTAAGAGTCAAGCTTTCAAATGAATTAAAGCTCTGTCTGGATTTTTGATTAATTAATAAGCTGGAATGGAAGATTGCTCAGAATCCTCCGCCTCGGCCCGTGCTACGAGCATTCTGGCAGTTAGTGTGACTCGGGGGTGTTGACTCATTTAAACTAACATATTCATCCTGCTGTAACCAGGTTTCTGTAAGGCAGAATAAATCAATATGTTGATCAATTATTATATCATTTACTAACAGGGACTTAGAAGAGAGAGATCTAATGTTTAATAGACCACATTTAACTGTTTTAGTCTGTGGTGCAGTTGAAGGTGCTATATTATTTTTTCTTTTTGAATTTTTATGCTTAAATAGATTTTTACTGGTTATTGGTGGTCTGGGAGCAGGCACTGTCTCTACGGGGATGGGGTAATGAGGGGATGGCAGGGGGAGAGAAGCTGCAGAGAGGTGTTTAAGACTACAACTCTGCTTCCTGGTCCCAACCCTGGATAGTCACGGTTTGGAGGATTTAAGAAAATTGGCCAGATTTCTAGAAATGAGAGCTGCTCCATCCAAAGTGGGATGGATGCCGTCTCTCCTAACAAGACCAGGTTTTCCCCAGAAGCTTTGCCAATTATCTATGAAGCCCACCTCATTTTTTTTTTTTTTTTATGAATTAAAAGAGTAAAAAGTTTAGAACTATACTATGCCAGTATGCTAGCCATACGAAAGGGAAAATAAGTGCGTCTTAAGTCTGGACTTACAGAACAGACAGAACAGGGGCACGATAAGAGAAAGCTCTGTGACCTGCAGACTTCTTATTCACCTTAGGGACACAAAGTAGTCCTGCACCCTGAGAACGTAAAGCTCGGGCCGGTACGTAAGGTTTAATTAAGTCAGCTAGGTAGGGAGGTGCCAGTCCATGAATAATTTTATAGGTTTGTAACAGAACCTTAAAATCTGATCTCACTGGGACAGGAAGCCAGTGAGAGATGCCAAAATGGGTGTAATGTGGTCGAACTTTCTGAACCAAGTGGAGACTCCTAATGCTGGACTGAGGTAATTCAGAAAATAGAAAATTGCAGTAGTCCAATCTAGAAGAGACAAACACATGAATCAGGGTCTCAGACAGGATGGGTCTGTAGACAGGATGGGCTGATTCTTCTCTATATTTTGCAGGTGGAAGAAAGCAGTGCTCATAATATTTCTAATGTGGAAGTCAAAGGTCAACGTAGGATCAAAAATTACCCCAAGGTTCCTCACTTTGTCAATGTGATGTATGACACACAAGTCTAGGCAAATTGTTAGCTGGTCAAATTGATGCTGATGTCTCACTGGACCCAGAACCATCATTTCAGAGTTTAATCACAGTTTCACAATTCTATTGTCAGTAGTGAAATACATCTGCGTTTCACATTGATTTTCACTTTACATGTTTCAAAAATACACAACACTGTTGAATTAGGATATTCTTCTCTTGATTTAAGTTTGTTTTAATACCAACAGGATCCCCCCCAACTCAAAACACTGTTTACCGTGTTTTGAAATACACATTATCTTAAAAAAACATTCAAGTGCAGGAACTTATTAAGGGGTAAATGAATGAATTATGAGTGAACAGTAGAGTATTATACAAATAATGAATGTTTATGAGTTCAGTGGTACGAATATTTCACGAGGTGAAAGCTGGAGCATACGATTCAACGAGGTGAAACTAGATGAGTTGAATGGCGCTTGTGCGCGGGTGTACTACAGAAAAAAGACTGTGTACTTCCTTAGTGCAGCGAAAAAAAAATCAAGTCAGAAATTAGTCTGTAAGCCTCCAGATGGCTTACAGCGCAGTGGATTTGTTTTGTGTGTGTGTGTGTGTGTGTGTGCACGTTGTGTGTGTGCACGCACATGCATGTTTGTGCACATGTGGGTGCATGTGTATAGGTGTGTGTGTGTGTGTGCAGAGTACAATGGTTCCAAACATATGGAATCAAATTTGCACTCTAAATGGAACCAAGCTGCACTCTAAATGCAATGCAACACAAATGGGACAAATAATTCATGTCATGTGACATACAAAGCACCAATCAAATGACAAGGATCCACTCAGCTGTTATACAAATGCAGATATTTCATAGCAGTTCCCTTGTTTTGTACAGAATAGCAGCAGTTTTAGCAAACGTTTGGATGCATGTGCCTTATAAATGTTGGTATTAAATGTCATGTTAACATGTAAACAGAAATAATGTTGGAAAGTGATAAGTAGCTCCAGCTAGTTTAAACAACGTGTCCAGCATAGTTAATGTTATGAGTAATCAATGTTACTGAGATCTCGCAGCGCGGCGACCTCTCTGAGGTTTTGCGGGATTTGAAACCTGAAAAGGGCGGATGGTGTTGACCAGTATTTAATCATTTTAAAAAGTAATTTTAAGGTGGAATCCAAAATACCAAAAAACCAAAATGAAAATACAGTCTGCTTAAAAAAAAAAAAAGCCTGAACAAACAAACAAACAAAAACAAAACTTGCTATAAGGCTCTGAAGATCATTATAAAGCACAATTAACCAAAGGAAAACATGAAGCCGTAGGGATGCAGCTTGTCATATTTATACAACAGGCAGTCGTATGTATTTTACAACATATGCCGCATGTCATAAATAATGTGACTTTGATTCATTTGAATAATCCAATCGGTGCTTCTGAACACAAATAACAGTGGCATGCAGCTCAGAGCGGAGACAACAATCTGTCCTGTTATCCTGTTCTACAGAACATGCTGTCGGTGGGAATGACATAAGAAACACATACAGGCTGTCTCAGTAAATGGTAAATGGACTGCATTTATATAGCGCTTTTCCATCTGCATCAGACGCTCAAAGCGCTTTACACATAATGCCTCACATTCACCCCGATGTATAGTATATAAATATATATAAGTATGTTTTGAAGCAGGGCTATAAAAATCACCACAGAGCTGCTCTGAGGGTCTCTCATGGTTCCTGCCCAAATGTCAGGCAGACACATATTAATTCTGCAAATGATCACAGTTTTTAATTTTTACCAAACTGAGACAGTAGGCATCAATGTGGAAGTGAAGCGATGAATTTTAAACTCCTTGGTCTTCTCTTTTAACTTGCAGATCAGGACTGATCCATCGGAGCATCAAGTAATTAGAGTCTGCAGAGTTTTTTTTTTTTTCTCCTGCAGTCTTCTTTCTGACATTAAGCATTCAAAGGAAGGGCTGGTATTGATTATGACCTTGGCTATAAACTCTAAGCAACTCATTCTGGCTTTTCTGTGTATATCCTCAAAGCTGTAATGTACGAGCGTCTTTATGGAAGGAAATGAGAAGAATTTTTACCGATAAATCAGTTTGCCGCTACTCGCAGCTCGTATTTCACCAATCCAGAATATGAATTCTTTCGAGCTGTCAGTTTTGACCTCCCTTGCGGTTGAGTGCAGCACGGCACTCGGTGTGTTTGTGCGTTATTTTCTCTGCAGAGCGCACTCTGCTTCAAACTGCTCCATCACTGGCAGAGTGGTGTAAATGATTTGACTTAATGTTCTTTCAGTCTCGTGTCCTGTTCTATTTTCTGCATGATGCCATAAGGATATCTTACAGTACTTTGTGGGACGGCTGCGCGTGGATATTAAAGCAGCAATTGATGCAGTCGTGCATTATTGTACGGTATTATGAGGGCATAATGGGCTTCTGATGCTCACCATTTTCTTATGTTGGAATCAGAAAATGAGGACATCCCAGAGGGCTCTGTGAGTGAAATTTGAAGTGAGTCACAATGACTTTATAGTCCTTTCTGCATTACTTTCAGCAGAGCTGCTCTTTGCTTTTTCGTGGCATAGTGCAGAGAACACGCTTTAGGCCTCAAGCCTCTACTCACCCTTTGTCTGAGTGTACTCTACATTGGAATATCAGTCCAGCCTGCACTGCGCTGCATTGCTGAAACAAAATAACCCCATTAATTACAAGCTTTGCAACTAATTAATCTGAGTTAATAGCATGTATCTTCTTTTTCTGAAAATATTTCCCCTCCAAATCACAAGGCATATACAGCGTGAACATATGAGGCTCTTTGGAACGCAAAAACAATGTGCAAAATAAATGTCACTTTTATTAAAAAACAATTACAGAAATATTTTAAGGTATAAAATGTATATGCTGCTATGAGTATGATTTTTTGCTGCACTACAAAGTTTATTTTGAAATATTTTTATCACCTCAATTATGGTGGTGTGTATGATGTGGCAGTTTGAACTTTCCATGTCAGGGTTTTTTCTGATTTTGGAATACATCTGTAATCCTGGGCAATTGACAAAGAGTGTGTGTGGGGTTGAACTCCTGTAACAGTGGAATGTGCCGTTCATTTCTAAACTGGACGCTGTCTTGATCCGGTATGTCATCTGACTAGCACAGGAATTGTGAAAAGACGTGGACATCAGCACATTAAGACAGACGTGCGGAGGAGTTCCGCGCGTCGCGGTGGAGCAGCATGGCGCAAAGCAACGCCGTGATGAAGCCTTCCAGGACATGTTCTGGCATGTCCAGCTCATGCACAATCACAATCGGATAATCACACGACTGAAAAGCAACCAGAATCCATCTGAAATCCACCTGAAAGCCATCCTGTGAGACCAACACGAAGGTGGTTTTGTGCCGCGTAATGAACGGCTCCATGGCGCGTCCCTCCGCTTTTCTTTCCATGAAAAAAACTCCTGTAACAGTGGAATGTGCCGAAAAAGTGCTGATGTCCACGTCTCCTGCCTTTTTGTGAAAGTCAGATGAGGTCCTGGATCAACAAAGCCTTCACGTTGGAAATGATCTGGTTGTTTGAGCATGTCGATCGGTGCTGGGAGCGCGCCGCGCTCTCAGCAGTTGTGGGCCATCCTTAAAGCGGCAGTAACACTCCTTAATCTGTATAATCCCCATAAAATCGTCCCTGAAAGCCATATTAATTTTCCGAACGGTGTCCACCTGGAGGTCTCTCTCAGTTTCTGGAAAAAAATTGATGCGGCAAAGCTCCAAATCTTTCAGACATTTATTCGCAATAAAAATCCGACGAGAGGGGTGGACCACTGCTCACACAAAGCCTGCTCACAGGTGAATGACGCAACCGACAGGCGTGAAAAAGCTCACACATGCGCACGAAGGTTCAAGCTTCTCTGATGCAATCACACGTGATTCAAATCCATATGGTTTTTGAAAAAATAAAAAGGTCCGATACTTTTCTCACAGACCTCGTATATATATATATATATATATATATATATATATATATATATATATATATACGTGGTCTGTCCATAAATTAACAGTCCTTTTTATTTTTTAAAAAAACTATATGGATTTCATTCATATGTTTTTACGTCAGACATGCCTGAACCCTCGTGCGCATGCGTGAGTTTTTCCACGCCTGTCGGTGACGTCATTCACCTGTGAGCACGCCTTGTGGAAGGAGTGGTCCCGCCCTCTCGTCGGATTTTCATTGTCTGGAAATGGCGGAATTTTTTTCAGAATTTTTTCAGAAGCTGTTAGAGACTGGCACCTGGAAACCATTCAAAAAATTTATCTGGCTTTCAGTGAAAATTTTACAGGCTTCACAGAGAATAAGGACTTTAACTACAGGTTTAAGGACCCCTTTAAGGACGGTTGGTGCGCCGCGCTGCGAGCTGCGACGATGCGACGATGCGGCACAAACCACTGGATCATTTCTAAGCTGATGGCTCTGTGGATACGAGACCGTTGTGTGCTCTTTCTCTGGTTATCACAAGACCTGGACATCAGCCATTTTCCGGCAGATTTCACTTTTAACAAGAGATTTTGTCATGGAAAGCCGCGCGGAGGCTTCGCGCGTCACGACCGATTCGCTGATGAAGCGAGACAAAGGAACACCTCCGTTTCGGAGTGTTAGAGGACAAGTTGGGACATGTCCAGCTCTCCACAAGTTCTTTTATACTCACTCGACTGGTAAGCACTGAAAGCCGAGATAGACATATCTAGTATCAGGCAAACTGATACTAAAATCATCACCAAGAGGAGGGAACATTTTGGATTTTTTCTGTAATGGCAGCCATTTTTGATTTATTGCATTTTAAGTACATTTGATAAACAGGATCGTATTTTCTCCACTCAGAGGAGGTTGCATTAGGGCTTCCTTAGACCTGCTCTTTATTCACTGTGGGCACATTTTTCACTTCATCTGCAAGTCCTGCACCACTATGGACAAAAGCTTAAATTCAAAAGAACTCAAAAATGACTTCAGTGAGTATAACTCAGTTGCAATATTGCAAAAGATTAAAAATATGTTTCCTTGATGTTATTTTGCAAAAGTTGTTACAGCCGGAGGGAGTAGTGAGTAGTGTCCCTTGATTGAGGAGAGTAACGTCAACTTAGAACATGGCGCCATTTTGGTTCCATCTGCACTGAACTACTGAGTGAACCTTTTATGTTTTCAACAATTTTTCTAATCATTTAACCACATACAGCGCCACACGCAGGTACAGGTGCTATCAAAATTAATATAAAAATAGGTAAGTTATCAAATTTACATAAATTTATGATGATTTATTTAATTCATTTAAACCTTGATTTATGCTTCTGCAGCTCTGTAACAACTCTGTAACAACTCTGTGTCCTGCAATGACATGCATGACAGTTTTAAAGTTCTCTGTCACTGGATTATGCTTTATTATGGATTAATTTGACCCTCAACAAGCTCTTCTTTCTGCAGTCATCACCTTCAATTCAAAGGTAAGCTGTACAATTTCCTTTTTTCCAACTGTGCTTTAAATTTGCGGACTTCTCTGATCCATTTTTAATCAGACTGCGCACTGCAAAAACTATTGTAATATGATGGCAGACGAAGGAGTGAAAGCAGAAAAGTGTCAAATCACAGCCTTTTGTGTCTGATTTAACAGGTGCGCGTCAAGCTGTGGGTCCGAGTCTGACCATGGTGTGGAAAGATAAATGATCGGACTTTAATCACAGAAATGACTCCGCGCCCACTTTCCTCAAATCGGCGAGTATCAGCGCTGAACTTTAATTTGTACCTCTGTTACTGTGCATGTCCAGGCTGCTCTGGGTTTTTAATGGAAATACATTGTGATTGGATGGGACATTTTATCCAATGTGAGCAAAAATCCATTATACAAAATCCATTATATACTGTGTTTATTAGATGGAAAACAATACAAAAACATTAGGACTTTTTTGTCCGGTGACTCTGAATATCCAGTTTATACAATGATGGTTTAGTTGAGTTTTACTGTACATGGGACTAGGGATGGGTATTGATAAGATTTTATCAATATCGATGCCATTATCGAGTCTGCTTATCGATACCACTTGTGAATTTTCTGTGTACTAAAAGTAGGTTTTACAGGTTTTCTATGTCAGCAACATTTTAAATTGGTCACTGTATCCTTGATCTCTGGACATAAATATAAATAAATAAAGTCTGTAGTTTTGTCAAAAGCATTTCCTTTCTGACATTTTGGCATGAATGTCTCTCCATACCTCTGAGCTGAGCCCAGCTGGCTACTGCACGTCAGTGCAGGACATCTCATTTTGGGAGGAAAAAAACATTTTGATCGATTGCAGTTTATTTGTATTACAATATTTGGAAAGAGGTGTCAGTTGATTTAAACAGTGTTTTGCTTTGAAGTTATTAATTCTGACTGGACTCTATCATTCTAACTTGACTTGGCACAGAGCTGCGCAGCGTTTGGAGCTGTGTGAACAGAACGGAGAACGATTCTTGTTTCTTTCTCGCAACAAGGCAGGAGTCCCAGTTAGTGACTTTAATCTGCACAAAAGTGACTCACGATTGACATATTCAGGGATGAAAGTGGTGAAAAACAAAAAAAGCCGTAACAAAATTACCTCCCAACACCACCCGCATGAAAATGTTTGAATTCTAGAACCTCTGAAATGCAATCTGGGACTATTCCAGACGATAAACTGCAGTGAGTGCAGCATCCATTTAGTGAGAAAAAAACCCTTTCCTTATTCAAATTCATTCCAGTAGTATTCTGCTCCTACTAGGATGCAGCAGTTTTCTAGCTTGGCAGATCTGGAGGAAATCACTGAAGAAATTAACAAATTGAAAATATGGTTTGACCGAAACAAATTGTCATTAAACTTGAATAAAACAGGGATGAAGTGGAGGTGTAAGAGTCACTAGGTTTTCACAGGATATTTATTTTTATATTTATTTATTTATATTCATTGTTAGTTGGTTTTAAAACACTCAGCGTGACCAACCTGCACCACCCCACAACCCACAAGACGAACGGTCTTAGGGCAAGTGAGGTTGGGGTTAGGGAAGCAGGGAAATAAAAAACAACAAAACAAAATGACCCAATCCCAAACAGAAAATACCTAAGTTCAAATAATAAAAACCAACGATTGGCTGAGTCCAGCCGAGCTCCGAACCGCCAGTCGTTCACTCCACCAGAACCGCCTCTAAACACCCAAACAATTTATAACCCCTTACAAAAAAAACAAAAACAGCCCAAATAACTAATTATGTTTTTTTGTTTTTTTTGTGTCCATTATTGTGCCTGTCCAAGAACACCTGGAGATATCCTTAAAGGATCCTAACAATGGAGAGTTATTACTCCACCACACAGTGACCCAAGCTAAAGCGTCACCTCGGAGCAGATTTGTCACATATGAGACACGGCTACCATCAAAAAAGAAGGAAGCCGGTCGCTGAGCAAAAACCAGAGAACATTGCATCAAAAACGGAGCACAGGCTTCGCCGTTTCCCGCATAAGGCTCCGAATGACCAATAATTGGTTCGGAAGCCGACTCTCTGGGAGACGGAATTATCTGCACTGGTATCGATGGTGCCGCAGCTGGAGCAGCAGGAAGCGGAACGGCTTGCGCTGCAAGCTCCGTAATGCGGGCACCTGTTTGTTTACTTAGGTTTGCGAGATACTGTAATTGCTCCCATATTTTCTCCAAGTATTCTTGAACTCTTTCGGCAAATGGAACCGCTTCTGCCGCTGGGTCCATTTTGGAATGGCTGGGAACTACTGTTATGTGCCGACGCAGGTTGAGGAGCGGACCTGCGTCTGACTGAACCCAGCGCTAAATAACCAGAAAGCGGTTCCAAAAACAAAACATTTATTTCCCTTTCGTGCAATAAGTGTGTACAACATAAAAGTGCGTTTGTCTGGTGGAGTGAAGGACGGTGCGCTCTCCAGCGCCCAAAGGGATCGAAGCCCGGCGCTTCTGGACTCAAGTTCACCGCCAAACACCCCCCAGGTGGACACGACAAACTGACTCTGTGAAGGATAGAAGAGGTGAGGTAAGTCAACAGGTACAACTAATATCCTTCAAAGGCACACACTATCAGCAACACATTCAGGTCTGAATTTAAGCTTTATGTAAATGAGCAGCTTCTCACAACAGGTGGAGGATCATCAGTCCGCACGCCATGGCCGTGAGAAGCGAGCTGCACAATTCTCATCAATGTTCAAATATACTGCGTAACAAAATACCAAATTACTGTTAACACTTATTCAGACAATCAATCACCTCTGATGTGTGCTGACAGCATGTGTCCCTCACCCGTCCTCCTTCACAGGCATGATGTGTCAAACCCAGGCGTGGTCCTCAGCATCTCACAAACGAACATCACAAGGTCGAGTTCCCGGCAATTCTGCTTCAATCACTCATGGCTTAATTGCAGAATGCCATCTCATTATCTGCTTCAGCTGAAAGTCTTTAAGTTTGCACGTGAGCATCATCCACAGGTGCTGCAAATCATGCTGATGAGGGTGAAGGACTCTTCTGCCAGCACCTTCTCCACAGACAAAAACCAGTTTGCATACCACCTGGAGAGCAAAGAAAAGAAAACAACACAAAAACATCCAGCCAAACCCCCCAACACACAACATTTACCTCTCAAAACTTTGACGATGAAGTCCCTTCCATCCCACATAGCTGACTTTATTTTCTCAAAGAAGGCACACATCTTGAATCCCTTGCTGTGTCTATTTGTGCATCCAAACGCACAACAAGCTGTACTTTCTAGCGAATAAATAAATAAAATACCTGGATTTACATGTAGACAGATTAACAGCAAACACAATTTTGGAACCAAGATGGCACCATGAGTCATGTGACCTTTTTTTGGACTTGTCATGTTTCTCAATCAAGGGACTCTAGCAGTGGGGACAAGCTCCCACTATCTAAAAAGTGCTCCCATATAGCATGGGTCTCAAATAGCTCCTGGCAACTAAGTCCAGCTCCTGGCCTGCTTGAATGGTTTAGCTTCTAAGCCGGTGGAACTGCTTCTACTGACAGAAGAAGGCACAAAGGCGGATCTCTGGTGCCTCAAAACCAGTTGCTTCGGGTAGATGGAACTTGTCAGCCTAGGAAGCCAGTTCATCTAGGAGAAGGAAACTCTGATCTCAAACCTCTGCTGCCATGTGGCTATATCCAGTCTTGGAGAAGGCTTTCAGGAATAAACATTGAGGAACAATCTGGAGTCAGAGTCCCTAAGGTGGTCTGTTGCTGAACTTCAGAACTTTCCCAGCAACTCCTGTGACGCTGCCACTGCCAAACTGCATTGGCTTCTGCCTTTCCTTTAGACCACAGTGACAGTGTGGAGAGGGGGGACCTGTTCCATGAAAAACAGTGGATCTTCCATATTAGCCTGCCCAGGCTTTGTAGCTCCACTGGAGAGGACAGTCCAGCATCATCACAACATGTCGGCACAACAAGAAGTGACAGTTTACTGGTTTTAGATTCAATCTTGAAAGGCAGGTCACAAATTCTGCACCAGGCAACAATAACAAAAGAAGAAAGAAGACCACAGTTCTTCATTTTGCAAGCTGGAAGGTCAGGATCTTGTGCACTGGCCTCTCTGTTGATCTGCAGCAAATCGACAATGCCTTCAAAACTGCTGTCATTGACAGGGAACTCTCAGGACTAAATGTTGACATTGCCTGCCTTGAGGAAACTTGGCTGGCAGACAGTGGTACCATCAAGGAAGCAAATTACACCTTCTTTTGGCAAGGGAAGTCCTTGGACAAGTCCCGTCAGCACAGTGTTGGTTTTGCTGTGAAGAACACCCTGGTTGCATGCATTGAGCCACCGTCAACTGGCAGTGAGAGAATCCTTACTGTCTGGCTGTCAACATCTTCAGGCCCAGCCACTATCATCAGTGCATATGCTCCAACCCAGAGGAACAACAGGTCTACAAGTCCCTAGACAAATTGATATCTGGGATTCCCAGCACAGAAGGCCTCTACCTACTTGGAGACTTCAACGTCAGAGTTGGTGCTGAACACAAGGCCTGGCCTACCTGCCTAGGTGTCCATGGAAGGGGCAAGATCAACGACAATGGCCAACAACTGATGGAGTTGTGCTGCTATCATGGCCTATGCATAACCAACACCTTCTTCAAATGCAAGGATATCCACCAGGTGTCTTGGAGACACCCATGGTCCCATCACTGGCACCAGCTGGATCAAGTTATCACCAGGCATGCAGACCTTGCCAGTGTTTTCCTGACCCGCAGCTACCATAGTGCAGACTGCGATATGGATCACTCCCTCATAGCCAGCAAGGTACACATAGCTCCAAGGAAGCTGCACCACTCTAAGAAGAAGGGTTGTCCACACATCAGCACCTGCTGTGTTGGCAGCTCAGAGAAAACACAGCAGTTCCTCAGCCAGTTGCAAGAAACCCTCACTGAAGATACACCGGAAAGTGAGGAGGGTGTCATTGATGCCAAGTGTTCCCATGTCTGAGATGCTGTGTACAACTCGACTATCAATGCCTATGGGAAAAAGAAGCACAAAAACCTAGATTGGTATAAGGCCCACTGGGAGGAAATGGAGCCTGTGACTGAAGCCAAAAGGAGAGCCCTCCTGGCCTACAAGGCATTCCCAGCACATTAGAAGCCCTCAAAGCTGCCAAGAGAAAAGCTTAGCAAAGCGGCCGCCACTGCACCAGCTCATACTGGCTGAACCTCTGCAGCAGTATATAGACAGCTACTGACACTGGGGATGCAACAGGCATGTATGAGGGCACAAAGAAGGCAACAGGCCCATCCACCTCCAAGTCTGCCCCACTCAAGTCAAAGACAGGCAAAGTCATCACAGACCAGGGGAAGCAGCTGCAGCGCTTGGTTGAGTACTATCTCGAGCTGTGCGCAACCCAGAACATTGTTGCAGTCACAGCCCTTGAGGACATCCCGGATCTGCTGGTCATGGAAGAGCTAGACACGACACCAACCATGGAAGTGCATGGAAAAGCCGTTGACTGCCTCGCTAGTGGGAAGACCCCAGGGAGTGACGGCATCCCATCAGAAGTCCTAAAGAGTGGGAAACCTGTGCTGCTAAAACATCTGCACAATCTTTTCTGCCTCTGCTGGGACCAGGGACACATTCACCAGAACATGTGAGATGTGAGCATCATCACCTTGTATAAGAACAAACGAGACAGAAGAGACTGCAATAATTATCATGGCATCTCCCTTCTCAGCACTGTTGGGAAGGTCTTCGCCCGTGTTGCCTTAGCGCATCCATCGACATTATAAAGGGTAGACGGCGCATCAGCCGCTGCTGCCTATTGATGCTGACGAGCCGTGGGGCCGCCATCTTACACGGTTGTTCAATCCGTTCCAGTCAGTGCTGTTTGGCAGGCGCAGCGCATTTAATCAATTCTAACTCTCTGAATACTAAACTGATTTTCACACAGTTTTTTTTTCCTGCAAACGTCACACATGTAGCTATGTTACAGGACAAATGGTTTGTCATATTTTAATATTCATAGTGGGATTAACAGTAATAGAATATTATGATATAGCCTAGACTGCAGACAGGTATTTTGCAAACACTGTAAACACATACATTATACATACAACCCCAATTCCAATGAAGTTGCGTTAAATGTAAATAAAAAACAGAATACGAGGTCTGTCCATAAAGTATTGTACCTTTTTATATTTTTTTTAAACTATATGGTACTACCAGACCTTATTCTCTGTGAAGCCCATAAAATTTTCACCGAAAGCCAGATACATTTTTCGAATAGTTTCCAGGTGCCTTTCTCTAACAGCTTCTGAAAAAATTCTGATGGAAAAAAACCCCAAGCATTTCCAGACAATGAAAATCCGACGACGGGGCGGGACCACTCCTTCCACAAGGCGTGCTCACAGGCGAATGACGTCACCGACAGGCGTGGAAAAACTCACGCATGCGTACAAGAGTTCAAGCTTGTCTGACGTGAAAACATATGAATCAAATCCATATAGTTTAAAAAAAATAAAAAGGTACGAGACTTTATGGACAGACCTCGTACATATTTCAGAAAAGCTTGGACAGTGGTATGTTTACCACTGTGTTATATCACCTTTCCTTCTAACAACACTCAATAAGCATTTTGGAACTGAGGACACTAACTGTGAGTGTCATGACTGGGTATAAAAGAAGTGTCCCCAAAAGGCTCAGCCATTCACAAGCAAAGATGGGGTGAGGATCACCACTTTGTGTGTTAAAAATAGTCCAACAGTTTAAGAACAATGTTTCTCAACATTCAGTTGCAAGGAATTTAGGGATTCCATCATCGACAGTCCATGATATACTCAGGAGATTCAGAGAATCTGGAGAACTTTGTACACGTAAGCGGCAAGGGCGAAAACCAACACTGAATGCCCGTGACCTTTAATCCCTCAGGCGGCACTGCATTAAAACCAAGATCATTGTGTAAAGGATATTACGATGTGGGCTCAGGAACACTTCACAAAACCATTGTCAGTTAACACAGTTTGCAGCTACATCTACAAGTACAAGTTAAAACTCTACCATGCAAAGTGAAAGCCATACATCAACAACATCCAGAAATGCCGCTACCTTCTCTGAGCCTGAGCTCATTTGAAATGGACAGATGAAAAGTGGAAAAGTGTGCTGTGGTCTGATGAGTTCACATTTCAAATTGTTTTTGGAAATCATGGATGTTGTGTCCTCCGGACAAAAGAGGAAAAAGACCATCCAGATTGTTGCCAGCACAAAGTTCAAAAGCCAGCATCTGTGATGGTATGGGGGTGTTTTAGTGCCCACGGCATGGGCAACTTACACATCTGTGATGGCACCATCAATGCTGAAAGGTACATCCGGGTTTTGGAGAAACACCTGCTGCCATCCAAGCAATGTCTTTTTTAGGGACATCCCTGCTTATTTCAGCAAGACAATGCCAAACCACATTCTGCACTTGTTACAACAGTGTGGCTTCGTAGTAAAAGAGTGCGGGTACTAGACTGGCCTGCCTGCAGTCCAGATCTGTCGCCCATTGAAAATGTGTGGCACATTATGAAGCACAAAATACGACAATGGAGACCCCGGACTGCTGAACAACTGAAGTCGTACATCAAGCAAGAATGGGAAAGAATTCCACCTACAAAGCTTCAACAATTAGTGTCCTCAGTTCCCAAATGCTTATTGAGTGTTGTTAGAAGGAAAGGTGATGTAACACAGTGGTAAACATATCACTGTCCCAGCTTTTTTGAAACGTGTTGCAGGCATCCATTTCAAAATGAGCAAATATTTGCACAAAACAAAGTTTATCAGTTTGAACATTAAATATCATGTCTTTGTGGTGGATTCAACTGAATGTAGGTTGAAGAGGATTTGCAAATCATTGTATTCTGTTTTTATTTACATTTTAGACAATGTCCCTACTAAATTTGGCTAAAACTAAAATAATGTTATTTGGAAATTATAAAAAAGACAAACAAATTCAGTTAAACATACAAGGGGTAAACATAGAATGGGACAAAGAGAATAAGTTTTTAGGTGTCATTATTGATGAAAGAATTGATTGGAACACTCATATTCAACATATTCAAAAGAAATTATCAAAAAGTATTGCAGTGTTAAATAAAGCAGAGCATGTTCTTGATTGTAGAGCACTATATACTCTGTATTGTTCATTGGTTGCACCCTATCTGAATTACTGTGTTGAAGTTTGGGGCAACGATTATAAAACTACATTGCAACCATTATTCATTCTCCAAAAAAAAAAGCATTAAGAACAATTCACAATGCACTTTATCAGGACCACACCAACCCATTATCCATTAAATCTAAAATATTAAAACTCCATGATATGATTGTGTTTAAGACTGTTCAATTAATGTATAAAGTCAAAAATAAGCAACTGCCCTTTAAAATTCAAGAATTTTTCACAGAGAGAGAGGGAAAATATAATATAAGGGGCTTGTATTATTTTAAAATTGCAGGGGTTCGAATGACCGGGAAAGGTTTCTGTGTCTCCATTTGTGGCCCTAAAATATGGAATAAACTGAGGAGGAACTCAAGCGATGTCCAAATATTATTCAGTTTAAATATCAATATAAAGAAATGATGTTCTCTGGATATGTGACTGATGAAGAAAAATGAGTTTGTGCTCTATGAGTTGCTGAATTGTGAATGCAGTTTGTTCGGTAACATTGGGATTGTGTCCTATGAGTTGCAGTGATTGAGCGGCTGAAATAGGGAGTGGGAATAAATGGGTTTTTTGCTTTCCCCTCCCACTCCATTTCAGACTAGATTTAACTGGATGGATGTATAATTTTTTATATACATATGTACAATTTTTATTTCTTTGGTTAATGGGGTAGGGATCTACAAGCTTTGCTTCTGCCTAACCCCTTTCGGCCGCATGGGTGCTCTGTTGGACTATTTTATCTTTTTTTTGTTGGGCTATTTTCTCTTTTTCTTTCTTTGTATGTTTTGTTAATTGCTTGGATCCATGTGTGGCAAAATGGTTGTCCATTCGGCTGCTCTCGTTTGTGTTCAGGGTCGCCACAGTGGATACAACCAGATCCGCATTGATATTTGGCACAGGTTTTACGCCAGATGCCCTTCCTGACGCAACTCCAGTGTAACCTGGAGAAACACACACAGCCGCTGGTGTTCCAAAGAGGTCTCCCATCCAAGTACTAACCAGGCCCCGCACTGCTTAGCTTCTGAGATCTGACGGGATCAGACTCCTAGCAGTGGTCTCTTTGTTCCATGAGAACATGCACAGTACAATTTGCTTCAATGGTGCAACACCAAAGGCCTTCCCAGTGAGCAGTGCATTGAAACAGGGCTGTGTCCTTGCACCGACGCTCTTTGGAATCTTCTACATGCTGTACCAGTATGCCTTGAAGGATTCCAGCGAGGGAGTCTACATTCACACCAGGGCAGATGGCAAGCTCTTCAACATCGCTTGACTTCGCGCCAAGACCAAGGTTGTGGAGGTACTCATCCATGAGATGGTCTTTGCCAATGATATGGCCTTGACATCACACTCCGAAAATGGTCTGCAGCAGCTTGTTAATCGTTTCTCTTGCACCTGCAAGGATTTCAGAATGACCATCAAACTGAAGAAGACAAACGTTATGGCGCAAGGGACAGTTGCTCCCCGTAACATTGGCATTGATGGGTACAGCCTGGAAGTCGTGGAGGACTTCACATACCTTGGGTCAACCATCTCTAACTCACTCTCCATTGATGCAGAGATGAACAGCAAGATTGCAAAGGCAGCAGCAGTTATGGCAAGACTCCATGGAGTTGTTCCAGACAGTCTGGAACAACTTCAGCCTCACTTAGAAGTCAAAACTGCACATCTACCATACCTGCATGCTCAGCACACTCCTCTATGGTAGCAAGGCATGGACCGCCTATGCCAGACATGAGAAAAAGCTCAACAACCTCAGCAGGCATCACAGTACACGTACAACAAGTGCAGCAGAGATTGTCACTCGCACATTGGACTGATAAGCCATTCACACAGGTGCAGATAGAAACAAAAGACAAAAATTTCCTGTATATTTTTATTGTCATTTGTGTTGGTAGCATGGCCCAAGTAGAGGGACCCAAGCAGACCCTTTGAGTCTGGTCTGCTTGAGGTTTCTTCCTTAAATCATCAGAGGGAGTTTTTCCTTACCACTGTCACCTGTGTGCTTGCTCTAGGGGTTAGTAAGGTTAGACCTTACTTGTGTGAAGCGCCTTGAGGCAGCTTTGTTGTGATTTGGTGCTATATAAATGAAATAAATTGAAATTGAATTGAAAGTGTATAAAGACAAACAAACAAAAAAAAGAGCAAAAAACAAACTGGACATTACACCATCATCTCTCGCAGATGGACGGATGCCAGGATATTTTTCAAAAAAATATGAACGATTCAGTCTATATATTCACCATTTTTTCCAAGTGCCCAATCAATTTTGGAAAAGAAATACGAACCCATGTGGAACATGTATATAATAGAATTATATTTCTTTCTCTGTGCTACTTATTTGACTATATATTTGTGTTTGTTCCACTCTGTTCTCTGTCCTTCAGCCTGTGAAAGTGTCACTGAATTTTTGCCATGTAGTCCATTGGCTGAGGGGGATCCCGTGGCTATAAAATGTCCCCTATTTTTTTTTTTTTTCATATCTTTAAACTAGACCATTGGACATATCAAAAACAGCTGGTTAGACTTTTGCTACCCCGGCAGCAAGCAAGAAAATTACATAATCAGCCACACCCACTTTCGGCTTCTGTAGTTGTATTATTCAGTGGTAACAGAAACATAAATTGCAATATCTCAAGATTACATAAGTCTTGTTACAGCTATTTGGCATATGATAGACGAAATGGTCATCACTGTCACTGAGGGACTTCAAATGTTTGGCAACGTGATCCATTCGAATATCTGCAGCCTCTCGAGTGCGTTTTCTCCCAATTTCACCACTGATTGTGGCAGCCCTTACCAAAAAATAGTACTGATAAGTATATAAAAAGTAAACTAGAAGTATACTTGAAACATACTTGCATATACTACTTTTTGGTAAGGGAACTCCTGTTTTCTTTTGGCAAATAATGCACTTGTCGACTGCGACTTTGTCGACCTTGGCCGGAAGCAACTTCGCCCCACTTGTTCCTGCCTCCATCTTTCATTGACTTCATGCAGGTTCCTGCAAGAAAGAGAAGGATACCTCAGCTAACTAGTAAGAAAGTGGCCAGTCATGCATGCGCATATACAGAGGAGCAGACACGTGCCCCTCTATTCTGATAGAAATATTGAATTCTCATGCTAATTTGAATAATTAATATGCACAATTATAAGAGGGCTAAAATACAAACATTTAGAGGTACTGTATATATGGTTGCTGTGTGGCTTGTAAATCTCAATCAATCAATTTATGTTTCCCTTACCACTGAATAATAGAACTACAGAAGCCAAAAGTGGACGTGGCTGATTACATAATTTTTTCGCTTGCTGCCGGGGTAGCAAAAGTTTAACCAGCCGTTTTTGATATGTTTAATGGTCTAGTTTAAAGATACGAAGAAAAATTTAGGGGACATTTTATGGCCACGGGATTCCATCAGCCAATGGACTAATGTAAATGTGCAGGATTTTTTGGTTTTCAACAGATAGTAGAGCAAACGTTTTTTTTCAATGAGATGCATTTTATTATGGATATGTTTATATTTCCATGGTTATTCCAAAGATTGCTATGGATTTGAAAAACTGTTGATAATTTCTGGCTGTGTGAATTTCAGCAGGTTAAAATCATCCATATTGAATGGGTAGCTGCACTAGCAAACTTTCAACAACTACAAGTAATAGAAGTGTACAATTTGCCATCAGGTGGTGATACTACCACTCCACAAAACAGTTGCATGATTTTTTTTTTTTTTTTTTTTTTTTAGGCAGTCAAGGTCAGCACGTGACGGGAATGTCAACACTGTTCCATCAAATCAGTCCACCAGAATTACATATTATTCAGAAATACATCACGATGCTTAAACTAGTTTTCAGCTGTTACAGAGGTTGATGTGAAGACACTGTACACCAGGTGACACTCCTCTCACATCTCTAAGTGATTTCAAAGCCGCCCTCAGCAGTGTTACTAACGTCTGTTCCGAATAACAACAAAAAGGTAAGTGGAAAACATAAAGACTGCAACACCTATAATTCCTGTGAGGCGACACTCATGCTTAACAGTAAGGAAACAATCTAACATCACGGAGTGCACCGTTCCCCAGAGGGAGTGCCATCGTACTGCTGCCATAAGAACTTTCAATTTATCATTCCCTGTGGGTACAGCACTGTACACACCTGACACTGGAATTAAATTTGGGCAAATGGAGCACATCGCCTGTATCTCAGCTGCTGCTGCTGCAGGTGGTGGTGGTGGTGGGGGTGCTGCTTTCTGTTTTCTCTGCAGCCCCACAGGGTGTATGACAGGCTGCTGAGTTTTTGCACAAGGGTCACAATGTTTGGAGCTTTAAATGCCCTCACATACAACTGCTATTCAGGCAGATATTTAGGAATACAGAATATTCTTCTGATTGTAACCTTCAGGGTGTAATGTCAACATAATGCGCTACAAACTCAGAGCAATGGCAGTGACTGCAGGCCATCACAGACCCCCACCCCCCACCCCATGTGTTGCCTTCCTCTCTGATCCATTTCTGTCAGCTTCAGTTTAAATTGTATATTTAGGTGCCATTACAAGCCCTCTGACTCCAGCAGAGCAGTTCACTTGTATAAATATTGATCAGGCTGCTGTGGCTTATTCAAATAGTATATGAAATCAAGTGATGGTATTCTGTTTCAACCTCGCGCGTTAATACGTATAGAGCATGTACTTTGCTGCAGCGCTTCACTTGTTTAGCAGCGTAAGATCATGGTGGTGTCAGGAGCCGTACAGCACGAGGTCAGCTGACCATCTGCATCGCTCACCTGGTGTCCTATTACAAGCTACCTGCTGCACTGAACCCGTCAAATGGAATTAAGGTAATAACATGCATTTGGCTGAAGCTGCCTCGACAAGCATATGCTCAGAGGAATAAGATGTTTGATGCCATCCGGAGTTGATAAAAGCAGAGAGCGACAAGAGCAGAATGAAGTGAAGGCTGTGGTTCTTTGCAGTGCAGATGACATTCAAAGGCAGGCAGAAGGAGGGGGTAAATCAGTTAATGTCTTTTAAAATATATTTTTTATTGTTTGATAGAGTTGTGCAACACACAGCTAGGTCTGTAAGTGTTTGAGTTGCAATACAGTTTTTGCAAATTTGGCTCTGTACACCACAGCACTCACTCATCTTCAACAGCTTTCTTGAATTAAGGGGCGGGGGGGGGGGGGGTGAGGCAGGGTACACGCTTGATTGGACTCCACTGTCGCAGGTCCACATCGAGACAATCAAACACATTCACAGCCACATGCAGACCTACAGACAATTTAAAGTTTCCAATCCACCTAACCTGCAACATGCAAAGTAAGTAAGTAAGTAAGGTTTATTTATATAGCACCTTTCAAGATAGAAATCACAAAGTGCTTCACATAAGAACAGAGAAATTAATAACAGCAGAAACATAAAACCATAAAAACTAGGTAAAAGCCAGCCTATACAAAAGGGTCTTTAGCTTCACTTTAAATGTTTCAACAGAGTCCACGGAGCGTAGGTCCAAAGGCAATGCATTCCACATTTTAGGTGCCACCACCTCAAAAGCACAGTCTCCCCTGGTCTTCAGTCTTGTCCTAGGCACAACCAATAGGCTCAGAGACCTACTTGTCACATATGGATGTAATAGCTTGGTGATATAAGATGGCATTTGACCATGCAGAGCTCTAAAAGTCAGCACTAGAATTTTAAATTGGAGTCTGAAATGGATGGGGAGCCAGTGCAAGGAGGAGAGGATTGGGGTTATATGTGACCTCTTTGATGACCTTGTCAGCAGCCTCGCAGCCGCATTCTGAACCGTTTGTAAGCGGTCCAAAGAGGACTTGCTAAGGCTAAAAAATAGAGAGTTACAGTAATCCAAACGTGATGACACAAATGCATGAATGATCATCTCCATCTCCGCCCGAGACACAATGCTGCGCAGACGGGCAATATTGCGCAAATGGAAAAAACAAGACTGTGCCAGGCGGGTAACATACGCGTCAAAATTGAGGGAGTGATCGAAAATACATCTGCAGTAAAATGATTAAAAATGCGAGAGCAGATCACAGGAGGAGCAGACAGACAATCCAGATTAAGAGACAAATTAAAAAGAATACAAATAAAAATATCCTCAGAATAAATAGACTCAATATTAAGACCCAGAGTAAAAAGATCTAAAACATGACCTTTGCTGCGTGTGGGGCCAGACACGTGTTGGATCAAGTTGAAAGATTCCATCAGACTGATACATTTAGCAGCAGATTTATCAGAAGCATCATCAACATGGAAATTAAAATCACCAACAATTAAAAGTCTGGACAGCTTGAGAGTTGTAGATAAAAAGTCACTAAACTCCTTGAGGAAGTAAGTGCTTTTTCCAGGTGGACGATATACTAAAACACAATAAAAAGGATTAGTTCTCCCAACTTTTAAAATCAGTGATTCAAAAGATGGAAACGATTCTGAACTCACACGTCGACACACAAAGCTGGTCCTAGAGACCGCAGCAAGTCCGCAACAAACTCCACACAGAAAAGCCACTGGTGGGAATTGATCCCATGACCTTGCTGTGAGGCACCAGTGCTAACCACTAAGCCACCATGCTGCCAACACCACAGCCATGGAGTAGAAATTAAACTGAAAGAGAAAGGAATAACAGACATTTTTGTACATAGGATCTCTGTTTTCAGAAACGATGAGTAATTTGAGGATTGCTTTTATTCCAAATCAACACTTTTTCAGCCTGGTTTACACCTCTTTGGAGGCCACAAGACCTAAATAAAAAACACTGATAAACAAGCTCATTTCAAGCTGATGCTGGCTCACAGATCTGACAACTTGCTCCAGATGGACTGTGTGCTGACGCCCTTCTAATCTCTACAAGGATGTATTCATTTCTTTTATTTCTGTTTAACACTTTTAGTTTTTAAGTGCATCTATTGTGAATCTTATTTAACAAAATTTCTCCTGTTATGAATCTTAGGGGTGGTTAGCGCATGGAAATAGAGACCTGGAATGGACGTCACGTGACTAGCGGCGTGCCGCACAGTGGCCATTACTAAGGGTGAACAGAGCGCCTTGAGCCAATTAAGGCACCTGTTAAACAGAAGCGAAATGAGAGGAAAAAAGGCAGCCGGTGCTTCACCATTAACTGCACCAACTACAAAAACAAATTCTCCAATACTAAAATGAACTGTACAAGAGCCTTAATGTAATTATGTAAAACAAATGTCTATTTTAAAGTCGTTATGTCGCAATTTAATATCGATATACTGAGACTATAACTCAACGTCATTAAGTTCTTTTCATTAAGCTGCGTTCACATGCATACAAATATGTAAAAAAAAAAAAAATATATATATATATATATATATATATATATATATATACAAGGTTTATTAGAAAACTAACCGGCAGTTTTATAAAAAAAAAAAACTATATGGATTTGAATCATGTGCGATTACACCAGACATGCTTGAACCCTTGTGCGCATGCATGAGTTTTTTCACGCGTGTCAGTGACATCATCCGCCTGTGGGCAGGCTTTGAGTGAGCACTGGTCCAGCTCTCTCGGCTGAAATCCTTTGTCTGAGATGCTGCTGGAGACAGCGCACGTTGCTTTATCAAAATTTTTTCAGGAACGGTGAAGGATATCTGAGTGGACACTATTCGAGAAATTCAGCTGGTACTCGGTGAAAAGTTTAACGGCTGATGAGAGGTTGTGGAGTTTCTTTCGCTTTAAGGACAACTCACAAAGCGGATCAGCGCGGCGCGGTCGGAGGTGGCGTCTGTCTGGCTGTTTCAAACTGAAAACATCCTAATTTAAGGCTCTGTTCACCCAGGATGTCGTCAGAGAACAGAGAAGCTTCAGAAGAAGTCGGCATGAGGAGTTTATGCGGACATTCCACTGTTAAAGGAGATTTTGTAATGAAAGAACGTGTGCGCAAATTCGCCGAGTCGGTTCCGTGACGACGACGCAAATCCGTCTGCGCCGCGACAGGAAAAACACCTCTGTGTTGAAAACCATTTGTAAAATTCGGGGGCTTTTGATGGCTTTCAACAAGTGAGTATCTGAGAAATTGTTTAACAGCTGGGCATGTTCCAACTTGTCCGTTAAGGTTTCCAATGGAGGTGTTTTTCCTGTCGCAAACCCCCGCGGTCAGGTCCGGCCCGACATGCGAATCTGCCCACACGTTTTTTCATTACAAAATCTCCTTTAACAGTGGAATGTCCGCATAAACTCCTCATGCTGACTTCTTCTGAAACTTCTCTGTTCTCTGACGATGACCTGGGTGAACAGAGCCTGAAATGTGGACGTTTTCAGCTTGAAACAGCGAGATGACGAAGCCTCGGAGCGCAGATCGCCATCAGGCGCCGTGGACCGTCCTTAAAGCGACACTTACAGACCAAAATCTCTCATCAGCCGTTAAAATTTTTACCGAAAACCAGCTGAATTTATCAAATGGTGTCCACTCAGTTGTGCCTTACAGTTTTGAAAAAAATTTGATCAAACAAAGCAGCAGTCTCTGAGCCATTCCTAAACAATGAAAAAATCGACGAGAGGGTGGGCGACTCCTCACTCAAAGACTGCCCACAGGCGAATGACATAACCGACAGGCGTGAAAAAACTCTTGCATGCCCACGAGGGTTCAAGCATGTCTGATGTAATCACACATGATTCAAATCCATATGGTTTTTGAAAAAAATAATAAGGTCGGATACTTTTCTAATAGACCTCGTACACTTGCAGTTGTTGTTTAATGTTTAATATGATATGTATATGGTGGTCACAGGCGGCATTTAAATTTTAACAGTGTGGTTGGGGGGATGGGGGTGGTACTTTTTACCCTGACTGAGGGTCAAAAGTCATAAATTCTGAATGGCTTTATATCTATTTGTTATAAAATGCTAGTAAAAATCATATATATGTTGTTGTCATTAAAAGACAAGCAATAATATTACAGTGGAAAAAGCAGCAAGGTAAATGAGCACAATGGCAAGGCATACTTCAGATTTATATTTTAATACATAAGGATTTTTTTATCCAGGCATGTATGGGTTCGTTAGAGCTTTTAATTAGCTTGACTTCAACTTACAAGGCTTCATTTATTAAAAAGATATTGAGAATTATGACAGGAAAAAAACATCACAGTAAATGAACAGAATGGTATATTTTCCCCAAATTTCCACACTTTGCATAAACATTTTTTTCTTCCCAGGCATGTATACGTTCATTAGAAAGAGCAATTAAAGGGCTTTAAAGCAAGCCTACATTTATTAAAATCCATTAAGAAATAGCAACGCTAGTGCAAAAAAAGTGATCAGATTATTATTTATGATCGGCACATTTCCACCCTTAGTAATGGCGCCTTCCTGTCCTGAGCGACGCTAATAGATTGAGGTGAGCACGTCCATTCCAGGTCTCTATTTCCATGGGTTAGCGCTTCGCTAGTGGTTAGTCTGCGTTAGCCTGGTTGCCTTCCCCCCCATTTCTTTTATTACTGTTTCTACCAGTCTAATATTTCTAACAGTTTTTCAGTGTAGCTTGGCTATATTCTTGAATTTTCTGGTGCACAAAGTACACTACTTTACACTTTACATAAATCCTGTGTGATGCTGGCAAATAAGCTGGCTCTTTTAGAGAGCTGTGTCCGTAAGATCGAACAGCTTCTTAACTCAGTGGAGTTCGATTTTACGGGCACTCCAGATGGCATTAGTGTCTGGCCGGCTAGCATGCCCATTAGCATCAACCTAGAAACACCGGCTGTGGATGATGGCTTTCGGACTGTGGTTAGGCGCTGTAATCCTTCAATGCCTATATAAAGTGAAACTTGATCCAGAATCTGGATCCAAATTGGGATAACGTCCAAGCTTTAATGGGTTCTTCCATGGCCTAATATCTATCTGTGGTGAAAATTTTGTCAAAATCTGCTGAGGGTCTGGTTAGGTTTAAAACTCCAGCTTTTGTGGCTTCTGTTTATTCTTCTCTACAAGAGTCAAGACAGAAGTCAGACTACCAGAGCAAGAATTTTAGCTGAGGAAGCTTCTGCGATTTGAAGCGAAACGTCCTTGCCTCAAGCAACCCAGTCCAGTCGAGATTCAAGCTTCTCTACTATTAATTACCTCATAGCTTTTGATCAGGAAATCTGTGTTTGTGTTATAAATAATGAACAGTTTTCAAACCTTTATTTGCATTGCACGTTCACCTCACAGATTGTTTGTTCTGTGGCTTAAAGAAGCAGTTTACTCATATTGTGTGCCTGGTATTGTAAAAATAATTACCTCATTAACTGTACTGCTTAATGCATGCCTGCCTTATAAATAAATAATGCACCGTTTAAATTAATTTTGCTTCTTGTTACATGAAGTGGTAAATGCGAGTTGTACTCTGGTGCAAATTACATATTGTATTTTCCCCCTCTCTTTTCATAAAGAAGCATTTTTGGAGAAATGGTGCAACATATATACGGTAATTTGGAAATAAATCATAATTTCAGCAAATGTGCATCTCTGATCAGCATTGCAGCACTGAGGCTCTCAGGATACAGTTATGGTTGGCCCAGGAACCAACAGATAGGACTCAATATGCAGACATAACCTGGAGACAGAGAACGGTTCTTACAGTTTATTTTGGTGAGATGTAGGCAGGCTTGGCTAGAGTGGTCTGACAGCGGAGAACAGGAACAGCTGAACAGGGCAGGCAGAGGAGTCAAATATGAGTGAATTAAACAGGAGGCTGAAGACTGAAGCAAGGCAGATAGCAGCTAAGATTCTGGTGGATCAGACATGGGGGATCTGAGGCACAGAGAAAACAGGTAAACAGACGTCCAGGAAAATAACACCAAAAATACAAAGGATGAAAAATCTTCTCAGAGATTCGGCTAATATATCTGTACCATCATGGGGACTGAAAGATTTGGCAGTGTTTGGATGTCTGAGCCACGGTTAAATACTGCAGTCTCTTGATTGGTGAAAGGCTGCAGGTGAGCAGCCTCAGCAGCTGCAGAGGATCAGATGGGCAGGCCGGAGGAGGGAACCCAGAATCCACACCCAGAAACACAGAGACAGACTGAGACAAGCATGACACACCCAGGGAGGGAAAACAACAAGATGCACAAGGAAAGGGAAAGGCAAGGCCTAAGCCCTAACAGATACAGGCTCTGTTTTTCATGTTCTGCTGAGTTCCATATATCAGTCAAAACACCTATTAAATATTTTTCTTGATGTACAACTGGCTATGAATTCATTTTTGGATGAAGACACAACTGTCATGGAAATATTGTAAGACTGTTATTCTGCTGTGTGAACCAGAGGACTTATTGCAGGCTCACTGAAATGTAAGTAATTATTAAATATGCACATAGATCTAAAATTGTAAAAGTCTGTTATTCTTAATGTTTTTCATCCAGACTTTAACACCGGAAGAGCAGATTTTTAAATCAAAATAGTCCAGGTTATATTGTTGCTCAAATAAGATCATTATGGGCTCCTTCACACATAACACAAAGTTGAGCGCAACAGGCAGAACATGGCTGAAAAACAAACAAACAAGCAAACAAACAACAACAAAAAAAGAATTGGTGAACCGCAAAAAATTCCAGCTGCTGTTGGGAGGCACACATGGTCGGACATGCGTTAATGATCCCGCGGCAACAGTTTTGTGCATGCTCATGTGGTGCGCACAAACACAGCACATTAGAGGTATGATACCACTTCGCACTCATACAGCAGTGGAAGCAATCACATGTTGGACAAATGTACATAAATCAATGAAAATTTGAAAGGACAGAATAATGAGAGAGCACAGAAACTTATATGAACATTATACTGTTACTGTTTCAGTACTATGGCAAAACAATTTCCTTCGGGATTAACAAAGTTCTTATTATTATTCTTATCATGTATAACTGATGCCTGATGACATGACGGTCTGTGTTGGAAATGACGAAACAGATGGATTGTCTGTTAAAATAATTAATTCCTGTTATAAAGAGCAGACAATACAAGAATTAACACCCTTCTGTTCCTTGTTCCTCTGTACATGAACCATGGCCATGGGCGTAAACAAGGAATTAATGTACTGATGTGAATGAAGTCATGCACTCATATCATGAACACATCAGCACACCTGCATGTCTGGTACTACAGCTGTAATGATCATAATGTCCCATATACGTTATGTAATGGGAGGGAATGGCTGTGTATGTGTTACATGACATCCATCGTGGATATGACAGGCTGTCCAGATGTGCACACTGTGTTGGAGAGAGATTGCACTGTACTCCGGCCACTGTTCGAGCATTTTCCACCTTAGCCGCACCTCGACAGTGTTGGATTGTGGTTTGGAGAGGGACACATGACACACTGGCATGCCATTTGTGTTGCTGGTGGGATGGGTGGGGGGAACCGCACACTCATGCCATTTCATTTGTGTCGCGGGTGGAGGAGGGGGAGACACATGACACACTCACGCCATTTGTTTTGTGTGGGGGAGGGGGGGAACGGCACACTCGCTGAGCACTTAGAAAATGCGGGGCCAGTCGCACAGTCACCTCAAAAGTGGTCTGCCTGCTCTCTACTTTCATGCTGGCAACAAAAATGGCCCCACCTTTTCTAAGTGCCCTGCGAGTGGTGTTGGATGTTTGTGGGTGGCACCAGGACTCCTTTCAACTCCAGCAGAGAGTGGGTCAAATGGCCACTCGCTTGGCATTTGGCGTTATTCGGCCATAGGTGTGAAGGCTGCCTCGATTGCCCCCTTTGGCCAAGGTTTGACGTGCCCAATAATTTCGAAAAGCCCCTCGGCCGTGGCACGATTTGTCTGACCTGCGTAAGACATGCCGTGCGAATGTTGCGAGGATGATCAGATGGCAGTGCGACCTCTTCTTGCATGCCGTTCGAATGGGTTTCCGGGCTGAGTGGCACGTAGAGTGCATGTGCTGTGGCCGAAAGGTTGTGACTGCTGTACCAGGTGTTCGAGGCGGCTCTGAAATTTCACAAGTACCATTCGAATCCTCCTTTGTGCAGCATTTGGCCTGAATTGTGTTATGTGTGAAAGGGGACTATAAAGGTGTCATATTGTACAAAACCAGTTTTACATTGTCATGTGTTTGATGTTTCATATTAACCTTCAAGCTAACAACCTATTTTAGGAATTGAAATGACCAAGTGAGGTCATTTATGAAACCATTATATTTTACACAATGTATTTTATGGTTTTCAACCTTTTTTATGTGAAAAAGACTGACCGGATGTTACCACATCATGCTTCTCTGCATCAAACACCAATCTAGAGGAGGAGGATTTCTTTCCCCTATTGTTCCATTTATGCCTGTGCATGGTCTGTAAATCCTGATTGGAATGTTGATTATTTCCTAGTGACTCATCACCCGGTAATCCTCCTGGGGGCAGTGCTTGGCCTCAGGTTCTTCCATAGGCTCGTCTACATGCTTGTTCATGAGCTTTGGTTCGACCACCATTCTTTGCTCAACTCCTACCTGCTCCCCTTGCAGACAGATTATGAACACCTCACTTATGGCATAACATATTTGCCTTAAGAGCAGTAACGTTTGCTATTATAGGTCTGTTAAGCCACCTTGACACTTGCATGAATTTAATCCGAGCACTGCAGCACAATTCGTCATGCCATTGCGACCCGCTTTGTCCAGCTGGATTGTGCGCTTTGTGTCGCTGGATGCCGTATTATATAAAATAATTATTTCGTAGCAGATGGCACATTTGCTCTTGGAATTTCACTGATGAAACCATCTCTTACCGCTCCTGGAATCACAGAGAAACTCACAGGAATCTGCAGCTCCAGCTTGTCTTGTGTGTGTTGTGCAGCGGCGAACACATTTGGAACCGTCTCAAAGGTAATTATAATATTATTTATATTGTAATGGCTTTGTGAAACAGTTGCATTGTCACTCCTTCTTATGAATTTAATAATGTATCTGTAAAATTATGTTTATTGTGGATGTAATAGCTTTTCATAGTTGTTCAGTTGTGCTGTACTGCGGCAGTGAGACGCATTGACTCGCAGTGACACAGTGTTTTAGAATAGATTGCACAATGTTCATGTCTAGTTCACAGGAGTTTAATACACCTTCTGGTGATACTTGGACATGTCATCAATGAAGAACCCAGGGTCGTTGGGTGTTTCAGGTCTTTAATCGTTATACACCCTCACCTGGGCGAACCAGCCGGGGGTGATCAGGCCCCGGCTTGTGTCCAAGTGGCTAGTGTTACATGTATCCTCCCTTTGGATCCTCAGCCACCTTCAGGCCCTCTCTGCAGCCTCTAGTGTATTGTTGATGGTTCTTTTCACCTGCAGTCCTTTCACTCCAAGGAGTTTGAGCCTCGGCACCCGATCTCAACCGGTTCAATACAGGCTTTCCAGCCATTACTCTGGCATTCCCTGATGAGCTCATCGTACGTGGCCCTCTTTCGCTCATTGGCTTCATCAGTTTGTTCCTCCCATGGGACAGTCATTTCCAGAAGGACCACCTGCTTTGTTGACTCTGATGTCGGCACCATATCTGGGTGGAGAGAAGTGGTTGCGATGTTGGCCGGAAATTTGAGATGTTTACCCAAATCAACTTGGAGCTGCCAATCACGGGCAGTGGTGAGGAGCCCCACTGAGGAGCTAGATCAATGTTGCTGAGCCTTCTGCCCCGTCTAACTGTTTGGGGGCTGTCTGAGTCTTACTTCGCTGAATCGCTGTGCAGCTGGAATCCGCCAACTTGGTCGTGGCACCAGCGGTGTTGCCCCTCACCTAGTGCTTTGGGGCAGCAGCTCAGAATATGCTCTAGGGTGCCCCTCCTCCGGCACAGCTTGCACTTGGGAGTGTCTACTAGGCCCCAAGTGTACATGTTAGCTGGACATGGAAGGATGTCGTATACCAATTGGATGAGAAACTTGATGCGTGCTGGCTCTGCTCTCCATAGCTCTGCCCAGGTGATCTTCCAGAATTCAGCATGCTCCCATCGAGTCTGAGCCCCTTGCTTGGGCATGCGACCATCTTGCCATTTCACTCTTCCTCGACCTCCACTTGAATCTCATGCTGGACTAGCTTCCTCTTCTCCTCTCCAAGGGTCAGGTCATACCGGGGCTTAGGGAAGCAGCTGAGACCTGCGCACCCTGTTGCTACTGAGCCTACCAGCGTCTTGTGTCTCAGCCGTGCTTCTGCTCTGTTAATGGCCTCTTGCGCTTTCCATTTTCTACCGTCTTCACAAGAATTCCTGTAGAAGCAACCTTGTTGTCTGCAGAGTCCCTGTACATCATCGCCTCTCTAGCATGAGTGACTTTGAATTCCTCAGTCAGTCCACTAAAAGGAAGTTGCAGCTTGGTAGAATGGCTGTATAGGGTGATGCTGCTCAAGGACCGGGGAAGCCCAAGCCATCTTCTAAGAAACTGGCTGATGGTCTTCTCCAAAACCTCTACCATTGTTATTGGTACCTCAAAGACCAACAGGGGCTAGAGAATTCTTGGTAGGATTCCGTGTTGATAAATCCAGGCCTTGAATTTCCCTGGGAGGCCAGATTTTTCAGTCGAGGTGAGCCAGGTTGCTAGGTCACCCTTTGTTTGTTTTATGGTTGCTGTGTCCTTCAAAGAGCTATCAAAGATCTTGCCCAAGGACTAAACCTGTTTCTCAGTCACTGATGGAATCCTGGTCCCTCCCAGAGCAAAGCGGGACTCTTCATTCACTTTGCCTTTCCTCAGAACCAAGGACCTTGACTTCGCAGATTTAAAACTCATCCTTGCCCACTGGATGAGCTGTTCAAGTCCCTGGAGAAGCCAACTGCAACCTAGAAATGATGTTGCCATTACTGTTAAGTCATCCATGAAGGCTCTTATTGGGGGCTGCCTTGTTCCCGATTGTGACTTGGGGCTGCTGCATACTGCCTCTGCAGACTTAACCAGCATGTTCATCGCTAGTGAGAAGAGTGACACTGAGATCGTACAGGCAGTGATTATACCCTTCTCCAGATGGTGCCAGGCAGATTTTACTTGGCCAGAAGACACTCACATGCTGAAGTTGTTGTAATAGTCCATAATCAGGCTGCATATCTTGTCTAGAACATGGTGTCTTGCAAGTGCAGTTTCGATGAGCTTATGTGGAGACGAGCAGAGGCATTTGTTAGATCAAGCCAGAGAACTGCCAGATTGCCTTTGTTCTCTCTAGCCTCTTGGATCAACTGTGTAACCACTCCCATATGCTCCAAGCATCCAGGTACACCTGGGACTCCCCCTTTCTGGACTGAGGTGTCCAGGTAGGTGTTCTTTAGGAGGAAGTCTGTCAGTCGCTGGGATAGAATCTTGAAGAAGATCTTGCTCTGCACACTGAGCAGCGAGATGTTCTGGAATTGCTCAATGCCGTGAGAGTCCTCTTCTTTTGGTATCCACACACCCTCAGCATACCTCCATTGGGAGGCCACTTTCCCTCTCCTCCATATCATCATCAGGATCTTCCACAGGCATTTAAGGAGCCGTGAACATTGCTTGTAAACTTTGTACGGTATGCTGCTGGGACCAGGAGCCAAGCTAGATCTTGCTGTTCTAGCAGCTTCTCTTACCTCCATCAGAGTGGGTTCAGCACAGTTGAATTGTATCAGTGGTTCTGGCAGTTGAACCAGTTCTCTGCAAGGCCCCAAGTCAACGTCTTTCAATGTGTCACTGAACATAGTGTGAAGAACTGGTTGATCTCCTCTACAGGACAGGTGAGGTGTCCAGTGTGCTTCTGGCTTTGAAGCTTCTTTGTAAGACCTAATGGATTGCCAATGAAAGCGTTACGTTTCCAAGCTCTCTCCCTGGCCTGCTGTTCTGCCCTCCTCAGTAAGATAAGCCTCTTCCTTATGATGTTTGTGAGATCTGTCAGAGCAGCTCTCTCCTCTTCCTTTGCCGCCTTGTACTGACGTCTCAAGACTTTCAACGCTTGTCTCAACTGACTGATCTGTGCTTCTCAACGGTTGAGCCCTTGCTGGGTTTCCACCCTTCTGTGCGACACCAAACCGCTCCGCTCCCATGTTCATTATGATGGTACACATGTTGTTTTCAAAAACACACACTTGTTTTTGAAAATAACATCAACTTGCTCTTATTTGCATTTAAAGAAAGATCCAGTTGTAGAAACATGTTTTGAACTATATTAAAAGCATTTTGTAATGTAAAAACACTAGCACAAAGAGTTTTTGCAAAACTATAGATAACCATATCATTAGCGTAAAAATGATAATTGGTGCCCACAAGATCCTGGCCAACATTGTTCACATAGATAGTAAATAGGAGTGGCCCCAAAACAGAGCCTTGGGGCACTCCTTTAGTTAATAAAAGAATATTAAAACAAATATTATCTGATTTAACACATTGGGACCTGTCAGTGAGATAATTACAGATCCATCCAACTGCCTTTTTAGATAGTCCAATATTGATCAATCTCTCTTTGAGTAAAATATGATTTACAGAATCAAAAGCTTTTGACAAATCAATGAAAAGCGCTGCACAATGTTGCTTATTGTCAAGAGCTGTCGAAATATCATTGATCACCTTCAATGTTGCTGTTATGGTACTATGACCTTTCCTAAAACCTGACTGGAATTTGCATAAAATGTTGTTGGAATACAAAAATTATTTCTGCTGTTCATACAGGCTCCTCTCCTGTGGAACCAGCTCCCAATTCAGATCAGGGAGACAGACACCCTCTCTACTTTTAAGATTAGGCTTAAAACTTTCCTTTTTGCTAAAGCTTATAGTTAGGGCTGGATCAGGTGACCCTGAACCATCCCTTAGTTATGCTGCTATAGACGTAGACTGCTGGGGGGTTCCCATGATGCACTGTTTCTTTCTCTTTTTGCTCTGTATGCACCACTCTGCATTTAATCATTAGTGATCGATCTCTGCTCCCCTCCACAGCATGTCTTTTTCCTGGTTCTCTCCCTCAGCCCCAACCAGTCCCAGCAGAAGACTGCCCCTCCCTGAGCCTGGTTCTGCTGGAGGTTTCTTCCTGTTAAAAGGGAGTTTTTCCTTCCCACTGTCGCCAAGTGCTTGCTCACAGGGGGTCGTTTTGACCGTTGGGGTTTTACATAATTATTGTATGGCCTTGCCTTACAATATAAAGCGCCTTGGGGCAACTGTTTGTTGTGATTTGGCGCTATATAAAAAAATTGATTGATTGATTGATTGATTTATTTAGGATTCCAAAATTTTTGATAAGATGCAAAGTTTTGAAATTGGCCTATAATTATTTAAGATTGTTGGGTCACCACCTTTGAATAATGGTGTGACCCAAATTTTGGAAATTTGCATAGTGCTCAAGCTTAAGTTAAAAATATCAGTCAAAGGTTTTGCAATTAAATCAGCTGCAATTTTTAGAAAGCCAGAATCAATTAAGTCAGGTCCTTGTGATTTATGTGCATCTAACGATTTTAGTGCTTTATAGACCTGACACAAAGTAAAAGGCTGGAAACTAAATGTTGATGCATCAGAGGATTGCTTATGTGCAGTCACAGGATTGCTTCAGTTTATAGAAGGTGTAGAAAATATCAGATGTTGGTTGAAACAATTTAACATAAATTAAACATTACAATAAAATTAAACATTACAATACAGTTAAACATTACAATAAAATCAAAGCCTATCATGTTAAAAAAGTATACACATCTTTCTGTGGTCATAAATGACCCCACACAGCTTTCCATTATCCTCCAACATCAACAGGCCAATTCCGGTAAAAAACTTTGAAAAGGTGGAGTAGGTTGACAAATTTATGGAAACATTTTTCCAGTTAAAGACAAATCAATTCCACATATACAATCACTGTTCTCTTTACTATGTACAGCTGCTCAATTGCTTGTGAGTACAAATAGCTAATAAGCATGACAGCAACTCAATGCATTTAGGCATCTAGATGTGGTGAAGACGACTTGTTTCAGTTCAAACTGGGCATCAGAAAGGGAAAGAAAGGGGATTTAAGTCACATTGAATGTGGCATGATTGTTGGCGCCAGAGGGGCTAGTCTGAGTATTTCCGAAACTGATAATCAACTGGGATTTTCTCAAACAACCGTCTCTAGGGTTAACAGAGAATGGTCCAAAAAAAGCGAAGGTTTCAAGTGAACAGCATTTGTGTGGGTGAAAATGCCTTGTTGATGTCAAAGGTCAGAGAAGAATGGGCAGACTGGACCAACATCTCAGAGGAATGTTAAATGGATGCCACAAAGAATTAAGAATTAATCTTTTTGGCTTCTTTTGGGAAAGTGTGTCCAGACTCGTAGTGTTTTAATTTTGGCTCAGATTACTTAAAGTCATCCCCCCCCCCACACACACACACACACACACATGCAATGAAAATGCATAATACTCTCCCATGTCTCCCAGCATTCCATGTACGAGGTCTGTTAGAAAACTATCCGACCTTTTTATTTTTTTAAAAAACTATATGGATTTGAATCATGTGCACTTGCATCAGCCAAGCTTGAACCTTCGTGCGCATGCGTGAGTTTTTTCACGCCTGTCGGTTGCGTCATTCGCCTGTGGGCAGGCTTTGAGTGAGCACTGGTCCACCCCCCTCGTCGGATTTTCATTGTCAGGGAAATGGCTGAGCGATTGGAGCAGCGCTGAATCAAATTTTTCCAGAAACTGTGAGAGACAGCCAGGTGGAAACCATTCGGAAGATTCAGACAGCTTTCGGTGAGGATACTCTGGGCGTCACACAAATTAAGGAGCATTACAACCGGATTAAAGACGGCCCACAGCGGCGGAGAGCGCGCCGCGCTCCGAGCGGCCATCGACAGGCTGAAACGACCAGATCATTTGCAAAGTGAACGCTGTGTTGATCCGGGACGTCGTCTGACTACCAGAGAAATTGTGGAAGAGGTGGACATCTTCACTTTTGCAGCACATTCCACTGTTACAGGAGATTTTGTAATGAAAGACGTGCAGAGGAATTCGCGCATCAAGACGGAGCCACAATGGCGCACAACAAAAAGCACGTCCGTGTTAGAAGTCTCACAGGACAAGTTGTGACATGCCCAGCTGTTACACAATTTCTCAGATACTCACTTGACTGAAAAGTCACCGAAAGCTGTCTGAATCTTCCGAATGGTTTCTAACACAGACGTGCTTCAAAAAAAGTTGGGAAGGGCAACAAAAGGCTGGGAAAGTTGATGAATGCTCAAAGAGCACCTGTTTGGAAACAGGTGAGTGTCATGACTGGGTATAAAAGGAGCATCCCCAAAAGGCTCAGCCGCTCACAAGCAAAGATGGGGGCGATGATCACCACTTTGTGAACAACTGTGTGAAAAAATAGTCCAAAAGTTTAAGATCAATGTTTCTCAACGTTCAGTTACAAGGAATTTAGGGATTCCATCATCTACAATCCATAATATAATCAGAAGATTCAGAGAATCTGGAGAGCTTTCTACATGTAAGTGGCAAGGCCAAAAACCAACATTGAATGCCCGTGACCTTTGATCCCTCAGGCAGCACTGCATTAAAAACTGACATCATTGTGTAAAGGATCTTACCGCGTGGGCTCAGGAACACTTCATAAAACCATTGTCAGTTAACACAGTTCGCCGCTACATCTACAAATGCAAGTTAAAACTCTACCATGCAAAACGAAAGCCATAAATCAACAACATCCAGAAACACCGCCGTCTTCTCTGGGCCCGAGCTCATTTGAAATGGACAGACGAAAAGTGGAGAAGTGTGCTGTGGTCTGATGAGTTCACGTTTCAAATTGTTTTTGGAAATCATGGACGTCGTGTCCTCTAGACAAAAGAAGAAAAAGACCATCCAGATTGTTACCAGCGCAAAGTTTAAAAGCCAGCATCTGTGATGGTATGGGGGTGTGTTAGTGCCCATGCCATGGGCAACTTACACATCTGTGATGGCACCATCAATGCTGAAAGGTACATCCAGGTTTTGGAGCAACACATCCTGCCATCCAAGCAATGTCTTTTTCTGGGACGTCCCTGCTTATTTCAGCAAGACAATGCCACATTCTACACGTGTTACAACAGCGTGGCTTTGTAGTAAAAGATTGCAGGTACTAGACTGGCCTGCCTGCAGTCCAGACCTGTTGCCCATTGAAAATGTGTGGCGCATTATGAACCGCAAAATACGACAACAGAGACCCTGGACTGTTGAATAACTGCAGTCGTACATCAAGCAAGAATGGGCAATAATTCCACCTACAAAGCTTCAACAATTAGTCTCCTCAGTTCCCAAACACGTATTGAGTGTTGTTAGAAGGAAAGGTGATGTAACACAGTGGTAAACATACCACTGTTCCAACTTTTTTGAAACATGTTGCAGGCATCCATTTCAAAATGAGCAAATATTTGCACAAAAACAATAAAGTTTATCAGTTTGAACATTAAATATCTTGTCTTTGTGGTGGATTCAATTGAATATAGGTTGAAGAGGATTTGCAAATCATTGTATTCTGTTTTATTTACATTTTACACAACGTCCCAACTTCATTGGAATTGGGGTTGTACTGTATATTAGCAAAACGTTTTTGTTGTTGTTTTTTGCATAAATGGTCAGGACATACTACTTCTTCCAAACTTAGGAAATAGTAATATACTACCATCACTGTACAAAAGGGAATAATACAGTGATATTAATTTTAGCTCACATTAACCACCCCTACTGTGCTGCTGTCAAAAAGGGGTTCCAAATGTAATTGTCATTTTTACACCCAGTTGCCACTTTCTCTAGCTCATGATACTAATGTGCACCCGTGAACATACTGGTTTCAAAATGTGTGGTCAGGTGCAAGACTGGCACTCCCACTCAATCACAGCACACAGGTAAAGCACATGATAGTTCAAGATAGTCAAACGAACTCTTAACTTATCTTAAAAAGTACATCAGTTGATGGTTGTGTGCACATCCATTCAATTTATATGTGAAGTCCATGTTAGGGCCCCATCACACATAACATGATTGAGGCTGAATGGCGCACAAAGGAGGATTCAAATGGCACTCGTGAAAAATCTGAGCTGCACTCAAATGCCTCGTACAGCAGTCGCCACATCCATTCGGGCACAGCACATGCACTCTGCATTCATGTACCGCTCACACCGGAAACCCATTTGAAAGGTGGGCAAGATGAGGTTACACTACCATCTGATCATGCTCGCAACGTTCGCATGGCATATTGAATGCAGGTCAGACATATTGCGCCGTGGCTGAGGGGCTGCACGAAATCATTGGCCATGTCGAACCCTGGCCATTTAGTATGATTGGGGCAGCCTTCACACCAGCGGCCCAATGATGGCAAATGCCGGGCGAGTGGCCATTCGACCCACTCTCGGCCAGAGACCAGGTTCCACCCACGAACATCCACCACCATTCGCGGGGCATTTACAAAAGACAGGGCTCTTCACACAGCCAGCATGAAAGTAGAGAGCAGGCCACCACTTTTTTGCAGTTTTGTTGCGCGAATGGCCCCACATTTTCTAAGTGCCCTGTGAGTGTGGCATTACTGCGTAACAGAAATGGTGCATGAGTGTGTAGTGTGTGTCCCCCTAACACAAAACGCGTGCAAGTGTGTGGTGCATCACCCCCCTGACACAGATGGCGTGTGAGTGTGTTGTCATCCCCCACACCACAAGCCTATCTTCAGGGTGCGGCTGTGGTTGCGAAGGCTCACACGATGGCTGCTGTTTAGTGTTATTGCTGTCAACGCAGCACGCACAGCTGGATGGCTATCATGTCCATGATGGAAAAGTTGACAGCTGTGGAACACTATGGCATATCCCAATCCCACACCACCACAACAGAGATAAAAATAAAAACCCAGCCTGGGTACGTGTCACAGCACTGACACACCATCTGACCGGACAGGTATGTCACATGATGAGATTGCAACATCCACACAGTCCATCCATCATGTGACAGCCTGAGTAACAGCCTCAACAGAAAGATCAGTGTGGGCAGCTCAATTGCCCCACAGCCTGGAGCCATGAGCCCATTTTTGTGAACGCGTTGCTGCAATAGAAAGGTCGGCGTGTTGCTTGTCGATGATGTGATGTCCATATTGATTGACATGATCACAGGCACACACGCCCACTACAGTTATGTGTCAGGGGACCATGGTTGACATGTAATCATGGATTAGATGCCATTTGAGCAGGCCATTTGAGCAAATCAAGTAGGGAAGTAGCTGATCATGGTCCATGGCCAGTGATTGCATTCCTCGGCTGTTTGTGCCCCTCTAGCTGACCGCCACATCAGAGCAACGTAATGCTGGGGAGCACATATTGTCCCATGTGCTCTAACCACCTATGTTCAGGGCACAGAGATGTTTGAGTGAGTGCAAACAATGGCGACATGGGGAAATATTAAAACAAAAGATCATGCTCAGTACACGGCGATGAGCATGATCAGCTGGACAGCTGGACATGCGAAGCCGGCTGATGTGTTCTTGATATGAGCGCATGGCTTCATTCATGTTAGTAAAGTACTTCCTTGTTTACATCCATGGCCATGGTTCATGTACATAAAAGAACAGCAGGAGGATAATTCTTGTATTGTCCACTCCTTATAACAGGAATTAAATATTTTACCAGGGAAAAACAAAATCCATTTGGTCTGTCATTTCCAACACAGACCATCAAGTCATCAGGCATCAATTACACATCATAAGAATTATAAGAAGGACTTTATTAATCCCGATGGAAATAGTTTTGCTAGAGTGCTGACAAAGTAACAGTAAACATAGTGTTTTTTTTCTTTTTGTATGTGTTTTTTATTTATTTAAGTTTTTTACAGTGAGAACAGAATGATTATCAGTAACATGATTGTCTTACATTTAATCAGTACAGTAGTTGTTCTTATAATGTTCTTTGCTCTCTCATAATTTTGTCCTTACACATTTTTGTTGATTTAACGAAATATGCCCAACATGTGATTGCTTCCGCTGCTGAGTGAGTGAGATGTGGTGTCACACCTCTCACATGCTCGCACTGTGTTTGTGCATGTGCACACGAGCGTGCTCATAACCATCGCTGCAGGATCATTCATGCCTGTCTGACTGTGTGTCCCTCCTGACAGGGGCTGGAATTTTTTGCCCTTTTTTCGGCTGGTTTCTGCTTCTTTCGCTACACTTATGTTATGTGTGACAGGGCCCTTAAAGTTCACCTGTAGCAGCTGCAACATTTGTCCTCGATGCACGTGGTCAGAGAATTTTTTTGCTAGGTGTTGATCGATTATCTTGCCAATTATTGGCGCAAATATTCAGCATTTTTGCGGTCATCAGGATCGACCATTTATATCGGCCGATATGCTGACGTGACAGTTTATTTCGCAGGGATGCATGTAGGGACTCACTGGTCATCAATTCTGCCTTCCCCCTGCATTTTTTTAAAAAGAGAGCTCCAGTCAACAAATTTAGCAGCACTGTTCAACTCAGAAATGTTTGAGCACAGGTGAGAGCAGTGTCTCTCTCAATCTGTGTGAAAGAAGTAAGTCTCCATCAAAACCCTTCACTAAATAATCCACATTTCTTCCTGTGTCCGTTGCTGCTGTTACATTCAAAAATTAAGGGTTTATTTTACAGTTTAAAGGCTTTATGTTTCCAAAAAGCCCTAAGTTTGCTCAAAGGATAAGAACATGGCAAAGACTTTGTGAGCAAGGGGAGGGAGAGGGAGCGTGAGTGAGAGATGGAGAGAGAGAGTGAGAGAGAAGAAAGAAGGAGGGGGGTTCCACTCATTTTAATATGAAAACAAAAGTAAACTGTTTTCATTGCAACTGTTTACTGTTCATACAAATGATCATGTGATTGTTTGTGTAGACAGCTGATTTTAGCACTAAATGCTCCTTAGCAGCAACTTAACAATCACAAGTGATCATCTGCAGCACTTAGCCTCACAGTGAAACAGGAAAGTGTGAAAAAGTATGATTCAGAAAGTTTTTCATGCAGGCTTTATCCTTTAAAATTAAATCAGACCAGCTTCAGCTTTTACTAAAATAAGACAATTATTAAAGGGAATATATCTTTAAAAAGAAAAAATGAAGTCATGCAACCCCACTCAAAAATGATGAAAGGAAAAAAAAAACTGCCAAGATGACAGAAAAACGCCTGGATTAACGTTACTGTGTGTAAATTTATATTTACACTCTGTCCCACAGTGTTAAATTGTCTGAAGCAGCTCTTTGTTATTGGATTAAAGCTACTTTGTATCATTTTTGAAGAAGAAAGCAAATGCTATGTCCATCAGATATTAATGTTTTTAACATTTAAACATTATTGATGACCTACACATGAAATGACATGCAATATAACAGAAATATCTTTAAAAAAAATTTTTTTTAAATTTAAAAAATCTCCTTTAACAGTGGAATATCCGGATAAAATGCTGAAACCGACTTCTTCTGAAACTTTTCTGTTCTCTCACGACATCCTGGATCAATAGAGCCTGAAATGTGGAGGTTTTCAGCTTGAAACAGGCTGACGACGGCGCCTGGGACTGCTGCGCGACGTCCCGTTCCGTGGGAAGTCCTTAAAGCGACAGTATCACCTCAAAATCTCTCATCAGCCGTTAAAATTTTCACCGAAAACCAGCTTAATTTTTCGAACCGTGTCCACTTCGATGTGTCTCACAGGTTTAGAAAAGATTTTGATCAAACAAAGCACCAGTCTCTCAGCAACTTCTCAGACAAAGGAATTCCGACGAGGGGCTGGATGACTCCTCCCACAAGGAGTGCTCACAGGCGAATGACGTCACCGACAGGCGTGGAAAAACTCACGCATGCGCACGAGGGTTGAAGTATGTCTGACATAAAAACATATGAATGAAATCCATATAGTTTTTGAAAAAAAATAAAAAAGACCTATACTTTATTGACAGACCTCGTAAAGCTTTTTTTAATCATTAAACATGACTCATTTAAAGTGCGCGTCCTTTCGCTTCATCTGCGGAGGTGAAGAATGGCCAGTGGAGCAAAACGTGTTTTTTTTTAAATATATACAAACACACTGCTTCACTTTAAATGCGCAATAAGTCCGTTTCAGACGATCCGCGCGGACCCTTTCTCTTAAAAGGCTTTATTTTACTTAGCGTGTGGCTTTGCAAAGTTGTAGCATCGCCTGCTACATTGATTAGCGCTATGGTCTTCTTCTGTGTTTTTTGTGGCAGCGTTACAGCCCTACATACAGGCCTGGTGTATGTACTACAGCTTTAAACGAAGCCTCGAGGCAAAGAATTTGCTTCGAACATTTTTTGTAATCGAATTATTCGAATTACTCGATGAATCATTTCAGCCCTACTCCACGCATACAAATCGCTGCATGCATTTGTGAAACTTCCACGGCAGAAGTGTAGCAAAAGTCATGTGTACGAAACACATCCGAATCGAGTAGCCTGATTTTCACAGATACACAGATTTTTTTTTTACACATTTGGTGGATCTGGTTACACACACAATGGATTTTTTTTGCCCATTTGTGAATCTGGTTACACATTGTGGATCGAAATACACATTTTGCAAATACTTTTGCTACAGTAATGGCCCCATAAGCCACCATGCCATCTCAGGGCACATGTTCACACCACTTTTTATCTTGAAAATGTAACTCCTGGTGAATCGGATGACAACAAAGGGAAGCGGGCAAACGTGGCTCATGGGCTGCAAATTAGGCATCCCTGATCGGGGGGCTGTTAAGGTCAGAACCGTACCCTTGTGAAGTGTCTTGGGGTGACCTATGCTGTGATTTGGCGCTATATAAATAAATTGAGATGAGTCATTCTGGTGCTGCACAGTGGCTGGCTTAAACTGCTGTCCATTAGAGGTGGGCAGATCAATCCTAATATCAATAATATCGATACCAACGCTGGTATTGATATTGAACGATCCTCATGTAAAAAGTTCGAATACTCAGCTTTTTCTCTCCCGCACGCACTGACTGCTGCACATGCAGATTCATCAAAGTCTACTCTCTGTAAGAGCAGTGCTGCGCTGTGTCACACAACACAGAGCAGCGCACCCTTGTATTGTGGTTGTCAGCCCTCTACCTCAGGAGATTTTGTTTTAAGATGTGTTGAGTTTTTTAAACAAAAATGTTGATTGTGATAATAAAAGTATTTTGTTGTCATGTACAATGTTATTGGCGAAATTCTATCCTAGGGTCTTTGGATCCTTTGGATCTATGAAACAAATATGAAAAGTATCGGTATCGATATCGGCGAGTACTGGGGCCGGTATTTACTTGGTATCGGATCAATACCAAAATTCCTGGTATCGCCAACCTCTACTGTCCATCTGTCAGGAAAAACAGTCATGCGGTTCATATTAAATATTAACAAATTTACATACCTTTTCTCATGACACTTCTTCCTTCAGCAACACTGCTTTTACTGTCTCACTTTGAGCTCATTGCATGTCAGTACTCCTTTTGCGTCATTATATTATGAGCTGAGTAGCAGGTTAACCTACAGTAGCCTAATTTCTCTCTGATACCATACAAAATGATGTGCTTGGCTCCCACATCATCAATAACATTTATCTGTCTGTGTTATGGTAAGGTTAATGTTTCCCGTGCAACATGATGACAAAGGGCTACTCAACTCGTCACATGCTGACGTTGGGTCACAACAAGGGTTTTACACCAAAAGGTGACGAATTGGATGTGAGGATGTGTCGATATTGCTGTCTTTGTGTAACAAGCATTGTTGAGAAGGAGCTTCAATGACACGTTTTTGTGAGACATGTCTACAGCTCAAAATATATTCCATTCAGGAGAAGGTGGGGATCACTTGTTATTTAGTGGTGGAGGAGGGCAATATCCAACTTTTGTTATATTGTCAGAATTTGCCAAGTAGTAGTCTGATTCTGATGTCTGAGCGCTTCTGTTGAAATGTCTGACTGCTAAAGTTGAGTGATGCTGGACACAAGGCTCTTAAACAGGGTTTTTCCACATTGTGGTTATAAACCATGGTGTTAATAATCAAAATTGAAACAGTAATGCTCACCATCATAACCTGTTCCCCTTAGAAACAACTCCCTTGCTTCACAGCAGCACAGATAGACTGAGGGGAAATATATTTTTTTGTAATATATTATCATATCTTTGTGACAGTGGTCAGAGAGGTCATGTGGGCTGTGATGAACTGATGTTATGTGAACTGACAAGTACACACAGATCTGTGGCAGATGCAGATGGCGCAAAGATGAGTAGAACAAAATGTGATCTGTTTCACATCCTTTGAGATACAGCAACATATGTACTGCTCCCACTGCCACCTGACAGAACACACACTGTGGATGTCGTGGCTCTAGTCCACTGCCTCACTGCACACGTCACATATGACCATCTGGCATGGCAGGCATTCAAGTTGATGTTAAAAGGAGCAGGGACATCTGCTATTGTCCACTGGGTTGTTGACACGTACACATATTATGTGCACGTCTGCACAGACACCAATAGTGTTGGTATTGACTGCTAAATTTTTGTTATATTGACAGGACACTGAGTTTTGCTGTTAATCTAGGTAGGTGGATGTGATTCTGCACTAGACTTGATAGACATGGAAAGAAACAGTAATGAAACTTCTCATAGAAAATTATGCATTCTGTCAGGCCATGATTACTCTTGGAGATGACTTTAGTCCAGATTTTAAAACCCTCATGCAGACAGAAAAGGCCAGTTGCCAGCTTTACAACAGATAATTTATGTACTTTGTGGTTCAATGATATTTTGTCAGTTGTTTATAAATAGACCGTAAATAAAACTAATTTTGAACGTCACATGGAATATGTAATAATGATTTACTAGAGTAATCTTGATTTGGGTTTGTAAAATAAAGGTTGAATAACGTGGAAGGTAGCATGGTGGTTTAGTGGTTATCACTGTGCCTTGTGGGATTGCTTCCCACCTTGGACGTTCTGTGTGGAGTGAACGTGTTCTTCCTGTGCTTGCATGAGCTCCCTCCACGTCCAAAGACATGCTGGTTAGGTGAATTGGTAACTTTAAAATGGCCGTGGTGGTGATTGTATGTGTCTGTCTATATGTGGCCCTGCGTTAGACTGGCATCTTGTCCATGGTATACCTGTGCCTTGCTTTATGTGTGCTTGGATAGGCTTTGCGCCATGCGGCTCCGTCCCGACGCGCAAATTCCTCTGCTCCTCTTTCCATGACAAAAACTCCTGTAACAGTGGAATGTGCCGTTCATTTCCAAACTGAATGCCGAACGTTGATCCGGGACGGTCGTCTGACTACCATAGAATTGCAGAAGACGTGGACATCAGCACTTTTTTCGGCACATTGAGACAGATGTGTGGAGGAATTCGCACGTCGGGACGGAGCCACATGGCGCAAAGCAACGCCGTGATGAAGCCTCACAGGACATGTTCTGGCATGTCCAGCTCATCCACAGTTTCTCGGATAGTCACACGACTGAAAAGCCACCGAAACCCGTCTGTAAGCCATCTGAAAGCCGTCCTGTGAGACCAACACGGAGGCGTGCCATTCACGGCTCTGTGGCACATTCCTCTGCTCCTCTTTCCATGACAAAAACTCCTGTAACATGGAATGTGCCGAAAAAGTGCTGATGTCCATGTCTTCTGCCATTTCTGTGGTAGTCAGACAACGTCCCGGATCAACACAGCGTTCACTTTGGAAATGATCTGGTCGTTTCAGCCTGTCAATCACCGCTCGGAGTGCGGTGCACTCTCAGCCGCTGTGGGCGGTCTTTAAACCAGCTGTAGCACTCCTTAGTCTGTGTGATCCCCATAAAATCATCCCTGAAAGCCATCTGAATTTTCCGAATGGTTTCCAATTGGCTGTCTCTCAGAGTTTCTGGAAAAATTTGATGCAGCAAAGCTCCAAATCGTTCAGACATTTTACTCGCAATAAAAATCCGACGTGGGGGGGTGGACCACTGCTCACACAAAGCCTGCTCACAGGTGAATGACGCAACCGACAGGCGTGAAAAAACTCATGCATGCGCACAAAGGTTCAAGCTTGGCTGATGCAATCACACGTGATTCAAATCCCTATGGTTTTTGCAAGAAATAAAAAGGTCGGATAGTTTTCTAACAGACCTCGTATAATAGTCTCAAAGTTAATTATTTGTCATATTTATATTGTAATGGTTTGGTAAGATAGTTGAATGTTTCATTCCTTCTTATGAGTTAGATAATGTATCTATAAAATTATATACATTTCTAGACTTTTGATGAGGTGTATTCATTCCAAGGTCAAGGATTCAGTGAACCCCATTCTGACCAGGTCCGCATAATCACGGGTACTCCAAAATCAAAAGTCTATAACTGCTTTATTATATGATAAACAAGAAAATGGGGAGTTTGTCAAACATACTAAAACTGAAAAATCAATCTCAAGTTTCAACTCTTTATCATTACTGTCATACTGCACCAACTGACATCCCATCGATCGACTGGAGATGCGTGTTAAGTCTGTGACGAAGAGTCATCAGGCTTGTTTTCTTATAAAGTTCGCCATTCACCTGTCTAGGTTTCGCATAAAATCGACCGAGTACTCTGTCAAGCATCTGTCGGTCATAAGTTTCAAAGTTGGGCGCATGTCCCTTTTCAGTGACGTACTTGCGAAACAGGTTGGCTGCTGACTGTGTATTTCTGCGGGTGTTCTTCACATCTTTTCGGCTCATTTCGGCTATTCTGTGTCTCCATGGAAAAAGCAGCGGTTGACGTCATGCAGACTTTGTCCAGTATAAATACAGTCTATGGTTTTAATGCTGTACATTGTAAGCTAGTCCTCATTAGCTGGTTGTTGTTCTTCTGGAAGCATGTCATAAGTGATCACAAAGAGTTTTTCCCCTCTGAAAATTAAACTGCTGAGAAGAAAGCGTTGGTGGCTGCTCACTCAGCACTTTCCTGCCAGAAAAACAGACTATATGAAGAATGGGGAAAATTTTAAATAATTAAAAAAAAAACAAATTGAAACTAAAAACTAAAATGTGATTACAGCCACATTGTGCAACAATGCCACAGTATTAAAAAAAAAACACTGAGTGGGTGGATAATGATGGTATTGGCCCATCTTTCATTATCGGCCTGTCTTTGGCGAGTTGCTAGAGTATCAGTGTCCTTGTAAAGGCCCGGTCACACGGCACTTAATGAAGGGCAGCAAAGCCCAAAGGAAACAATAAATCTGGAGTTTTGTTGACTTTCGTTGGCATCGTTTAGCCTTTGCGCAGCTTCGTGCCTGCAGCTGGCGTTTCGTCAGGATTTTTAAACTGTTGAAAAATTTCAACGAATGCCACTGAAACCTCAATTTGTCTGTATTTCGTTTTGCTGTCATTCTTGATGTTTTTTTAATCGTTTGCTTAGTTTTTGTCATGTTTGTGTTTAGTTTGACTTCGTTCAACCAGCTGAATGTTTTCATACAGTACAGCTACCGCTGCTGCGTTCATGTACCGTTGGAAATTACAGGCAAACTAAGCCTGTTTGCTTGGATTTTTTTTTATCTGGGTGGGGAGGTCAGCTTCACTGGGTTCAGGCAACTTATTGAGGCCAGAATTAACCTTTGTGTGGATACAATTCATTATTTTGCCACAAGCAACTGCTGAATTTGAAACAACTAAAAGCTTGTGTAATTTCCGATGGTACTTGAATGCAGCAGCAGCAGCCGCCCCTGTGTGCACTTATTATTTTTATTAAATATAAAAATATGAGTGTAGCAATGACAATCCAGCCCTTATGTATATGTGGCAACAGGTAGATAATCCAAATTATTATATAAAGAGCTGTTCTGGAAGGCAGAATTCACATTGTGGATCAGCTGCTCAGTGACCATTACTTAAAAAGCCATCACTTGACCCAGCTATCTTAGCTAATTATAGGCCAATCTCCAACCTTCCTTTTCTCTTAAAAATTCTTGAGAGGGTAGTTGTAAAACAGCTAACTGATCATCTGCAGAGGAATGGTCTATTTGAAGAGTTTCAGTCAGGTTTTAGAATTCATCATTGTACAGAAACAGCATTAGTGAAGGTTACAAATGATCTTCTTATGGCCTCGGACAGTGGACTCATCTCTGTGCTTGTTCTGTTAGACCTCAGTGCACCTTTTGATACAGTTGACCATAAAATTTTATTACAGATATTAGAGCATGCCATAGGTATTAAAGGCACTGCGCTGCGGTGGTTTGAATCATATTTGTCTAATAGATTACAATTTGTTCATGTAAATGGGGAATCTTCTTCACAGACTAAAGTTAATTATGGAGTTCCACAAGGTTCTGTGCTAGGACCAATTTTATTCACTTTATACATGCTTCCCTTAGGCAGTATTATTAGACGGTATTGCTTAAATTTTCATTGTTACGCAGATGATACCCAGCTTTATCTATCCATGAAGCCAGAGGACACACACCAATTAGCTAAACTGCAGGATTGTCTTACAGACATAAAGACATGGATGACCTCTAATTTCCTGCTTTTAAACTCAGATAAAACTGAAGTTATTGTACTTGGCCCCACAAATCTTAGAAACATGGTGTCTAACCAGATCCTTACTCTGGATGGCATTACCCTGACCTCTAGTAATACTGTGAGAAATCTTGGAGTCATTTTTGATCAGGATATGTAATTCAAAGTGCATATTAAACAAATATGTAGGACTGCTTTTTTGCATTTACGCAATATCTCTAAAATTAGAAAGGTCTTGTCTCAGAGTGATGCTGAAAAACTAATTCATGCATTTATTTCCTCTAGGCTTGACTATTGTAATTCATTATTATCAGGTTGTCCTAAAAGTTCCCTAAAAAAGCCTTCAGTTATTCAAAATGCTGCAGCTAGAGTACTGAAGGGGACTAGAAGGAGAGAGCATATCTCACCCCATATTGGCCTCTCTTCATTGGCTTCCTGTTAATTCTAGAATAGAATTTAAAATTATTCTTCTTACTTAAAAGGTTTGAATAATCAGGTCCCATCTTATCTTAGGGACCTCGTAGTACCATATCACCCTAATAGAGCGCTTCGCTCTCAGACTGCAAGGCTTACTTGTAGTTCCTAGGGTTGTAAGAGTAGAATGGGAGGCAGAGCCTTCAGCTTCAGGCTCCTCTCCTGTGGAACCAGCTCCCAATTCGGATCAGGGAGACAGACACCCTCTCTACTTTTAAGATTAGGGCTTAAAACTTTCCTTTTTGCTAAAGCTTATAGTTAGGCTGGATCATGTGACCCTGAATCATCCCTTAGTTATGCTGCTATAGACGTAGACTGCTGGGGGGTTCCCATGATGCACTGTTTCTTTCTCTTTTGCTCTGTATGCACCACTCTGCATTTAATCATTAGTGATCGATCTCTGCTCCCCTCCACAGCATGTCTTTTTCCTGTTCTCTCCCTCAGCCCCAACCAGTCCCAGCAGAAGACTGCCCCTCCCTGAGCCTGGTTCTGCTGGAGGTTTCTTCCTGTTAAAAGGGAGTTTTTCCTTCCCACTGTAGCCAAGTGCTTGCTCACAGGGGGGTCGTTTTGACCGTTGGGTTTTACATAATTATTGTATGGCCTTGCCTTACAATATAAAGCGCCTTGGGGCAACTGTTTGTTGTGATTTGGCGCTATATAAAAAAAATTGATTGATTGATTGATTGATTGATCAGCTGGTGCATATAACTGCACGTGGGGAGTCAGTGCACGGCGTTTACACGGACTGATCAATTTACTTATATTTATTCCCCCTTTTGACAGTTTTCTGTTTTAAATCAATATATATGGCTTAGTAACGTAATACAGTGATACAGCAGCACCACGGCACACCAGTTTTTTTTATTTAATTGGAGCAAGACGGAGCATGCAGCATGTCGTCAGTGAGGATTCTGATGATGAAGGAGATGATTCTTTTGTTCTGGATGAGGAACCAGAGCAGGTGGACCCACCGACATGCACACAGATCTATCAGGCTGGATGGTCAGGAATGGCTGGACACAAATGCATGGCTTGAACATACAGCTCTGGTTTTAAGAAGAATTTATGGTTGTGGTTAGCAGAAGTCGGTACACGAGTAATCAGTCCAGGAAAAGCAGCAGTACAAAAAACATCAGGCAATCAGGCTTGGTCAAGGCAACAGGCTGGAGGTCAAGAACACACAAGGAGGCAGTCACGACTATGAAACACAGGTACAGAGCTGGAATCAAGGTACAAGGCACAACGAACTGGCGAGGAACTAATACACCCAGTGAGCTTATATAACCTAAGGTGGTAATCAGCAAATCATAAACAGTTGTGCATGGAAAGCACCAGAACAGGGGCGTGGTCAGAGAGCGAGAGAAACGTCTATCACCAAGAACCGAGAGAAAGACAAGAGAAACACAAGCGAAACACAGACAGACAGAGATGTGCAGAAAAACCCCAGCAAGAGAATAAAAATACGAAATATAACAAACAGATCAGAAGAACAAAATAAAAACAAATACCGTATTTTCCGGACTATAAGTCGCACCGGAGTATAAGTCGCACCAGCCACTTTATCCATTATAAAGAAAAATAAACCATAAATAAGGTCCACTGGACTATATGTCGCGTGGACATACAGGTATGTTAACATGAAAAGTTCAGATGATAATATTGTGACGGCTACCGTTTTCGGATGCATATTTCACCAGTCGCAACTTGTAATCTGCAGAGTATGATTTTCTTTTTGGTGGCATTTTTTCGGGCCTTCTCCGTTGTCTTGTTATGTTATCAGTAACATTAAAATTTTTATTTTTCTATGGTAGTCAGAAGTCGCAGGAACAATCACACAAGCCTCGAGTGCCCTCTCGTGAGCTGCATTTTACCTACAGATATGTTTGTATTTTGCGGACCACATTGCGAGCCGAACCATGCAGCACCTACCTGCGCAGCTCATGACCACCCAGCGGTGTCGATCCAGCTCCTTCCAAGTGGAGACGCTAATCCTCCGCCGTCGCTCAGTGCTCCCACGCAGCTCTCAGCATCAACTTAAACACTCTGCTCACATTGATATCCAAGGGTTGAAGCTGTTCTGTTCGCCAAGCCGGAATAACAGCAAGCACCGTGTTCGTCAGCTTCACACGCTGTGGGTGAGGTGAGGAATACGCATCCAAAGTTCTGTTCTCTGATTGGTTATCACGACCAGCGTGAACTATAGGATGGCCGTCATACTACAGTGCCCATGATGCATTGCATTTCCTTTTCCGGTGGCCATTTTAAAACATAGATCGACTCTGTCACGTAAAATTGTTTTGTTACAGTAAATTAATTGAGATCCTACCGGTATATTTTTTCATTTATAAGTCGCACCGGAGTATAGGTCGCACCCCCGGCCAAAACATGTAAAAAAGTGCGACTTATAGTCCGGAAAATACGGTAACCAAACAAAACTCAAACCCTGACAAGATCTCCACAGTGGGTGGGATCGCACGCTTCTATTTGCAGTTTCTCCAGGACTCAGGCACTACAGAGCTCCATCCCAGTGCCGAGTCCTGGAAATCAGAGATGCAGACACACACTGCTCCAGCAGTGGCTCCATGCGCGTTTCGTTGAAAGCTTCGAGATCACAATTAGCTTTGGTTTCATTTTATTCCTCTTTCAACCCTTTTGCACGCTTGATTCGCAGGTAATTCGCTGATAAAGCGCGTTCGTCCACCTTTTCTCAAGGATTTTGTGACTTTTCTTACTTTTTCCCTTCGTTCAGGATCGTCGTATGCCGTGTGACCGGGCCATGAAGTGTAATGATAACCTCCAGGAAGTGATTATAATATGTAGTAAGATTAGGCCTTAATTCTGCATTAGCTGTTATAAATTTGGGATTTATTGTGGTATGTCTGTTTTTAGTTTGCGTAGCAGAGCTCTCAAGTTGAGATACAATCAAGGTGTTATTTTCCACCGAATCTTGTCTTGCAGGTCATAGCGGTGAGATGTTGGAGAATGTCATGTATTAGCATGAGAGCATGACAACATGTTGAGTCTCAGGCCGAATGCGTGAGACCTGACAGGACTGCTTTAAAGTGTGAGTCTCACACTCCAAATGTGCGAGACATGAGAGCTGTGGTGTTGGTTCCATTTTCAATGTAACAACTATACCTGGTTAGGGATGGGTATTGATAAGGTTTTATCGATATCGATGCCATTGTCGATTCTGCTTATCGATCTGATTCCTTATCGATTCCTTTATCGATACCTCTTATGAATGTACTAAAAGTAGGTTTTGCAGGTTTTCTTTATCAACAACATTTTAAATTGGTCACTGGATCCTTGATCTCTGGACATAAATAAATAAAATCTGTAGTTTTTGTCAAAAGCATTTCCTTTCACACATTTTGGCATGAATGTCTCTCCATACCTCTGAGCTGAGCTCAGCCAGCTGCTGCACATCAGCGCAGGACATCTCATTTTGAGAGGAAAAACATTTTATCGATTGCAGTTTGTTTGTATTACAACGTTTAGAAAGAGGTGTCATTTGATTTAAACGGCATTTCACTTTGAAGTTATTAATTCCGACTGGACTCTACAGTTCTGACTTGACTCGGCAGAGAGCCACGCAGCGTTTGTAGCTGAGTGAACAGAACAGAGGACAATTCTTGATTCTTTCTTGCAACAAGACAGGAGTCCCAGTTGGTGACTTTAATCCATACAAAAGTGACTCAACAATTGACATATTCAGGGATGAAAGTGGTGAAAAACAACAACAACAAAAAAGCTGAAACCCAAAATTAGCCCCCAATATCACCCGCACGAAAATGTTTGAATTGTAGAAGCTCTGAAATGCAATCTGGCACTATTCCAGACGATAAACTACAGTGAGTGCAGCATCCATTTTGGTGAGAGAGAGAGAGAAAAAAAAAAACAACTTTCCTTATTCAAATTCATTCCAGTAGTATTCTGCTCTTACTAGGATGCAGCAGTTTTCTAGCTTGGCAGATAGTTTTGGAGGAAATCACTGAAGAAATTAACAAATTGAAAATATGGTTTGACCGAAACAAATTGTCATTAAACTTAAATAAAACAAGGATGAAGCAGAGGTGTGAGAGTCACTAGGTGTTCACAGGAAACAGTTATTTATTTCTATATGTATTTAATTCTGTTTATTTTAGTTGGTTTTATTTTTCTGTTGTACGAGGTCTGTCCATAAAGTATTGTACCTTTTTATTATTTTTTTTTAAACTATATGGATTTGATTCATGTGTTTTCACGTCAGACAAGCTTGAACCCTGGTGCGCATGCGTGAGTTTTTCCACGCCTGTCGGTGATGTCATTCACCTGTGAGCACGCCTTGTGGAAGGAGTGGTCCCGCCCCGTCATCGAATTTTCATTGTCTGGAAATGGCGGAATGATTGGGTTTTTTTTTCCATCAGAATTCTTTCAGAAGGTGTTAGAGACTGGCACCTGGAAACCATTCGAAAAATTTATCTGGCTTTCTGTGAAAATTTTACGGGCTTCACAGAGAATAAGGACTATTAGTACAGCTTTAAGTATGGCCCACAATGGCGCTCGGCGCAGCGCGCTCCGAAGCCGTGGACAACAGGCATGAACCACCGGATTATTTCTAAACGGATGGCTGTGTGGAGCTGGGACCGTTGTGTGCACTTTCTCTGGTTATCACAAGAGCTGGACATCAACCATTTTCTGGCAGATTTCACTTTTAACAAGAGATTTTGTCGTGGAAAGCCGCGTGAAGGCTTTGTGCATCACGACCGATTCGCCGTTCGAGTGAGACAAAGAACGCCTCCATTTCGGTGTGTCAGAGGACAAGTTGCGACATGCCCAGCTCTCCACAATTTCTCTTATAACTCACTCGACTGGTAAGCATTGAAAGCCGAGATCCGCGCGTCAGAACGCAGCCGTCGCGGTGCGGCGGCACAGGAAAAACACCTCTGTGTTGATAACCATTTGTAAAATCCAGGCGGCTTTTGATGGCTTTCAGTGGAGTGAGTATATGAGAAATTGTTTAACAGCTGGACATGTTCCAACTTGTCCTTAATGCTTCCAACAGAGGTGTTTTTCCTGTGGCGGCGCGGCGGCTGCGAGCCGACGCTGCAATCCGCCCGCACGTCTTTCATTAAAAAAATCTCCTTTAACAGTGGAATATCCAGATAAAATGCTGAAACCGACTTCTTCTGAAACTTCTCTGTTCTCTCACGACGTCCTGGATCAATAGAGCCTGAAATGTGGAGGTTTTCAGCTTGAAACAGGCTGACGATGGTCGCCTGCGCGACATCCCGCTGCTGGGGAAGTCCTTAAAGCGACAGTATCACCTCAAAATCTCTCATCAGCCGTTAAAAGTTTCACAGAAAACCAGCTTAATTTTTCGAACCGTGTCCACTTCGATGTGTCTCACAGGTTTAGAAAAAAATTTGATCAAACAAAGCGCCAGTCTCTCAGCAACTTCTCAGACAAAGGAATTCCGACGAGGGGCTGGACGACTCCTCCCACAAGGAGTGCTCACAGGCGAATGACGTCACCGACAGGCGTGGAAAAACTCCTGCATGCGCACGAGGGTTCAAGCATGTCTGACATTAAAACATATGAATGAAATCCATATAGTTTTTGAAAAAATAAAAAAGACCTATTATTTATTGACAGACCTCGTATATGAATTTTGTCCGTTATAATCGAAATCCGTTATATGTAGAAAACAGGCAGAATGTTAAGACTAAGCCCGTGAAAACCCAAATTGGACTCAAAATATTGGGAGCTGAGTGAGGGAAAATCCATTATATGTACAAAATGGACAAAATCCATTATATGTATGTAACAGATTAGTCACAGTCAGGAGGCGCTGAATGATCTACCGGGAACCCCCAGCACCAATTAGGCTTCAGTATTTCATTGATTAAATGTGCATTAAAAAGATTACATATGGTCGAGTCACTCTTTTTCTATGTCTGCTGCAGAGTGAAACCTTAAAATCCCAAAGCCTGATTTATGCTTCTGCAGCTCTGTCACTCCATGGCCATGCAATGACGTTGACGTGGGCATGACCCTTTGAAAGTTCTGTGGCATCTTAATGCAGTTTGTTGCAGGAACAGTGACTTTTCTGGATTAATCTGTCCCACAACGAGCTCCAGTTCTTTATACAATCAGCAACATTCAAACTAACGTTACTGTACGTATGAATGAATTGCGGGTAATTTGAGCATTTTTTTTCCAACTCTGTGCTGTAAACTTCGTCATATTTGCGGAGTTTTCTGCCAAACATATTTCACCCATGACTGAAATGTAATCGGAGTGTGCCCTTATAAACTTTTAAAATATGAGGGGAGAGAAAGGAGTGAATCCGGAAAGTTGAAACATCACAGCTCTTTGTGGTCTCCTTCATTTAGTAGGCGTGCGGGTTCGCAGCTATGCAGAGGGTTCTGATCTTTAGTGGTTTGTTTTGTCACACTCAGGGATATCTGTGAAACTTAACACCATATTACAGTACAGGCAACAAGCAGCATTTTGTTAAAAATCACTGGCCTTGAATTACGGCCTGCCTCGTTTAAGTGTCAGTTTTGAGCACGGTTGAAAAAAAAAAAATAAACAGCTGGGCTTTTAATCAAGGAAATACGGTACCCATTTTCCTTGAATCGGTGAGTGTCGGTGCTAAACTTCATTTTTTACCTCTGTTACTGGGCATGTCCGGTACATCTGAGGGGTTTTTAATGGAAATGCATTGCAATCGGACACGATGTGTTGTCTGATGTGAGTGAAAATCCATTATATAATATCTGGTATATACTGTGTTTATTACATGGAAAACTATACAAAAGCATTGGGACTTTTGCTTTTGTCTGGTGAGTGTGAATATCCAGTTTATACAATGACGGTTTAGGCGTGTTTTACTGTGTGTGTATATATATATATATATATATATATATATATATATATATATATATATATATATATATATATATATATATATATATATATATATATATATATATATGATTAGAAATTGACATATCAGAGGGACAATTCAGGTGAGACGGTTTCGGAGACAACGTCAGAGAGGTGAGATTGAGATGATTTTGTACATGTGCAGAGGAGAGACACAGGGTACATCGGGAGAAGGATGCAGCCACCAGGCAGGAGGAGAAGAGGTTTATGGATCTACTGAGGGAGGACATGCAGGTGGTTGGTGTGATACAGAGGAATATACAGAGGACAGGATGAGATGGAAACTATGGCTCTGCTGTGGCACACCTAACAGGAGCAGCCGAAAGAAGAAGATGTTGATTTCTATGTTTTTGTGGTTTACTGTAATAAAACACTCCTCCCACCTGGTGATAACCTCATGATAACAGAGTGGAGTTATACACTTTCTTAGTGCCCTCTAGTTGTGAATCAAACAATTCAACTCCAAAGTCTGGCTCAGCATCAAAGTGCTGTTCCACCACATTGCATTGCTCTTTTTAATCCAACATAAATTTGAAACTAAGAGGAAAAAAGAAGAAAAAGTTCCATGCAACACTGGAATTAATTTAATTTAAGTAATTAAAAAACGATTGCTGGGGGCCTGTTATGTGGGCCGCTGAAGAGGAGGTACTGCTGGCCCACCACCACCAGAGGGCGCCCTGCTTGGAGTGCGGGCTCCAAGCACAAGAGGGCGCCAGACCCAGAGGAAGTGACAGCTGTCACTCATCGCACCAGCTGTCACTCATCTACACCAATACATAAGCCGGACTGCAACTCCACCTCCCCGCTGAGAAATCGACTACCAAGAGGTAATTTCTCTGCTGACTGACACTTTGTGTGTATAACCTGAACTTCTGTTTGCAGCCGTTTTCCTGGAGTGTTGCCTTGTCTGAGGAATTGGCGTTTGGTGTGACAGCGACGGCTTCGCCTCACACCCCAACCCAGATAAGTGGTTAAACCAGGAGCTGCACGAGTGTGTGATTGGAGGTGGAGGTTCTCCCTCCTAACTGTGTACAGACTGTGGACTACTGAGTGTGCGGACTCACACTCATTCATCTTGTCTCTGCTTTCTGCCAGCAGTACCAGGGTCGACAGCCGAAGACAGAGGCCACCTGGGGACGCGGGACTTGGCGGCTCCGGTGTTCTTCAGACCGTTGGTGGTGGAGGCCGTGTGGGACGCGGCTTCTCTCTCATCGGGGGTCTTCTATCTTCGAGCCTGCCCACACGTCACCCGGTGTTAATTGATTTTACAAGTTTTGTGTGTTTAGTTGTGTGTTGTCACAACATTAAATTGTTACTTTTTGGCTTATTCATTGTCTGTTCTTTAGCGCCCCCTGTTGTGGGTCCGTGCTACGACACCTTCACAACAGGGCCATCTAGACTCTGGTACTGTTCAGCCAGGAAAATAACATAAAAAGCATAAGATGGAAAGAAAAGGAATAAAAGAAAAACATTTGATGTTTGAAAGTAAGATAGCCCCATACGAGTGGCAGCCTGTTGCGGTATCTCTGAGCGTTTTTGCTATGTTTTGTGTGTTTTTGTATTTTTTAGTGTCTTCTTCACTGCTAGTCTCATTTTGAAGTGTGCACCAATGAATTTACAACTCGTGAGAGTGTGTATTTACTTTTTATTTTTTTGGAACTACTTAAATCGACATCAGTGGATCCATTCAGCCATGGCTCCAGCTGTTAGCACTTCGCAACAGCAGATCCATTCAGCCACGGCACCAACTGTCAGCACTGCACAAGATGTAGGTACTCCCATTGGAAATACCGGACATCCCCACAGAATTAAGGAGAAGGGGATGCAGAGCTGTAACAAAGCCTCGGGAAAAAAAAGACAGTATAAACCATGTGTACCATCTGTTATTATGGAGAATGTGAGATTTCTCCCCAGTAAAATGGAAGAGCTAGCGGTGCTAACCAGGCTGCAGAGGGAGTAAAGGGAGTGTAGCCTCGTGTGCTTCACAGAGACCTGGCTGAATTAACTCACACTGGATTCACACATTATGTTGGAAGGCTTTCAGATTGTGAGAGTGGACAAGAAAGGAAAGAGGAAAGGTGGGGACATAGTAAGGTTTGTGAATTAAAGATGGAGTAGTCCAGTGTTGCAGACCGAACAGTCCCCCCCTAAAAATTGGTCCGCCCTGCCTTCACTGCGCATGCATCTTTTGGGACCAAAATAGCTTGTCTGAGACTGAGTCTCTACACCCAAAGCAATCAAAGGGAAAAATGTGTTCATTAACCATCAGATGACAAGGTAAAACCTCTTAAATCATTTTAAAAGTTCGTTTTAAGCAGAAACGACACCGTTTTAAGCAGAAACGATGCCATAATCGGTGAGTCATTACTGACGCTTTGAAATGATAGAGGCGCAATGAATGCAACATTAGCTTTCATTATGAAATAATGCTGAATTCATGTGGAAATGATTATTCTACAAAAGCTTCAGATATCTGTCACTGATATCGATGATGACTGGAGTGCAGTTTTAAGCAGAAATACGGTGATAATCGGTGAACTACGGCTGATACACAGAAATGACGCATGCGCAGTGAACCAATTTTTAGGGGGGACCGTTTGGTTTGCGACACCCGGGCACATCACGGTGAAGGAGCGGTGCTGCAGTAGAGTCATTGAGCTGCTAGCAGTTAGCATTTGGCCATATTACATCCCAAGGGATTTCTTGCACATTATCGCGATAACTGTGTACATCCCGCCACTGGCCGATGCTGCTGCAGCCTGTGAGCACCTGCATGCTGTAGTATCTGAGTTTCAGACATCGCACCCCCAGTCCCTCCTCCTCATCTCCGGTGATTTCAGTCATGTTTCCCTGTCTTCCACTCTCCCTACCTTCACTTAGTATGTGAAATGCCACATCAGAGACAATATAACTTTGGATTTAATGTATGTAAACATCAAGGACGCATTCTGTCCCCTGCATACATACCTATGTTGAACAGACAACCTCCCACCAAAACGTATGTAAGGAACTGGTCTGAGGAGACCAGTATGGCACTGAGGGTCTGCTTTTACACCACAGACTGGGGTGTGCTTTGTGAACCTCACGGAGAGGACATCGACAAACTGACTACCTGCATCATGGACTAAATTAATTTCTGTGTGGTAAACACCATGTCTACCAGGAAGGTACGGTGTTTCCCCAACAATAAACCCTGGGTTACCTCTGAATTAAAGGTCCTGCTAAATATGTAGAATAGGGTTTTTAGATCTGAAGAGAAAGAGGAACTGAGAAAGGTGCGGAAGGAGATGAAGAGGGAGATAAAGAGAGGCAATGACCTCTACAGGAGGAACTGGAGGAGCACATTGCAGGGAGCAACATCAGAGAAGTCCGGAAAGGTGTAAAAACCATCTCAGGCCACTCTAAGCATAGCAGGAGGGGCTCAGTATCTCGAGACCCAGACTGGGCAAATGAGCTGACTATTTTTTTTTGTTAAGAGCAACTCCCTCACACCATGCTAATCCCAGCCCCCACTTCCTGCCAGGTCGACCCACATGCTTCACTGACGACCTCACCCAACTGACGTCACTCCCCAGCCCCACCCCCAGCCTCTCCATAACAACAGATCAGGTGAGGAAGGAGCTAAGAAACATCATGATGAGGAAAGCACCTTGCCCCGATTACATCAACTCTAGACTGTGCAGATCAACTCTGTGGAGTTCTGATATACCTTTGCAACCTCAGGCTGGAGAAAGTTCCACTCCTGTGGAAAACATCATGTGTGGTTCCAGTTCCTAAGACTGCGCACCCTAGTGAAGCCAACTACTTCAAGCCAGTGTCTTTACCCTCTCACATGATGAAGACCTTGGAGAGGATTATTGTCACCCACCTCAGACACCTGGTGAACAGTAAGATGGACCCCCTGCAGTTCACATATCGACCTAGCATCGGTGTTGAAGAAGCTGTCATATACCTGCTGCACAGGTCACTGTCACATCTGCAGAGCACTGTGAGCACTGTGAGAGTCATGTTTTTTTTTTTCTCCAGTGCCTTTAACACAATTCAGCCATCACTTCTCAGGGGGAAGCTGGAATGAGCTGGAGCCAACTGTCATCTGGTTACATGGACCATTGACTACCTCAACAAAAGACCACAGTATGTGAGGCTTTGCGACTGTGTGTCTGATGTGGCAGTATGCAGCATGGGGGCCCTGCAGGGTACAGTGCTCCCTCCTCTCCTCTTCACTCTGTACACATCAGACTTCAGCTGCAACATGGACAGTTGTCATCTCCAGAAGTTTCTAAGGGGAACAATCTGGAGTACAGAGACGTCATCATCAATGCTGTGGCCTGGTGTAAACAGAACCACCTGAGCATCAATGCCAGCAAGACAAAGGAGGTGGTGATTAACTACATAAGGAAGGCTCCTCAGATTGTGCTTCTGATCATCCAAGGCCTGGATATAGATATTGTGGAGAAGTACAAATACCTGGGTGTTTACGTAACTGGACTGGACACACAACACAGATGTCCTGTACAAGAAGGGCCAAAGTCGTCTTCACCTGCTGAAGAGACTGAGGTTCTTTGCTGTGTGCAGGACACTGTTGAAAACCTTTTATGGCTCTGTGGTGGCATCATCGATACTTTACACTGTGGTCTGCACAGTGTGGTCTGCTCATTTGCAAGGAATTTAGGGATTCCATCATCTACAGTCCATAATAAAATCAGATAATATAATATAGTCAGTTTTTATTTACATTTCACACAATGTCCCAACTTCACTGGAATTGGGGTTGTAGTATAACAGAACTTATGAGTATTTTACGCCATGTGTTTTCATGAGTATTATTGTCAATTTTCGCTGCACGTTTATGCACACACACGCAGCCAAAAGGATCCTTTCCTTCTCTACTGAAGCAGCAACAGTGGTGGGAAGAAATATGACTCCTTCTTCCTCATTGGTTAGCTCCTGAAATTTTCCACCAATCAGAAGTTACTAACCCCACATGTGTTCACTATCCCCACATGTGTTTGATCACAGCCCACCCAAGCCATGTGGGTCTGATTGTGTTTGCATTTTCTCTTTGTTACTGGTGGGAAGCGTGTGTGGTTAGGGTTTTTTCTTGTTGTTTGGGGGGTTTTTTGTAAAAATGAGGCATTTTATGAATGTGGAGCAAGCGCTTCAGTTATTTTTTGTTTTTTGCAACTGACGCAATTAGAACAATTTGCACCAAAACCAATAAAATCGGTGCAAAAAACAAGGTATTAGGGAAAAAATACAACTGGACAGACATTGAAATGGAAGATCTGTACAAATTTTTTGGACTTCTGATATACATGTCATTGGTGTCACTGCCAAGTCTCCAGGACTACTGGAAACAAAGTCATACTTTGTCTGTGCCCTTTCCAGATATTACTTTCCAGAAAGTAATGTTCAGAGACAGATTTAGATCGATATTCTGGAATATCCACCTAAGTGATCCAAATGAGAATGTAGAAAATGATAGAAAAAAGGGTACAGCAGGTCATGACAAACTGTTTTGAGTCAGGCCTCTTTATGATGACATCCTCAGTGCCTGCCAGGCTTATTACCACCTCAGGAGGGAGCTGACAGTGGATGAAAGGATGGTGGCTGGAAAAAAAAACTGGAATGACTCAATATTTGAAGGACAAGCCAATAAATTGGGCCATGAAACTTTTTGTGTTGGCTGTTTCAAGTAATGGCTACACACTCAAGTTCACTATTTACACTGGCAAGACTGTGACCACAAGTGAGCGAGGGCTGTCATATGATGTGGTCAATGAACCTGATCCAGCCATTCTCGCTTGGTACTGGGTACCACATTTACATGGACAATTTTTACATGAGTCCCAAACTGTTCATGGACCTGGCTTACATGAAGTTTGGGGCACGTGGCACATACAGGGAGAACAGACGAGGATGCCCCAGAGGGACGGCAAATGCTCTCACAAAAAATTTGAAAGAGGATCTATTAGATGGATAAGAAAGGGACCTCTGGTGATTGTAAAGCGGATGGACACATGGGAGGTGTCTGTGTGCTCCACCATCCATCATGCATTTTTGGTTGAGAGAGTGCAGAGAAGGGTGAAGAATGGGAAGGATGGATGGTGGACAGTGAAAGACATTCCCTGTCCTACCCCAGTGTTGGCTTATAATAAAAACATGGGTGGAGTCGACCTATCTGACCAGCTCATCCAGTACTACTCCACCCATCGGAAAACTGCACGCTGGTACAGGAGTGTTGCTGCACTTCCTTGACATTGCAACCACAAATGCATTCATCTTGCATCATGAGATCAGCAGTGTCAAGCAGGTGCAGCCCATGACACACAAGGACTTTATGGTGGAGCTGGTGTGTCAACTGTATGGCACAAACAAAACAGGTGTCCCACAGAACAGGAGCCAGAACCATGTTCCTGTGCCAATTGTGACAGGCACAGATCCTTGCCAAAAAGCCACAAAAAGCAGATTGAGGTGCCAATGGTGCCTTCACGTGGACAACAAGAGGAGTGACACACTGTGGAAGTGTCAGGCCTGCGATGTGCCCCTCTGTGTTTTGTTGGACAGGAATTGTTTTTTTGAGTGGCACAAATAGCCACTACATTATACATATGTCTTTGAAATTTACCATTTGTATTTACATTCTAAATCTTATTTTGACATCTGATTGTTTTCTAAATAGTTTAGCATTAGCATTTCCTGCACTATATGTTTTTGAAATGTACATTTTAGATTTACATTCTAAATCTTATTGTGATATCTCACTATTTCAAAAATATTTTAGCATGTCCTGCACTACATTGTACATAGGTTTTGAAATTTACCATTTATATTTACATTCTAAATCTTATTTTGACATCTGATTGTTTTCTAAATAGTTTAGCATTAGCATTTCCTGCACTATATGTTTTTGAAATGTACATTTTAGATTTACATTCTAAATCTTATTGTGATATCTCACTATTTCAAAAATAGTTTAGCATGTCCTGCACTACATTGTACATAGGTTTTGAAATTTACCATTTATATTTACATTCTAATTCTTATTTTGACATGTGATTGTTTTCTAAATAGTTTAGCATTAGCATTTCCTGCACTATATGTTTTTGAAATGTACATTTTAGATTTACATTCTAAATGTTATTGTGATATCTCACTATTTCACAAATAGTTTAGCATGTCCTGCACTACATTGTACATAGGTTTTTGAAATTTACCATTTATATTTACATTCTAAATCTTATTTTGACATGTGATTGTTTTCTAAATAGTTTAACATTAGCATTTCCTGCACTATATGTTTTTGAAATGTACATTTTAGATTTACAATCTAAATGTTATTGTGATATCTCACTATTTCACAAATAGTTTAGCATGTCCTGCACTACATTGTACATAGGTTTTTGAAATTTACCATTTATATTTACATTCTAAATCTTATTTTGACATGTGATTGTTTTCTAAATAGTTTAACATTAGCATTTCCTGCACTATATGTTTTTGAAATGTACATTTTAGATTTACAATCTAAATGTTATTGTGATATCTCACTATTTCACAAATAGTTTAGCATGTCCTGCACTACATTGTACATATGTTTTGAAATTTACCATTTATATTTACATTCTAAATCTTATTTTGACATCTGATTGTTTTCTAAATAGTTTAGCATTAGCATTTCCTGCACTATATTTGTACATACGTTTTTGAAATTCTAAATCTTGTGAAATCTGACTGTTTTGTAAATAATTGTACAAAAAAATGCCTGAAACATTTCAGTTTTACAGTTTATTTATGTAAATAGTTGTATTTAACTTTATATTTTTTTGCTACATTTGTACATGTTTTTTAAATTTACAATTTGTATTTACATTTGAAGTTATGAAAATGGATCGCTAACACGTTTGTGGTTTTCACAGGAAAAAAAACTAACTTTTTCTACTCGGATTTTATGTTTTTTGTGTGATTTTAGGTACACTGTGTTAATACAGTAGGTCAAAATGAATGAAAAACTGTAAAGTCACACAGGTGAGGTTGTGCTGAAAAAAAATGGACAGGTAAAAACTTTTTAAAGGTAAATTATAAAAGTAAATCCAAAAGTAGTCAAAAACAGCCAATTATACCCTGGACTCCATAGGGTTAATGTAGTATATTTTCTTCTTTTTTCTTTACTATGGTATGACTTTCTGGTGCTGCAACAAGTGATTTTCCCCATTGTGGGATCAATAAAGTTTATCTTATCTTGTCAGCTGACCCGGCATGACTGACAAGCTCTGAGTGAGTTTTGACTGCCCTGGATGGATGGGCCTGTCAGTCAAGTGACAACCACCCCCCCCCCCCCCCCCCAAAAAAATGCAAGCTACCATGATTATAATATGTACAAATTTCCAATAATACACTTATGTCGCCGACATGAATGAGCGAAGCTCTTCACCATCTCACCATGTTATTTAGGTCCTTCAGACTTTTTTTTTTCCCAGTAAAATAGTTCTGGGGAGCATTAGAATGGCTAAAACCCTTCAGCTTATGGGGGACACACAAACGCCTTCAGAGGATGAAAATACCACAGCAAAAACAATGTACTGAAAAACAGGTTAATCTCCTGTACTTTTTCCAGGAAGTGTTCAACATTTGACATTTCCTGTTTCACTGTGGACTCAAAATTTGCCATTTCCGGTTTCAGTATCGACTTTCCACTGAATTCCCTTGAGATCTGCTCTATTCATGTGAGATCTCCTCTTTGTCTTTTATTTTATTTTATTGTATTTCTTTTGAGACAAACAAAAAGTAACATAAAAACCTTACAGAGGAACAACATACCACAGCAAAAACAACATACAGGTTAATCTCCTGTACTTTTTTTTTCAAAAAGTGTTCAACACGACATTTCCTGTTTCACTGTGGACTCAAAATTTGCCATTTCTGGTTTCAGTGTCGACTTTCTACTGAATATCCGAGAAATCTCCTCTAGTCACATGAGATCTCCTCTTTGTCTTTTATTTTTTTTGTATCGAGACAAACAAAAACTAACACAAGATCCTTACAAAGGATGAATATACCACAGCAAAAACAATGTACTGAAAAACAGGCTACTCTGTATTTTTTCCAGAAGGCGTTCAACATTTGACATTTCCTGTTTCACTGTGCACTCAAAATTTGGCATTTCGGGTTTCCTTGTCGACTTTCCACTGAAATCCCATGAGATCTCCTCTATTGTCAATCCAGGAAGTGTTGATCCAGGAAGTGTTTAACATTTGACATTTCCTGTTTCACTGTGGTCTCAAAATTTGGCAGTTCCTGTGTAGGCCTCCCTGTACCATAAGCAAGCTTGCCTTCGCCCATATAAATGATTCATAATAATATTAATAAACACACTGTGCCTTGTCTGATTTTTACTAAAATAATTGTGAATGATTTGATTGGTTCATGAAATGATCTGGATAAAGGGCCATTCACACTGAGCACGCAGACGCGGTGTGCATTGCTCTGAAACCCATTATTTTCAATGAGAAGCATTGCACAAGTTTGGTTTTTGCGCAAAACGTCACAACGGGGCAAAAGCCAAACTTGCGCGATGCTGCACCTGATGTCAAATTCAACGCCGTCAAAGTTCAACTTTCACACCTGCTCACTGTGACATAGCTTCACACATCAAATGAAAATGAGGCATCAGGCAAAAACATGGAAGATGACAGAGTGTTGAAAAGTGTGTCCAGAAACATCAGTACTGCTAATTTATACATGGCAGTTTTCTGAAGAAAATTATTTCAAATGTTTTTATTACCTCAAGATTAAATTCTGATTACTGTACATTTTGAAGTTAAAAAACATTTCTTACATTAGAAAACGTGATTAAAATAGCTTTAAGTTAAAAAAAAAAATAGAAATCTTTGATATTCATCTGTAAATTAAAACCATAAGTTGTCTGTTGTTGTTTCAGATGAGATGATTTCTTGATTAACACGATAATGAACCTTGAACACATTTTTGGACAAATAAAACATAATGAAAAGTAATGTGTACATTTTTTAAGTCTGGTAGATTCTTTCAGTGTGTCTGTTAATTAGCACTTCCCAATGTGACGTAAACCTCACGATGAACTATTTTTTTAAATTTAGTCTTTCCAACATTAAATAACATCCTCGTTGACTATGTGATTGCTTTAATTTTAATCAGGACAGTCATTACTCAAATATGAATTTGAGTAATGACTTTCTAGTGATTGTGAATGCTTTGAAATTGTGCACAAGAGGGGCAGGGCTTCTTCTACTTGTGCAAGTGTCTTATTGACTGAACTTTGACTTCATGGACATGTTTAATGATTCATTCATTTAATGTTAAATGTTTACCAGCTCATTGACTGGACAAATAAATGAAAGAATCAAGTGTCACTAATGTGACAATGGCTATTGGATGTTTACTGACCATCATGTGGAGTGTGTAAAATTTGGAAGTACCGAAAGGAGATAATGACTTTGCTTACATACGATGGTGTATGGAACTGGAGCAGTGCCAGACAACAGGATGGTGCTCCGTGGCTACTGTATACGAACACAGTGTGTATGCTTATTACTACTTTATTTGTGCTTATTCAGTGTTTAGACACATTTGAACTTCGGAAAATTCAGGCAACAACTAATAGTGCACTCTCTATGGCAATGCGTAAGTACCTGTATGCAGTAGGGAGAATTGGAAGGTGAGAGTTCTTTCACAAAAACTTTCAAATCTCCCATGAATTGCACTGAAGTCACCAATGCTCACAGGAGGTCTGTGAGTATCACCCAGGTGACACCAAGGGTAGACAAGGAAACATTTTTTAGAGCCGTCCGTGGCCTGGTTGCCATCAGCTTTCTTACAGAGTAATCAAAGGATTATGTTCCTCCAAACTGACACCTTATCCCACTACAGCTTTGGCAGGTGATGGTACAGTCGTGACAGATGTCTCAGCTGTGCTGTCCACTTTGGCCAGCTACTTTGATCAGTTCTAGAAGGCTGATGCTCCTGTCAGGATAACGAACAACTCCAGAGCCAATGTTCTGTTGGATAATTTGCCTGTCATCTGTGAACCACCCAGTGTCAGTTAGATTGTAAAGGTGGTGGAGCAGATGAGTGCACATGCACATAAAGCTGCAGTGATCTGTGTTTTCGGGTCTGTGTGTACAGATACTGGAAGCAGTTTTTTCTTTGCTTCCATTTGTGAGACATTTATCAGACTGCTGGGTCCTCCGTTTAAGACATCAGGCACGAATCACTAAATTGCCCTTGAACAAGGAGTGTAATCCAAAAATTAATCCTGCTGTGTAGCTGTATGCTTCATGCACGGTGACATACTGACATGACGTGTGTGCATGTGAATGGGTGAATGAGAGGAGTCAATATAAATTTCTGTGTGCATCTGTATCACTAAAGCATTATATAAAAGCAGTCAATTTACTATTTACATCACAGCCAGGTTGCACACAGCCTCTATGTATGCACTGTGCAGTTTTGAAAAAAGAGTCTCTCTGTGAAGTCGCTCCCTGTGAATTCTGACATCTGTCGTGGATGTGTTCTGGCTCCATTTCTTTTCAGTGGTTGGATGGTCTGGGTGTCAGGTAAGGTCAGAGTACAGTGACTTGCACTATGTTCACACTGCAGGCCTGAATACTCAATTCCAATCTACTGCTCAGATCCAGTTTTTTTTGTTGTTGTTGTTGTCCTGTTCACTTTATTCTTTTTAATGTGGCCAGTATCAGATTAGAGTGTGAACTGTTCACTGTCTTCTACTGACCCGCATGGCAACAAAACAACAGGGACATCACCAGAGACATTACTACACAGAAAAGGTGGAGCCTGATCTTATCTCTCACTCCACATTGTATACAGGACTGGTACCGGACCCAGTTACACAATGCACATGTACATACACTGTATCCATAAAGTATTCACAGTGCTTCACTTCTTCCATATTTTCTGTGACAGACTTATTCCAAAATGAAGTAAATTCACTTTTACCCTCAAAATTATACCGACAATACCCCATAATGACAATATGAAAAACTTTTTTTTTTTTTGCAAATTTATTAAAAATAGACTAAGAAAACCTCTTTGCAGCACCTCTCAAGCTCCATCAAGTTGGATGGGGACAGTTGTGCACAGCTGTTTTGAGATCTCTCTAGAGATGTTCAATCAGATTCAGGTCTGGGCTCTGGCTAGGCCACTCAAGGACATTCACAGACTTGTCCTGAATCCACACCCATGACTAAGGGTGGACCTTAGGGGGGCGGACTCACCCACCAAGATGATTCTGCCTCCCTCCCCCACTAGGAGCACAGATCTCTAAAAACAAAACCTTTTTAGCATAGTAGCTAATTTTGAATTAAGAAATTCTAATGTTGCATTTGTATCACCAAGACATTCAAATATATATTTTTTAAAAAATGGTGTGATTGATTTTGTTGGAAAATTATGCTACATATATGTCATAGCCTAGCCTATGTCAGTGTTCGAAAATCAAGCTTTGACTAGCTATGTTTACATGGACACTTTATTTCTGATCTGATTGAATTCTATCCGATTGGTAGATCAGATTGTCCTGTTTATATGAATGTGCCCTAAAGTGATCAGCTTGCTGTGATCCGTTTACATGCACCGTGATTACAATCTGATTCAGTCAGTCGAGCAATCCCATAATGCTTTGCGTTGTGACGTCTGCCGTTTGTTAGCTGTTGTTGGATTTGTTAGCTGGAGTAATCGAGATTACTGTTATTCTTTACGTGTTTCTTTTGAAACTGCAGCATCAGAGGAACATGCTTCTTCTTCAGGACTTGTTCAGAAAGAAACGAGTGCGGCGGAATGTGTTTTTACGTGATGTAGCACGGAGCACAGTTCATAAAGCCGTAAACACCAACGGATTAAACAGCTGATTTACGAGCCAAATGAAAATGAAGCCTTGGAGATCAGACGGAGCTTTGAGGAAACGCATCATATCCCTCAAATAACTGACGGGACTCACAAACACATGCAGGCAGGTTATTTCTGAACGTCTGTCGTTTTCATTGACCCACAATCAATAACGTCACAGCTACCACTTTTATGACTTCTGCTAACTTTTTTCTGTGGCCTTTAGGTAGAGCCCACTATGAAATCTCACAAACTTATTTTAAACAATGAACTTTTTCAAAATATGACAATAAAGCAGTTTCATGAATAAATGAAACAAACCTTGTGTGTGAGGTCTTTTTACATTTCCTACTTACTTTACTCATATTAAAACAAGTTGTTTGTGTTTAGATTTTGGAGCATCAGTTGCACAATGCCTGGAAAAGCCCAAGATTCCAATGTTTTGTGCCATTCAGACCTTTTTGAGAGCTCATCAACTGCCAAAGGTACCTTTCAAACTTTTAAGAGAAAAAAAAAAGTCATATCCACTACACCCTATGCTTTTTTCCCTGATTTATTCTTAAGGATATAATTACTCATTAAACATAAAAAAAAAAAAAGACCATTTTCTGTTTTAGGGTGTGAAAAACACTGAGGGAGAAGATGTACGACTACAAATCATTGGTGACCCTGCAGATCCACTCCTCGACTGGTTGCTGAAAGGCTTCATAAATCCTACACATCTGACCCCAGAGGAGAAATCTGTTAATGTGAACCTCAGCTCACTCTGTGTAACAGTAGAAAACACTTTAGGGATTTTGAAGTCGAGGTTGAGGATGCTACTGAAGAGAAGAGATTTTCGCTTAACCTTTACACCAGTTGTGATAGCAACCTGCTGTGCTTCCCCTCGTTTTTAGTTTCTCCTTGTTGAAAGCGCTCGTTGCTTCCCAGCGGTTTTTAATTTGCTCTACTGACCTGCTGACTCCAGACACAACAAGTCTGTGCTGTCAACTTACGTCCGTCAAGCTTTTCCACTTATTTTAAATTCTTTTAATACATTGAGGAGGAGTGCTGGCTCTTGTAAAGTCCAGCTGTGTCTTTTTCCGTCGCCATTTCCGCAAACACAGAGAAGGAAGCGTCACGTGGTGATGTGATGTAACAGACATGCGCAGTAAGGCTCCTCACAGGCGGACAATCCGATGTGCCGTTTACATGGAACGCAATCGGGTTAAAAACAAGGTTACACCACCTCCTCTAACCTGATCATAATTTCGATCGGATTGGGCGAATTTAATCAGATGGAGCTGTTTACATGGTGTGATTTTGATCTGATTGTTCAATCTGGTTGTTCAATCAGATTACTTTTGGTCCATGTAACCACAGCTACTGTGACACCGGCTTTTCCTTTCACTATGGCCATACACAAGTGGTTTAAATAGAATAGAATGCCTTTTATTGTCATCATACAATGTACAACGAGATTAAAAGCCAACTCCAAAATCAGTGCAGGCAAGTAAGAAGAAAAGCAGTGACATCAAATAATATGTATCAAAAAAATATGTGTACGATGTAAACATTAGAAGGTAAGGTGCACAGTCCTGGGTGGTATGTACATTGCAGAATAAGTATGTTATTATATACATTAATAAAAATTATAAATATTGCACATTATGGGATGGAATGTTGTACATTATCATCGGTGTATGCGGGAATTCAGGATGGTTACCGCATTGGGAAAGAAACTGTTTTTGAGTGTGTTTGTTCTGGTCTTAATACACCTGTAGCACTTGCCTGAGGGCATCTGGTCAAACAGTTCAAAGCCAGCGTGGGAGCTGTCTTTAGTAATGTTTAGGGCTCTGCTAAGGCAGCGGGGGCTGTAAATGTCCATCAGGGAGGGGAGAGGGCAGCCAATGATCTTTTGAAAAACCCACCAACAGTCACCTCCGATAAACTGACACGTTCATTGGTCAACGAGACCCTAGGTGACAGTGTGAGTCGGAGTCCATTTCTCATAGGCTTAGTTCTGTGGAGCATTAGCCTGAACCTGGCAGGACTGTAACACTTTTCAAGCAGCTTAACAGACTATTACAAGCAGAAGATATGGACTTGTTAACTGCGGTGACACTTGTGAACAGCGCTTCCAACTGTGTGTAGACACTGCACACAGAAAGTTAATTTTCTTCACTGTGGGATCTCTGCGCTCCTCCAGGCATGGCCACCGAGGCTGGGCTGGTGACTGGCCCCGGTCCAAGGAAGAGAAGATGCACAATTAACAAGACCCTCCGTGGATTTGCTGTTGAAGAAAACGTTGGGCCTCCCCCTCTAGCTGCCACCTTATCATGGTGGGGGAGTTTGCGTACCCGGATGATCCTAGGAGCTATGTTGTTGCGGGCTTTGTGCTCCCTGTAGGGTCTCCCAAGGCAAACAGGTCTTAGGTGAAGGGTCAGACTAAGGGCAGTTCAGAACCTCCATGACCAGTAAAAAAATCAAGGACCAAGATGTCGCCCGGTATGACGGAGCCGGGGCCCCACCCTGGAGCCATGCCTGGGGTTGGGGCTCGCGCGCAAGTGCCTGGTGGCCGGGCCTTAGCCCATGGGGCCCAGCCGGGCTCAGCCCGAAAGAGCGACATGGGTCCGCCCTCCTGTGGGTTCACCACCTGCAGAGGGGACCATGGGGGTCGGGTGCAGAGAGGATTGGGTGGCGGTCGAGGGTGGGTGGCCCGGTGGCCCGGTCCATGCTCACAGCCCCTGGCTGTTGGGACGTGGAATGTCACCTCACTGGGGGGGAAGGAGCCTGAGCTTGTGCGGGAGGTTGAGAGATATCAACTAGAGATAGTCGGACTCACCTCCACGCACAGCTTGGGCTCTGGTACCCAACTCCTGCCCACGGGGAGAGGCGGAGAGCTGGGGTCGCATTGCTTATTGCTACCCAGCTCAGTCGCCATGTGTTGGAGTTCACTCCGGTGAACGAGAGGGTTGCGTCCCTACGCCTTCGGGTCGGGGACAGGTCTCTCACCGTTGTCTCGGCCTACGGACCGAGCAGCAGTGCAGAGTACCCGACCTTCCTGAAGACCCTGGGAGGGGTACTAGATAGCGCTTTGACTGGGGACTCCATTGTTCTCCTGGGGGATTTCAACGTCCACGTGGGCGGCGACAGTATGACCTGGAGGGGGGTGATCAGGAAGCACAGCCTCCCTGATCTGAACCTGAGTGATGTTCAGTTGTTGGACTTCTGTGCTAGTCACAGTTTGTCCATCACGAACACTATGTTCGAGCACAAGGGTGCCCATAAGTGCATGTGGCACCAGGACACCCTGAGCCGGAGGTCGATGATCGACTTTGTAGTCGTATCATCTGACCTTCCGCCACGTGTCTCGGACACTCGAGTGAAGAGAGGGGCAGAGCTGTCGACCGATCACCACCTGGTGGTGAGTTGGATCCGCTGGGAGGGGAGGAAGCCGGTCAGGACTGGCAGGCCCAAATGTATCATGAGGGTCTGCTGGGAACGACTGGTGGAACCCTCTGTCAGCGAGGTCTTCAACTCCCACCTCCGGGAGAGCTTCTCCCAGATCCCAGGGGAGGTTGGAGACATGGAGTCCAAGTGGACCATGTTCTACACCTCCATTGTCGATGCGGCCACTCGTAGCTGTGGTCACAAGGTCTCTGGTGCCTGTCGCAGTGGCAATCCCCGAACCTGGTGGTGGACACCGGAAGTAAGGGATGCCGTCAAGCTGAAGAAGGAGTCCTACTTATCTTTGTTGGTAGGTGGGACCCCAGGGGCAGCTGACAGGTACCGGCAGGCCAAGCGTGCCGCAGCCCGTGTAGTTGCAGAAGCAAAAACCCGGGTCTGGGAGGAGTTCGGGGAGGCCATGGAGGAGGACTATCGGTCGGCCTCGAAGAGATTCTGGCAAACCGTCCGATGCCTCAGGGGGCGGAAGCAGCTCTCCACCAGCACTGTTTACGGTGTGGGTGGGGAGCTGTTGACCCTGACTGGGGATGTTGGCGGGCAGTGGAAGGAGTACTTCGAGGATCTCGTCAATCCCATCGTCATGTCTTCTGAAGAGGAAGCAGAGACTGGGGACTCAGAGGCAGACTCATCAATTACCCAGGCCGAAGTCACTGAGGTGGTTAGAAAGCTCCTCGGTGGCAAGGCTCCTGGGGTTGATGAAATCCGTCCTGAGTACCTTAAGTCTCTGGATGTTGTGGGACTGTCTTGGCTGACACACCTCTGCAACATCGCGTGGCGATCGGGGACAGTGCCCCTGGATTGGCAGACCGGGGTGGTGGTCCCTCTATTTAAGAAGGGGGACCGGAGGGTGTGTTCCAACTATAGGGGGATCACACTCCTCAGGCTCCCCGGTAAGGTCTATTCCCGAGTACTGGAGAGGAGAATTCGACCGATGGTCGAACCTCGGATTCAGGAGGTGCAGTGTGGTTTTCATCCTGGTGGCAACACACTGGACCTGCTCTACAAGCTCCATCGGGTGATCGAGCGTTCATGGGAGTTCGCCCAACCAGTCCACATGTGTTTTGTGGATCTGGAGAAGGCGTTCGACTGTGTCCCTCGGCGCACCCTGTGGGGAGTGCTCCGGGAGTACGGGGTCTGGGATCCTTTGCTAAGGGCTATCAGGTCCCTGTACGACCGCAGCAGGAGCTTGGTTCGCATTGCCTGTAGTAAGTCAGACCTGTTTCCAGTGCACGTTGGCCTCTGCCAGGGCTGCCCTTTGTCACCGGTTCTGTTCATTATTTTTATGGACAGAATTTCTAGGCACAGCCAGGGTGCAGAGGGGGTCTGGTTTGGTAACCACAGAATCTCGTCTCTGCTGTTTGCAGATGATGTGGTTCTGTTGGCTTTGTCAAATCAGGACCTTCAGCGTGCACTGGGGCGGTTTGCAGCCGAGTGTGAAGCGTCCGGGATGAAAATCAGCACCTCCAAGTCCGAGGCCATGGTTCTCGACCGAAAAAAGGTGCTTTGCCCTCTTCAGGTCAGTGGAGTGTCCTTGCCTCAAGTGGAGGAGTTTAAGTATCTTGGGGTCTTGTTCACGAGTGAGGGACGGATGGAGCGTGAGATCGATAGACGGATTGGTGCAGCATCTGCAGTGATGCAGTCGCTGTATCGGACCGTCGTGGTGAAGAGAGAGCTGAGTAGGGGGGCAAAGCTCTCGATTCACCGATCGATCTACGTTCTGATCCTCACCTATGGTCATGAGATTTGGCTCATGACCGAAAGAACGAGATCGCGAGTACAAGCGGCCAATAGGAGTTTCCTTCACAGGGTGGCTGGGCGCTCCCTTAAGCCCAGGTTACACATAGACGGTTTTGTCGGCAGGTAGTACGTAGACCGAAGTTCACGGTAGTTCCGGCTGTGTTCGCGGTGGAAAGGGGCAGAGCATTTCGCCGGCATTTTGAGCGCCGTACTCGCCGCAAATATGCGGATAAAACGCCGCTAAATTCGCCGAATAAAGCGGTGTTTTGATGCCGTAGCATCCGGCACACGTCAGGCAATGGGGATTAATACCCAGTTCTGTCCTTTACAATTGCAGGGTAAGACGCGCATGAGAATGGCGATGTTCTGCTGCCGCCGATAATGCCCTGTGTACTGCTGGATTTATCCAGGCAAATCCTGCATTACTCCAGGAAGTTTTGCATATAGGCACTGCCCCCAGAGTATAATAGGCTGAAGCAGCTGTCACTGCAGGGGGAGGGAGATCATCTCTCAGCCTTTTCTTCTCCTTTCCTTTTCCCCTCCTCAACGTGTTGCTCGTCTCCACCACAGGGCTACCCTCTGCTTCTGAACCAGACCTCTTCGTAAGTCCTTGCCGCTGCCAATTTTCTTTTAGGAGGCATACTGGAGCTTCTCTGCAAAATATCTGGAGCTGGCCCCTGCATGCAGCACGCTAGCATTTTTATACTGACCGCCGCCTATCGGCCGTTTGGAACGACGTTAACCGGGAGGTGGCGTTTAGAACAGCGTACTGTCCGCTAGCGCCGCCATTTTGTCTGCTTCTGTCGCCTGTTAAAACGCCTTTGAGGATCGCCATTTTACACGCCGTTGATTAGGGATACAACGCCGGCCGCCAATTACGGCGGTGTAAACTGCGGCACTACAGGAAGGGGCAGGATGAAACGGCGATTAAAAAGTATCAAACGCTGTTGTTCGCGTTGTCTCCGTCGTCACGCGAATTCTCTGGGAGCGCTCCCGGAATTATTCAACATGTTGAATAATTTTTTCAACGATTCCCGGTAAAGCCGGAACTAAGCCACGCCCCCTAGTGCTGGCATTGACAACAGCGTTTGATCCTTAAGACGGCCAGAAACTCTTCCGGGATGCTTCCGGGAGCTCTTACCGTCTATGTGTAAATGGGGCTTTAGAGATAGGGTGAGGAGCTCGGTCACTCGGGAGGAGCTCGGAGTCGAGCCGCTGCGCCTCCACGTCGAAAGGAGTCAGTTGAGGTGGCTCGGGCATCTTTTCCGGCACATCCCATTGGGAGGAGGCCCCGGGGAAGACCCAGGACACGCTGGAGGGACTTCATCTCTCGGCTGGCTTGGGAACGCCTTGGGGTTCCCCCGGAGGAGCTGGGGGAGGTGTGTGTGGATTGGGAGGTCTGGGCGTCTTTGCTTGAGCTGCTGCCCCCGCTACCCGACTCCGGATAAAGCGGAAGAAAGTGGATGGATGGATGGATGGAAATAGTTGGGCAGCCACAAAGTGACATAGATAAAAAGACAGAGTTCAAGAGATTATTTTACAGTGTTACTGATGCTGTGCAAGGAGAGATGGATGTGCATTTTGGAGAATGCAGTAGTGTGCTTATTGGTGCACTTGTTGTTTTGAACCCAGAGGCTGAGGATAATTTGAAGGACCCATCAAAGGTAACCCCTCTATTGGCTTTAGCTGGAATTGATTTGGTTGAATATGAATATACTGTGGCATGTGAGTTTCTGATGAAGAAAATGACCCATACCCTGCTTCCCCCGAAGATGAAAAATGGACAATAGCTAAGGGCCCAGTCACATGGCATACGAAGATTCCTGAACGAATCAAGAGCAAATCAAGAGCGCAAAAGGAACAACAGATGAACAAAATGAAATCGAAGCCAACTTTGATCTCCACGCTTAAAACAAAATGCACCTGGAGCCACTGCTGGAGCAGCGTGTATCTGCATCTCTGCATTTCAGGACTCAGCACTGGGACAGAGCTCATAGTGCCTGAGTCCTGGAGAAACTGCAAACAGAACCATGTGATGCAACCCACTGTGGAGATCTGTGCGCACGTCGGTGGATGTACCTGCTGTGGTTCCTTGTATAGAACAAAAGAGGGATCATCCCCGTCATCATCAGAATCCTTACTGTCTGGTTCAGACTATGACGTCATGCTGCGCGCTCTGTCTTGCTTCAATTAAAAAAACTGAATGTTGTTCAACATTCATAAGATGCCTCATTTTTACAACAAACTCCCCCCAAAAACCACCACCACACTAACCACACATGCTAAATACTCCATCAAAATATAATACACACTGCAAACACACCAAATATTTCTCAAATCTCTCAAATACCAAAACTCTAATCCCTGCCTTTACACCCAAAATGCATGCATACAAGACAAAGGGAGGGAGAGAGAGAGAGAGAGAGAGAGAGAGAGAGAGGGCTCTCTCTCTCTCTCTCTCTCTCTCTCCACCCACCACTTTAATCATATCTTAGATCTTGTTCTGACTTATGGTATGGAAATTGAAGATTTAACAGTATTCCCTGAAAACTCCCTTCTGTCTGATGATTTCTTAATAACATTTACATTTACTCTGATGGACTACCCAGCAATGGGGAATAAGTAGCTGTAGCTAGGTTTAAGGATATGATTCCTTCTTTATGTTCTCTAATGCCATATACCAGCACAGTGCAGAGTAGCTACCTAAACTCTGTGAGTGAGATAGAGTATCTCGTCAATAGTTTTACATCCTCATTGAAGACAACTTTGGATGCTGTAGCTCCTCTGAAAAAGAGAGCCTTAAATCAGAAGTGCCTGACTCCGTGGTATAACTCACAAACTCGCAGCTTAAAGCAGATAACCCGTAAGTTGGAGAGGAAATGGCGTCTCACTAATTTAGAAGATCTTCACTTAGCCTGGAAAAAGAGTCTGTTGCTCTATAAAAAAGCCCTCCGTAAAGCTAGGACATCTTACTACTCATCACTAATTGAAGAAAATAAGAACAACCCCAGGTTTCTTTTCAGCACTGTAGCCAGGCTGACAAAGAGTCAGAGCTCTATTGAGCTGAGTATTCCTTTAACTTTAACTAGTAATGACTTCATGACTGTCTTTGCTAATAAAATTTTAACTATTAGAGAAAAAATTACTCATAACCATCCCAAAGACATATCGTTATCGTTGGCTGCTTTCAGTGATGCCGGTATTTGGTTAGACTCTTTCTCTGCGATTGTTCTGTCTGAGTTATTTTCATTAGTTACTTCCTCCAAACCATCAACATGTCTATTAGACCCCATTCCTACCAGGCTGCTCAAGGAAGCCCTACCATTAATTAATGCTTCGATCTTAAATATGTTCAATCTATCTTTATTAGTTGGCTATGTACCACAGGCTTTTAAGGTGGCAGTAATTAAACCATTACTTAAAAAGCCATCACTTGACCCAGCTATCTTAGCTAATTATAGGCCAATCTCCAACCTTCCTTTTCTCTCAAAAATTCTTGAAAGGGTAGTTGTAAAACAGCTAACTGATCATCTGCAGAGGAATGGTCTATTTGAAGAGTTTCAGTCAGGTTTTAGAATTCATCATAGTACAGAAACAGCATTAGTGAAGGTTACAAATAATCTTCTTATGGCCTCAGACAGTGGACTCATCTCTGTGCTTGTTCTGTTAGACCTCAGTGCTGCTTTTGATACTGTTGACCATAAAATTTTATTACAGAGATTAGAGCATGCCATAGGTATTAAAGGCACTGCGCTGCGGTGGTTTGAATCATATTTATCTAATAGATTACAATTTGTTCATGTAAATGGGGAATCTTCTTCACAGACTAAGGTTAATTATGGAGTTCCACAAGGTTCTGTGCTAGGACCAATTTTATTCACTTTATACATGTTTCCCTTAGGCAGTATTATTATACAGCATTGCTTAAATTTTCATTGTTACGCAGATGATACCCAGCTTTATCTATCCATGAAGCCAGAGGACACACACCAATTAGCTAAACTGCAGGACTGTCTTACAGACATAAAGACATGGATGACCTCTAATTTCCTGCTTTTAAACTCAGATAAAACTGAAGTTATTGTACTTGGCCCCACAAATCTTAGAAACATGGTGTCTAACCAGATCCTTACTCTGGATGGCATTACCCTGACCTCTAGTAATACTGTGAGAAATCTTGGAGTCATTTTTGATCAGGATATGTCATTCAATGCGCATATTAAACAAATATGTAGGACTGCTTTTTTGCAGTCCTACATATTCAAAATGCTGCAGCTAGAGTACTGACAGGGACTAGAAGGAGAGAACATATCTCACCCATATTGTGCTCTCTTCATTGGCTTCCTGTTATTTCTAGAATATAATTTAAAATTCTTCTTCTTACTTATAAGGTTTTGAATAATCAGGTCCCATCTTATTTTAGGGACCTCATAGTACCATATCACCCCAATAGAGCGCTTCGCTCTCAGACTGCAGGCTTACTTGTAGTTCCTAGGGTTTGTAAGAGTAGAATGGGAGGCAGAGCCTTCAGCTTTCAGGCTCCTCTCCTGTGGAACCAGCTCCCAATTCAGATCAGGGAGACAGACACCCTCTCTACTTTTAAGATTAGGCTTAAAACTTTCCTTTTTGCAAAAGCTGTATGCACCACTCTGCATTTAATCATTAGTGATTGATCTCTGCTCCCCTCCACAGCATGTCTTTTTCCTGGTTCTCTCCCTCAGCCCCAACCAGTCCCAGCAGAAGACTGCCCCTCCCTGAGCCTGGTTCTGCTGGAGGTTTCTTCCTGTTAAAAGGGAGTTTTTCCTTCCCACTGTCGCCAAGTGCTTGCTCACAGGGGGTCGTTTTGACCGTTGGGGTTTTTCCGTAATTATTGTATGGCCTTGCCTTGCAATATAAAGTGCCTTGGGGCAACTGTTTGTTGTGATTTGGTGCTATATAAATAAAATTGATTTGATTTGATTTGATTTAAACGCTAACGTTACAAAAACTAAGCCAGTGGTAAAAAAGCGTCAAGAACTACAGCAAAATGAAATATGGATGAATTGAGGTTTTCAGCGGCATTCATTCAAATTTTTCAACAGTTTAAAAATAGTGACGAAGCGCCAGCTGCAGTAACGAAACTGCACCAAGGTTAAACGATGCCAACGAAAGACGAGATTTATTGTTTCGTTTGGGCTTCCTTGAGCTTTGTTAAGTGCCGTGTGACTGGGCCTTAACATCCATAGCACATTCAACGGCGCGCTGCAAGCTATGCTGGCTGTTGTCACAGCCTTGCCCTAACCTTAGGAGCTTCCACAGCAATGTGTGAAAACTGTCCTCACTCCACAGAGGAATGCTCTGACAGTGTGACCAATGGGTTCTTGGTCACCTCCCTGACAAAGGCCCTTCTCCTCTGATAGCTCGGTTTAGATGGGCGGCCAGCTCTCGGACGAGTCCTTGTGGATCTGAACTTCTTCCATTTATGGAGCTCTGTGACCCACATGATAATGATGATGAGTATGGAATTATACAATCACCAGCCACTTTATTAGATCCACCTACGTATTCAATTGCTGTTACCACAAATACATAATCAGCCAATGACATTGCAGCAACTCAGTTCATTTAGGCACTTTACAGCAGCATTGAAAAAAACTCAACCAAACTATGCATTCAAATCATTTTGTACTAATTGTAGGATGTAATTTCTGACTTTGAGGCATGTCAGGAACAAGCATGAGATCCAGGGTTTCTCAGGGTTTTTCGATGACTTCTTGAACTCGCCCAATAAGAAGTGTATATGCATATACTATAAGTGGAGACAGAGAAAGAGAGCGAGAGAGAGAGAGAGAGAAAGAGAGAGAGAGATAGACAGACGTTCATCTTGGCAGTGACATTTATGTCATGGGATCTCAGGCTTTGAGACTGAGACATCAGCTGAGACACTGCATCCATGTGGTATACGTCCCTGAGCATCAGTCAATGCGTGGTTGCCTCAGTGGTGAGGCCATCAGTCACTGGAAAAGGTGATGCCCATGTATCACCTGGCTCTGCCTGATAGCTAGTTTTGGATGGTGCAACGGTGGTTGGCCTGGGTAGTTGCCAGTTAGGAAGCAGAATGGTTCTGTCATGTGTTGGATGCAGTGATCTGTAGAACCAGCGTCTGTTCCAAGTCCTGACCTGACTTGAGATAACCTGAACAATATTCAGTTCTGAAATTAGAATGATTGTGCAAATGTGCTGGGCTTGGCTAAAACATAATGTGCTGTCATACCTTCAGAACAAATAACAATGAATACATTCAACCATTTATTTGTGTCTAAATGTCTGACTTCAGCAAACTGTAGCTTTGATTTACCATTCATATCCAAATAAATGTAGAAGTAACAATACATGACATACTAACATTACTCAGTTTCAGCTCAGTGTTACTACGTAGTTTTGTCTGTACTCTTTATGTAATATACAGCCTTATTTTGTCTCACAGTGTATGGCACAGATTGACTGAAGTCTGAGTTTACAATTCATTAGCATATCAAATAATTTGGGTACTTTAGCTTTACCTTCATAGCTTACAACCCTATTCCACAGGGCATCATTCTATTACAATCGTGCACGATCCAGAAAAAGTTCAAAAGTGTGACTTACTCTGGCTTGCCTCCATTCAGGCTGGCTTATAAAGTGCAGACTTGACATGTTGCTTGAAAACAAAAATGAAGCTGTGTCCTGTTAACGAATTTCTGTGATGATGTTCAGAATATGTGAGAAAGCTGTGAAGGAGCAGTCAGGAATCAGACCAGTCAATGCAGAGATTTATTTTTGGTTGAAGCAGAATAAATGTATCTGGAGAAGTCCCTGATACAGCTTGCAATGTGCTGCCAAGAGCCTTCTGCCTTCCCATTCCCAGAGACCCATTTAAAGGACCTTAGCCATAATACAAGAAAAATCATAATTCAGATATGTTCTTTAACTAGTCAGGGCCATAACTGGATGTTAAATTGTAAATTGGTGGAACACAAAGTATTATGTCAACAAAAGACAGGAGGATGGTGTTGAGCTGGGCACATCCTGCTCTACAGACATGAAGAAAACATAAATTATTTCTCACGCCCGACTGCATCCTCGGCCAGAACCGCAACAAACACTGGTTTGCTTCAGAGTTTTACCCCAATGGAGCATGATCAAAAAAGTTTCAAGCTGTACTCACTAGGGCTACCTAGTATGAAGATGTTTGAAAATGACTGAATCTGTTAAGACTACGAACACCCGGAAGTGACGGCATAATGATGCTGAGTTGGTGAATCGAGATGAAATTTTGGAACACTTGAAAATTTCACCCAATTTCAAAACTGGTGCCGATGATGGCCATAACTACTACGTGTATCAAGTTTGTTCAAGATTGCCAAAAACTGGATCAAGAAGTTACTGTGATGCTTCAAAATGTGCCCTGATTTGCTATTCGGGATGAAACGGGAAGGAATGGCGCTTTGTGGAATAGCACCTTTAGAAAGTATAGGCATGAAGAAGGAAGCTGCTGCTACAAGTTTTAATATATTTTTGAATACAGTATACATTATTCGGCATATTTGAAATACACAAACACTGAAAACATTGAGACAATTGTTTTACAAATTAAACTTTATAAGTGCAGTGTTGCCATATCAGTCTTGAGTGGGTGACTCCCACTGGATGCATAGTCCATCCATGGAAGGTGAATGCAAAGCGCCTTTCTGCTGCATAGTTGATAAGATTTTCTGGAGCTCTTGATCTGGCATGTGTTTGATGGTTTCTATGTGGAGTATGTTGGAGCAAAAACTGCATTGTACTAGTGTCATTTTCTGTCTATGCGATGAGGTCACTGGAGTGCCAGTCAGCACTGAACGTCACTCTTTCTGCACGCTTCCTCTAGGTGTCTAGATGTCGCTATGACAGAACACAGACCTTGGCCGACAACACAGATACATCACTTCTGAAGTATGCTCCTCGTGGTCACTGCTATTGTGTGCACATTTCATCATCTGAAATGGAGACAAAGCCAAGTGTCTTCAAGCTGCTGAGTGACAGAAACCTCCTGTCACAGGAATTATCTGCTGCATGTATGATGGAGTGCTGTCCTTGGCTAAGAGCACTTTACAATGTGCTCACCCCCCACACATACACACACCCATAACTTCTCCTCCCCTTTACTGTCTTCTTCCTTCAAGCTTTTTTTTTTTGCATGAAGCCCATTCATCTCTTCAGTGTTGCAACATTTGAGAGTGCCGATGGCACCTTTGTCCTCCAACCAATCACCTAGAATCCTGCAACTTGCTTCAGCAAAATGTAAATGAATGGGTGGCATGGGTGGAGGAGGTGGTGGTAGATGGCAGAGGTGGTAGTGGATGTAGGAGGGGTGATGGGTGCAGAACATGGGCGGTGCCAGGAGGCGCTATAGCTCCCCTGGATTAGTCATAGCACCCCCATAACACTCCCAAGAAAATAATTCCTCATTTATTATTTTAATTTAATTTTGTCCCATGTTTTTAAGTCCTTGTCTACACTGAAACCGATCTTCCCCTATACAATCTTTTTCTTTGTGAGTTTCAAAAAGTGTTCCATTCAAGAAAGAGCTCCGTTCTGACAGATCCAGTGAAACTGCATGAAAATGCTGTAGTACATATGCCAGTCCTGTATGTAGCGCTGTAACGCTTCTACCAAAAATGGGGAAGAAGACATGAAGCTAATCAATGTAGCAACGAAAGCTAAAACTGATGTCGGCGGCTTTTGGTGGCTTTCAGTTGAGTGAGTATCTGAGAAATTGTTTAACAGCAGGGCATGTTCCAACTTGTCCTTAAGGTTTCCAATGGAGGTGTTTTTCCTGTGGCGGGTGCGCCGCGCCGGCTGCGAGCCGACGCGCCAATCCATCCGCACGTCTTTCATTAAAAAAATCTCCTTTAACAGTGGAATGTCCGGATAAACTGCTGATTCCGACCTCTTCTGAAAGTTCTCTGTTCTCTCACGACGTCCTGGGTCAACAGAGGCTTAAATTTGGAGGTTTTCAGCTTGAAACAGGATGATGACGTCGCCTCGGAGCGCTGCGCGACGTCCCGCTCTGTGGGAAGTCCTTACAGTGATAGAAACAATCCAAAATCTCTCATCAGCCGTTAAAATTTACACCGAAAACCAGCTGAATTTCTCGAATGGTGTCCACTCGGATGTGCCTCACAGTTCTTGAAAAAAGTTTGATCAAGCACAGCGCCAGTCTCTCAGCAACGTCTCAGACAATGAAAATCCGACGAGGGGGCTGGACCACTCCTTCCACAAGGCGTGCTCACAGGCGAATGACGTCACCGACAGGCGTGAAAAAACTCACGCATGCGCACGAAGGTTCAAGCTTGGCTGATGTAATCACATGTGAGTCAAATCCATATAGTTTTTAAAAAAAATAAAACTGTTGGTTTCTTTTCTAATAGACCTCGTATATATAAATATATCAATTATTATCTGTATTATTAAAATGTGCAATAAATCACTCATTAGATCACTCATTTTGTGCAAAATTATACAATATGAATAAAACAATAAAGTGTCAAACTATATACAAATATATAACCAAGAATCAAAATTAGATCTAAACTACAATCAGTCCATTGTCAGTGTGGTACTGTTTGTAACAGTTTCTGTCTGGCTGAAGACAGAAGGCAATTTTACAAAGTTTGCACATCCAGCAGGTTGACCTCTTGCAAACCTTGCAAGAACGCCGCCCCTTTGTGGATCGCTGGCAAGTTGGGTTTCCACTGCTTGTTGGCACCGGGCAGTGGCTTCTGGCTGATGGAGCCATCACACCCACACAAACATGCACACACACCTTCACAAATGACACTAACACCCTGCCTTTTCCTCAAAAATTACTACATTTATGTTTGCTGTCTGTCTCTGTACTTTTCTGTCACTTTTGTGCTCTTTTTCATACTTTTCCCTCGTTTCAAAAGTCACGGAACGCACTTTACCGTAATATATGCAACATATAGCATACTTTTGGAAAGCACGGGTTCTTGGCTTACTGTCAGTGTTGAAATTTTTCAGATTGAGGGCTTACATGAGAACTTACGGTAATGAGAATCAGCGGTGCACTAGTGTGAAACCTCCGTGTTTTTCCTCTGCATTATGACGTCACAGGCTTATGTTTACTGTAATACACCATATATAATTGGAAAGCCCTTGGTGTTAGCTTAACAATGCACTTTGAATCATTTGGATTGGACAAACTATGGCGGAGTTACGGTAAAAAAATACGAGGCTATGGTTAAGGTTAGGGTTGGGGGTAGGAGTAGGGTTAGTAATAGTGAGTTAAAAAAAAACCCTGTCATGAAAATTTGACTCATTTCATCACGGGAGCACAAAGCAAAACATGAGACTGGGCTGGACTTTGTTAATTCTGTATGTCATTAGTGACTGACTGTCGCAGGGGTGGTGGCCAAGTGCGCTTGGTTTCAGTTCAGAAGGTTCCGGGTTCAAATCCCACCCCTGCCACATTTCTCCATGTAATGTGGAGTTGCGTCAGGAAGGGCATCCGGCGTAAAACTTGTGCCAATTCAAACATGCAGATCCACCTTGGATTTGCTGTGGCGACCCCAAGTGCAAACAAGGGAGCAGCCGAAGGGACTTACTTACTATTAGTGACTGTCGCAGATCAGAATGTGGCTATATGTGTGTGCGCCTGTGAAAGTGGCAGAGGTGTAGCAGAGAGCCATCGCAACACACAAGCCCTTATTTCATTGCACCCTCGTAGAAATACCAAGCTACCCCATAGCACCTGCAGAAAAAAATCTCTGGAGCCGCCACTGGTGCAGAAGGTGGTGGCAGATGGCAGATGTGGTATTGGGTGCATGAGGTAGTCATGGACAGAGGAAATGGTTGGCAAAAGTGGTGGTGGGTGCAGAAGGTGGCGCTTGGTGGAGGTGGTGGTGGGTGGTTGACGGGGGTAGTGCTACGTGCAGGAGATGGTGGTGATGATGGCAGAAAATAGAGTTGGTGGTGGGTGGAGTAGATGATGATGGTTGGCAGAGGCGGTGGCAAGTACAGAAACTTCAAATCCATGATAAAATGAAAAAACAAACAAAAACAGACAAATTTGATAAAACAGTGGCCAGGAAGCAAGTGACTATGTGGTACATTAAACACCACAAAACTCTGCACACATGCTGCCAATTCCGGCCACTGTGTGTCAGTGGTATAGCACGTCAGTGGTTGCCATGAACATGCCACGCACAGACGATAAATTTTGGAGGTGATCCGGATCTGAATTCTGGATCAAGTTTCACTTTGTATAGGCTTTGAAAGATTACTGTTAGCAGTATTACGTCAAATAACTGCACGGCTTGTCACCAAATTTTCATCACAGATAAATATTAGGCCATGGAAGACTCCATTAAATTTTGGAGATGATCTGGATTCTGGATCAAGTTTCTCTTTGTAGGCTTTTAAGGATTATGTCAAAACTACTTCACAAATTCTCACCAAATTTGCATCAAAGATACATATTAGGCCATGGAAGACCCCACTGAATTTTGGAGGTGTTCCGCATCAGGATTGCCAGATGATTGGCGGAATACTTTGTTGATATACCTTAGGCAGCAGTTACAGCCTCATGTCTTTGAGAAGATGATTCCACAAGCTTGGTGCACCTATCTTTGGGCAGTTTTGCCTATTCCTCTTTGCAGCACCTCTCAAGCTCCATCAGGTTCAATGGGGAGCATCGGTGCACAGCCATTTTCAGATCTCTCCAAAGATGTTCAGTCACATTCAGGTCTGGGCTCTGGCTGGGCCACTCAAGGACATTCACAGAGTTGTCCTGAAGCCACTCCTTTAATATCTCCTCTCTCCACAGAAGAATGCTGGGGCACTGACAGAGTAACCATCGGTTTCTTGGTCACCTCCCTAATTAAGGCCCTTCTCCCCGATCTCTCAGTTTAGACGGACAACCAGCTCTCGAGTCCTGGTGGAGTCGAACCTCTTTCATTTATGGATGATGGGGGCCACTGTGCTCATTGTAACTTTCAAAGCAGCAGAAATGTTTCTGTACCCTTCCCAGATTTGTGCCTCAAGACAATCCTGTCTCGGAGGTCTACAAACAATTCCTTTGACTTCATGTTTGGTTTGTGCTCTGACAACTGTGGGACCTTATATGTAGACAGGTGTTTGCCTTTCAAAATCATGTCCAATCAACTTAATGTACCTCAGGTGGACTTCAGTTAAGCTGTAGAAACATCTCAAGGATGATCATTGGAAGCATGATACATCTAAGCTCAATTTTGAGCTTTGTGGCAAATGGCTGCAAATAATTATGTACATGTGATTTCTTGTTATTATTATTATTATTATTATTAATAAATTTGCAAAAATCTTAAAAATCAAACAAACTTTTTTTACATTGTCATTATGGGGTATTGTGTGTATACGTTTGAGGCGAAAAATAATCCATTTTGGGGTAAGGCTGTCACATAAAATGTGGAAAAAAGTGAAGCGCTGTGAAAACTTTGCAGACGTGCTGTATCAATGTATACTGAAAGTGGCATATTTTGCATGACGCTGAAATGTTTTAGAACATTTATTGTGTAAATACAAAATGACAAAATACATAACTGCTCTTCAGTTACAGTGTTGCGGGAATAGAGCTGCATAGTATGAAAATAAAGGCCTTTTGGAGGAAGCTGGATTTTATGGATCCTTTCTTTTCAGTTGTGTTATTTTTGCTGTTAAATACACAGGTGTCCAATTTGTTTCCTTTGAGGGCCACAAATTCATCTTTTGGAAGGTCGTGCAATAAGGAGCTAAGTGTGGCAAGCCACCAAGAAGCTATTTACTTGTATAGTTATGATTGAAAAAAACTGCAAATAGTGTCATTTTTTTCTGTTGCGCCACCAGTTATACAAGCAAAGCTCCACACAGCAGCCTGAAGCTTGCTTTATGGTGGAGTGAGTCCCAAACAGGAAGTGCTAAATTTTGAGTCCACAGTGACACAGGAAATGTCAAATGTCAAACACTTCCTGGATTGACAGGCGAGATCCCATGGAATCTCACGGGAACTCAGTGGCAAATTCACACTGAAACAGTAAGTGCCAAATTTTGAGTCCACAGTGAAACAGGAAATGTCAAATGTTGAACACTTTCTGGCATGGGTGGAGCTAGAGCGGAGGCCAAGGTTGCACTGGAGTCCCCTGAAATCTGATTGGACACAGATGATTGACATGTCATGGCACCACACTCCTGATTGAATTTTGAAATCAGTGAGTCACATTGACTGCTATGTTCCTCCTGTCCAGTAGTGTGTGCTGTGTACCACAAAAAGTTCTAATCCACCTTAGTAGAAGAAGAAAAATGTTTTCCTCAGATTTGAACTGAACATTTCATTTGAACTGTGGACTAATAATGACACCAAATTTATATTGGTGAGTAAACGACCATATTTTATGCCAGAAATAAGGTCCAGGTTGTTAAAAGGGGCATTTCTCCTTTAATACTGGTTGCCTTGTGTTTGTCTCCAGTGATTTTTAAACAAGCAGGGAGCTGTTGATTAAATAACCTCTTAATTTTGGTATCTGAAGGACTTAAATAACCTCTTAATTTTGCTCTCTGAGTGACACCAGGATGATGCCTTTCACTTAAAAATACACATGCCACAGAGTGTTTCTCAACTGTACGCAAAAGTATTGGAACACTTGGCATTTCACAGATTTTAATTTGTTAATGCCATTTCAAATACAAATAAATAAATAAATCTAATGTTATCTTCCTTAAACTCAAACTGAAAGCAAATGTCTACAACTTGATATAAATTAATAAAAAAAAAAATAAATATAGCTTCCTGATGAAGTGGTGTAGAGGAGGATTTTCTTAAAAAGAAGACCTGAATGTTCAGCTACAATTTTCCAGAAAGTAGATCTGAGAGGCCTAGATGTGACTTTTGTATTTCTTCATAATTGATGTAAATAAAGTCCAAGACATATATGGTGACTTGGAAATGTTCTTGTTTCCATCCTCTGAATTGTCTGAATAAAACTGGCAATAAAACTGATTATTACTTACAGGTAAGTTTTAGAGATTTACTTTCAGTTTGAGTTTGAAGAAGATAATTTTAGAAATTTTTATTCTTTATATTTTTTGTATTTCTTGTACAACCCCAATTCCAATGAAGTTGGAACATTGCGTGAAATGTAAATAAAAACAGAATACAATGATTTGCAAATCCTCTTCCACCTATATTCAATTGAATACACCACAAAGACAAGATATTTAATGTTCAAACTGATAGACTTTTTTGTTTTTGTGCAAATATTTGCTCATTTTGAAATGGATGCCTGCAACACATTTCAAAAAAGCTGTGTCAGTGTCAACAAAAGACTTGGAAAGCTGATGAATGCTCAACAAACACCTGTTTGTAGCATTCCACAGGTGAACAGGTTAATTGGAAACAGATGAGTGTCATGATTGCGTATAAAAGAAACATCCCCAATAGGCTCAGCCATTCACAAGCAAAGATGGGGCGAGGATCACCACTTTGTGAACAACTGCGTGAAAAAGTAGTCCAACAGTTTAAGAACAATGTTTCTTAACATTCAATTGCAAGGAATTTGTGGATTCCATCATCTACAGGCTATAATATAATCAGAAGATTCAGAGAATATGGAGAACTTTCTACATGTAAGCGGCAAGGCTGAAAACCAACACTGAACGCTCGATCCCTCAGGCTGCACTGCATTAAAAACTGACATCATTGTGTAAAGGATCTTACCACGTGGGCTCTGGAACACTTCAGAAAAACATTGTCAGTTAACACAGTTCGTCTCTACATCTACAAGTGCAAGTTAAAGCTCCACCAGACAAAGCCAAAGCCATACATCAACAACATCCAGAAACACAGCTGCCTTCTCTGGGCCCAGTGTCATTTGAAATGGACAGACCCAAAATGGAAATGTGTGCTGTGGTCTGATGAGTCCACATTTCAAATTGTATTTGGAAATCACGGACGTCATGTCCTCCATGACAAAAGAGGAACAAGACCATCCATTACTGTAATTGGGGGGGGGGGGGGGGTAGAGCCCCCCAGAAGCTGAAAGGCAAAAAAGAAAAATGATTAAAAAGGGGGTGTCTGAGGGGGGTGTAACCCTCCCCAGAAGCTGAAAGGTTTTAGCCATGTTCATGCTTCCAAAAAACATTTTATTGAAAAAAGTCTGAAGGAGCTAAATGACATGGTTATATGGTGAGGAGCTTCCACACATGAGAATCAAACAAAGAAAAATGCTTAAAAAGGCAGGGGGTCTGGGGGAGCTGGTGAAAGGTTTTAGCCATGCTAATGCTCCCCTGAAGCATTTACTCAAAAAAAAGTCTGAAGGACCTTCATGACATGGTGAGATGCTGAAGAGCTTCGCTTGTTCATGTCTGTGACATATACATATTAGTTTCATGGTGACATAGCACAGAGAAGGATTTCCTGAAACAGAAAATATTAATGTTCAGTTGCAGTTTGCCAGAAGGCTCATGTGAAGTTCCAGACAAGGTTTGATTGATATGCGCTCTACTTAGTATCTCTCTAGTACAAATACAACATGATGATGATTTATTACCATCTGCGGCCAGAAACCTGTTGAAAAGTCACAATGTTTTCCTTATGGGCCAAAATGCTTGTTAAAGTTGAAGATGTTATTGGACAGTGACATTATAGAGGAAAGGAGAGGGGGTCACTTTAGTTTTGTTACTGAACATTTTTTGGCCTCGTATGTGGCCACAAAGATGCGGGTTCATCAATGGCACTGACATGACTATTCTATTTCACAATTGCTACTAATATTATCATTACTATTTTGATTATACAGTCTTCAATTCATTTAGCATCATGAAAAAACAGGTCTGATTTCTCACCTCATTGATACCGGCAAGTCATGGTCAGTACGCAAACCTGTGAAATCTTTTATTCTTCCTTCATGAACACCTTATGTGGGCAACATGACTGATTAATAAAAGTCTTATTTAGTCATGCCGGACATGTCATATTGTCTTATATGAGAAGGTGGGTGAACGCTTTGGAAACTGTAGCATCCAAATGCAGACTGTGCACATTTATGCAGTTGTGCCTTTCCACAAATTACCTCAGGTTATATTAATCTTGTGTGAACACAAACACTTGTGTAAAAGGAATTTATTTGTCATTAATAAAGCATTTAGTTGCATGATATGAAGAAGAACACTGTGCCTCTTTGTATGCGCACAATAGTCCACGGTGCTGATAAAAACATCCAAACACGCCTGTTTTTTTTTGTGTGTGTGACAGGTGGTCTTAACATGCATGTAGTGTGATTTATTGATAAAACTCTTTAGGCATAATTTATTTGGGTGACGCAAGCTTTATATGACATCATTCGGGGAGGTGGATTGAAATTCTCATGCAGAATTCATGCATTTAGTTGGACCGTTTACCTTGACCTTAAAAAGAAATTGAAACATTTGATCTCTGCATTCATTAATTTTTTCATAGCCACACTGTCTTCCCTGGACAGGAGGACAGTCTATCATGAAGACTGACAAACATATTCACACTTACACCTACAGCCAATTTAGTTTCCACTTCACTGAACCTGCATGTGCTTGGAAGTGGGAGGAAGTCGGAGCACCCGGAGGGAACCCAGACGTACATGGGAAGAATATGCAAACTCCACACAGAAAGCCCAGGTGGGAAGTGACCCCAGGACCTTCTCGCTATGAGGCAACAGTGCTAACCACTAATAGGTCTGTGGCATGTTGAAACTGGGCATCCACAGACACGATGACACAATGCCACAAGAGGAATGTCGTGGATGTGTCTGGCAAACAAATCAAGTACCCTGATGGTTGATGTTTCCTAACACATCCGTGATGTTTTGTGTCACAAATTTTGTCCTATTTACTGTCCTACTGCCAGTCATGGTAGGTGGATTCACCCCAATGCCAGTGCTGTAGTTCCGTGAGCATCTCCTTTTAATGAGGCTTTTGATTGGTGGGCAAAAACTACAAGCAGCAGTTTTCAGGAGTGATGTTTCAGAATGCCAGTGTTTGACCTTAAAGGAAGTGCAACACAGTGCCGCTCTACCGCCACTGAACACAGCTCATTTTATTTCAGCGTCACACAGAGTGACTTTGACTGACATCTTTCTTGTCAGCATAATAAGGAGGGAGAAGAGATGCAGGTTTTAACAAAACATTAAGAGTCTCTATAGGAAATTGATGCACTTTTAGGTCTTCACTCTTCAACAGCTATAAACATGCATTTACATTCCACTGATATGAAAATCAAGCGCAGCGCTACTAAAAATGCTCAGATAGATATATCTATCTATCTATCTATCTATCTATCTATCTATATATATATATATATATATATATATATATATATATATATATATATATATATATATATATATATATATCTTGGACATATGAAAATTTAATGTCATGTAATCACAGAGAGATGGGTGCACAGATGGACATGCACCAACACGCACCCACCCAGCACTTCTATTATTCGTTCATTTTCTGCCGCCTTTCGGGTCAGACAAAAATACCTCTGCCTCTTGCAGCCAAGTTGTCTGATGGTTTTCCAGAACTGCTTTGAGTCAGACCAAACGTTATTCTCCATGGTCTCTCCAAACTCCTCCCAAACCTGAGTTTCTTCCAACCACAGAGACTGTACTCCTTCTGGCCTGCCGGTACCTGTCCACTGATTTTGTAGACCTCTATTCCAACTAACCATGAAAGACCTCCTTCTTGAGGCTGATGCCTTCCTTCACTACAGGTGCCCACCAACAGATTCTTAGCTTGCTTCTACAACAAGCAAAGACAACTCAAAGCAGCTGCCTCAACAGTGTAGGCATTGATCAGGGACCACTCCAAATCCATGTCCCTAATGTCCCTCTGAGATGCAGGAAAAGTTAATTCAGAAGTGTGAGTTGAACAGTCTGGACAGGTTGTTCCACCAAACATTCTCAGAGAACTTTCACGAGTTGGTTTCCAGGATCGGTTCGGCTTACCCCATCACCTGACCTTACTGATCATCAGGCGGTATCAGTTGGCATCTCTGCCTCTTTCCTCACTCCAGTACCCAGAAAACACTTTTTGTAGGTCTGATGACATGAAAACAAAATTGTCCAGCATCCTTTGAGCCTAACCCCATCCCCAGTAGGAACCTTTTCCAGGATCCCACCAAGTGTCTCCCAGAAGACTGGATATTGTCTGGTGCACATGTACAAACAGCAGTCTGATTCCTTTCTGTGACAAGAAGTCACACTGAGGCAGCTCTCTCATACACCAGGGAATACTACAAATAACAGCACTCATCTGGGGACGTGTGAGAATCCCCACACCTGCCCAGCACCATTCAGTTTGGACAACTCCGAAGAAAGAGAGAGTCCAGCCCTTCAACATAAATTTGGTTCTTATACTGTGCATGGAGGTGAGCACAATCATCTCCAGTTGGTATCGCTAAGCATCCCTCAACTGCTTAGACTCTTGCACCACCAGAGAGGTGATATTCCAAGTGTCAAGAACAATAAAGTGCCTGTCGCAGATCAAGGAAACATATGAGGAACTGATATGAATTTTGGATATCTTTTTGTGTCCATTTTTGTTCTGTGCAAGTCCTTTTGTCATTCATTAAATGTATTCCTTGCCTATTGATGCATGGTAAGTCTGTTGGAAAGTTTTGTGCATGCACAAAACTTTGAAAGGAGGTCAGGTAGAGAGCTTTCCTTGTGGTTGCATGTTTGTTTACCATTTTCTCATGGTTTTTATTTTTACGTTACTCATGTGTTGATTTCCTGTCACTGATTGATGCTTCAGACTGGGCTTCTGATTGGCCAAAATTCTAGTTTGTGGTGTGAATTCAACACTACAGTGCAGCTGGTTATTGAACCACGGTCAAACTGAAGAAGAAGACAGTGGCTGTGTACACTTTTATCTAGACATCACAGTGCACCCAGTGGATTTTATTGGCGAGAAGGCACTGCAGAGAAATATTCCATTTTAACTCAATGCTACAAGTATGATTTCATCAGCACTTTCATTTAAAGGCTAATCAAATAAGAAACCTTCCTAGATTTCACTTCCTGCTTAATAAAGTGCAGCTGTGCAAAGAAGAAAATAGTCAACAAGAGTGGGTCAATTGTTTTTAAGAGCTGTTTAAAGCCTTGTAGTTCTACTGTTGCAATAATGATCGTATCTTTAGTGATGTAGAAGGGCACAGCTTTTCTTTTGATGAGAGAGAGAACACAGCCAAGTAAAACCAGAGGAATAAAATTCAAGGAATTTTATTTAAAATTACACACATATCCTCCAAAAATGCTTATTTGACAAGATTTAATCCAGATATTGTCACTGGCTATTCATTGTGTGGTTTTATTTCCAGTGGATTTTTAATTTTTATTTTTTTCATTTATTTTGGGCTTGTGAACCTGTTAGATTATTTGGAGCTCACTCTAGACTTTAGGATTTGGATTTCTCAGTTATGGAAATGCTTATAGAGACCAGTTTTTATTATAAATTTTTGAATAACGTATAGCAAATTTCATGTTGACGTATGTACGGTAATGAGAATCCTGCTTTTGAATTATTTACTGCAGACTTTAATCTGGGTCTTAAAATTTATAAAACAACTCCCAGATTGCCAAAGCCATAAAAACTGTTCATGTTTCATTTATTATTACCTTAAGGTTTTTAAGATAAGACAAGATCAACTTTATTTATCCTGAAAGAAATTATTTTACCAAGAGTACTGAGACAGTAAACAGTGAACAATGTCTGTGTAACTCTGAGTAACTGAATAACTCTAATTGTTATGTACTCATCATGCAGAAGGGGGAGGAATTATACAGTCTGATTGCCACAGGTAGGAAAGACCTCCTGTGGCGTCTGTGTTCATGTGTTCAATGAACACACACACACACACACACATTTTCATGACATATCAGGACATATGACAGAAATGCGAAAAATGTGAACATGCCTTTCCTAAGGTCCTAGAAGCCTGAGAATCAAACTAATTCTCACCCATGCTTACAGGAATATGTCCATCTGTTGAGTTGTTGGCTAGGGCTATATTTTGGTCAAACCTGGTTTTTATGCTACATATGAGGACACTATGTGACTTATGAGTACAAGTGCTCAGAAAAATGAAGATGTAGAAAATGTCCTCATTTTTCCTTGTGTCCTGATATTGAAGGTGTGTTATCTAAAAATGTCCTGAATTGTCATAAGTGCACACACACACACACACACACACACACACACACACACACACACACACACACACACACACACACACACACACACACACACACACACACAAGTGGAAAAAAATGACAGACATGAAAGACTAGCATAGGTGAGGGATTGTGCTTGCCTCCACAGCTACTAAGCAGAATTTACAAGCAAGACTGAATGCATGAGGTAGGGGTTATATTTTGGTCAAACCTGTTTTTTATGCTACATATCAGGATACTATGTGACTTATGAGTACAATATCATCACCTTGAAAGTGTGTGAAAAGTGTGTTAAGTTCCAACACTGGCCACTAGGCGGTGAAATTGAAGATGAGTAAAAATAATAAACACAATTACACATTTATTTTCAAAAAATTATGATATTTTAAGACATCTGATATTTTTGGTCTGTGAGCATGTTGGGGGGTTGGGGGTGTCTACAATGCTTTAAAGTGCTCAGAAAAATGAGGATGTGGAAAATGTCCTCATGTTTCCTTGTGTCCTGATATTGAAGGTGTGATATCATAAAAATGTCCTGAATCTTCATGAAAACAAGTGCGTGCACACACACACACACACACACACACACAAACACACGCAGTGAAGAAAAGGAGAGACATGAAAGAGTAGCACAGGTGAGGCGTTGTGCTCACCTCCACAGATACTAAATGGAATTTACAAGTAAGACTGAATGCATGAGGCAAGCAGCCAGTCTGCTCTGTGAATGCATGATCCCATCAGATCTCAGAAGGCGAGTAGAGTTGGTCCTCGGTTGGTAATTGGAAGGGAGATCTCAAGGGCCTCCGGTGAAAAACCTGTGCCAAATCTCAATGCTGATCTGCTGTGGTGACCATGAACAAAATGGCAGCAGCCACAAGGCAAACAACAACTCATTACATGAGACAAGAAATCTGCTGTGTGTATGCTTGTGTTTTACAACATAACCACTGTGAAACAATTTGTTTAACAGCTTTAAGTGAAGCCTGTCTGTCCAGCTTGTCAGTTTTTCACTCGGTCTGACTGAAACTTTGTCTCTGCAACCAGGATAAAAAAGAGGCAAACATACAGTGGCTTTCAGGGGAGCTCTGTTTTCGGTCAACTCCACGACTTACCAAACACATGTGCATGTACGTGCACACATAAGTGCATGGCTATGAAGTCAATAACAGGATTAACCCCTTCTAAGCCTGTATCAATGGGAAATTTCACTTTTTATTTCTGAGATACTGACACAGCCGTTCTGCTCTGTGTAAGCCTTATTCCGTTGGATCTCAGAAGCTAAGCACAGTGGAATGAAAACTGTGGCTCACGTAGCCCCCCACTCCCTCACTGTAGCCCTGTTATGGACTGCTCCTGTCCCTTATTGCCTGACGTTTCCTTTTTGTCTGTGTGTGTGTCTATGGGGGGGGGTGTAGACTGAACATGAGAGGGGCGCTGGTGCGTGCAATTGCGTAAAGAGAATTTTGAAATGTTCATGAAATCTTTCACGCATAAATGTTGTGCAACGTGGTGCGATCTAGTCGCCAACACTACTTGCAGCTCGTCAAGTCGAGTAAAGAAGTGAACAGTGCGAGTGGTTATGTCAGCGCACTGCATCAGAGTGCAGCTCGTCTGAATGATTTTAACGAGATGTTAAATCTACCACAAACATATGTTTACAGCTGCACACAAGATGGAAAGAACATGCAACTGTTTCACCAAGCTATTACAATATAAACATGGCGAATAATTACCTTTTTAGATGGCTCCAAATGCTTTCTCCAGCTTGTTCGGCATGCACATGCACAGCTCCGGCTGGAGTGGTCCTCTGTGATTCAGGAAGCGATTAGAGCCGTTTTCAACAGACAACTCACATAGAAAATGATTAATCCGCTACAAAATAATTATTTTATATATGCAGCATCCAACGCACATCTAGTGGAACAAAGTACGGTGTCCAGCTGGGAACACAGCGCGTATGATCGTCACGACGATGTGCATCAAAGTTGTGCAAGTGTCAGGAGGCCTTAAGCAATCAAGCATTCTCGGCTCAGGTGGAAGACAGCAGGGAGTGCTGTCCATGGTGCTGCAACAACAGCTCTTATATTAAGTCAATCTCATTATGGATCAGTTGCGTTATAGTTTGGAAGCATACTCATACAAAATCATAAAAAAACCCACCAGTGGTAAATATGGTGAGGCCCTGTCCTCATAAACACTCAGCTCAAGCAAAAATTCACTAATTCTGATTTTAAGTCAGGAGCGACCACAACGGCCTAGAGTCTCCTGCCTTTGCTGTTCTCCATTCTGAAACCCAGGATGTTCAGACTCTGTGTTCAGCTTTAATCCATGATGAAACAAAAGGCAGAGGGACAAATCAGGTAGGTTTTCAGGGGAGCTTGGGTCCCCTGAAAAGGACACAACTCCCCTTAGCTCCCCCATAATTCAAACTATGCCTGTGATGAAGCTAAGCTCCACGTAATCCAAACAAAACTTTCCATGCTATTCGTTCCATGTCCCCAGGATGCTGCATGTATCGGTGTCATTTTATCTTTGTTGTGTTTTTTCTGTAAAAAGAGATGTTGTTAAATCAAACCCAGCTATCTCATGTTGTGGGAAAGTCATGTGTGAGGAAGAGTTCCGTGTAGACAGAGAGTGGGGCCGAAGTTGAGTCAGCCTGCCTGTTTTCTGTAGAGTTAGAGAAGAGAAAAGCAAACTGCTTAAATGAAAAAAAAAAACTGTAATGTGACATCTGTACTATGGTATTGTCTAGAGGTGTCACGGCATACAGAAGTCACGGTTTGGTACATGTTTGTGTACACCCCAGCAGGGTCAGCTACAAATACATGCATTGTGACACCCCTGGTATAGTCCCAAATGGGGGTGGCCAAGTGGTTAGTGCACTTGGTTTCAGTGCAGAAGGTTCCTGGTTCAACCCTCACCCCTGCCACATTCCTCCATGTAATGTGGAGTTGCGTCAGGCAGGGCATAAAACTTGTGCAAAATCAACATGCAGGTCTTCCTCAGATCTGATGTGGGGACCCTGAGTGAAAACAAGGGAACAGCTAAAGGGGCTTACGTACTTCTAAAATACATCAGCATATGTAGGGTGACCATATTTTGATTACCGAAAACCAGGACACTCGGCCCAGCAAGGAGATACTCAAATGATACTTGAGGCTCAAAGATGCTCAAAGATGAAAAACAATGAAAACCAGGAGATGTTCATCACTTTCTAAAAAACCCAGGTTGGCCAGGACAGCACATGAAAAAACGACATCCTGGGAAAAAAGGACGTTTGGTCACCCTAAGTATATCTCATAATACCAATACATCGTCTGTCCTACCTCCATCCCTGCCCTTAAGGTGTGTGGAGTTTGTGTCTTCATACACCTTGAATGGCTGGCTGAGTTAACAGTATGTCCTGTAAAAAGGTGGGCATCACATCACACACGAGCCTGTGAGCCAATCAGGCAGGCAACTGGAGCTGCTTTGTGTCACAACACTAACATGCCTCACTCCACTTAATTACCAAATACTTCCTACTGAAGCACTGTCTGCATGATCCACTAAATATTCCCTCCACATTGGGCAAGCTGTTTAAAATGTAAATTTTCCGGCTCCCCCCTCTTGATGTCAAACACACCAACTGATACATATCACTGTGCTCCATACTGGTGCTGCTCATCCCTGTCTCCACCCCAGCAGCCCCCTGTGAGCCCTGATGGGTGAAATGTGTTTATCTATTCATCCCTCCCCAATATCACAATTAGTCACGGGGAGTGATGAGGTTGAAGTCCACATGCCAAACTTTAACTTTGTTCTGCTTCTGCAGCATATGTGCTTAAACATGAGTTGTCTGACTGAACCATTAATTTATTTTATATTGTACCACATCAAAACAAGGAGTAAGATTTTGGGCTGTATCAGCCATATGGTGTACAGTGGCACACACTATCCCAGTGTTATGGCTGCTTTCTAGGTGACACAAGGCAAACTTTATGCCAAGTGCTCGCATCCTCCAAATCACGAGTCAACTTGTGCTCATGTATGGGGCATTCACATCTTCTGGTACCAGAAAGTGTTTGTACCAGAAATCTGGTCTAAACTCCACCAAAGAGTACGATTGGTATTTAAACAGTACAGCAGTCAAATAGCCTCACATAGCAGGTTCACAACACACCTGCACTCAGCACAAAGCAATGCAAAATGCATTATAGTGTAAGAGCATGAAACTAAATTAGAAACAAAAATTAAAAACTTTAAACTTATTGAAATACAGTGGTGTATGTTATGGTCTGGATGCAGATTGAGGAGCAGTCCAGCGTCTGACTGAACCCAGCACTAAATAACCAGAAGCAGTTCCAAAAGAAACAAATTTATTTTCTTCCCACTGTGCTGTACACAAAATACAAAATAAATGAGTCTGGTGGGGTGAAGAGGCGGCACGCTCTCCCAGCGCCTCAACAGATCGGAGCCCGAACGTTCTGGACTCAGGAGTTCCGCCGACACCCCCCAGGTGGCTTTTCCCAAGACTGTACTCTGTGAAGGAGGAACAGAGGTGAGGTTATTCAGTACTTATATCAAGAAACACTATTTAGAGGCACACTTATCAGCAACACATTCAGGACTGATTTCAGGCTTAATTCAAAAGAACAGCTGCTCACAGCTTGTGGAGGATTATCAATCCGCACACCACAGCTGCGAGGAGCAAACAAGCAATTCTCTTCAATACTTAAATTTAGCTGCGCAACAACGCCACATTATATTCACAGATAAGCTTTTAAGGATAATCACCTCTGACGTGTGCTGACACTGCTTGCCTCTCACCCTCGTCCTCCTTCACAGGCGCAATGTCAGCTTCTGGAGCGGCCCTCAGCGTCCTCAAACGATCGTCACACGGTCGTATTCTCCGGCCCCTAAGCCCAGATCACTGCTGGCTTAAATGCAGTTCTTCATCTCTTCATTGGTACCAGCTGAGAGTCCTTAGAACTGCACGCGAATGTCACAGGTGTCGTAAATTGTCCCGATTAGAGAATCGCACGTGAGTGCAACAGGTGCAGCAGATCACTGAGCCAGAGGTGAGAGACTCTTCTGCAGCACATTCTCCCCAGAGATCAGCCCAAAACCACCTGGGAAGGAAAACAAGCACAAAAACCGCAAAACAATGTCCAGCCAAGCCCCCAACACACAACACTGTAAAAAGCTTAGCTGAGCTTTTACATGTTTGGAATTTTTTAGGACATCAAAAAACAAATAAAAAATCCAGGCTTCCTATATTAAAATATGTAAAATGATGGCCTTTAAACTCACAGTGAAAAGTAATCTCTACATCATGAATTAAAATAAATAAAAATCTGAAACATAAAATGATGGTGTGAATAAATAAGTGCACACTCGAGTATAACCCCAATTCCACTGAAGCTGGTACATTGTGTGAAATGTAAATAAAAACAGAATACAATGATTTGCAAATCCTCTTTAACCTATATTCAATTGAATACACCACAAAGACAAGATATTTAATGTTCAACCTAATAAACTTTATTGTATTTGTCAGACTGGGCGGAGGCCCGTCTACCATGGTGGCTGGACCCACAATGCAAACTCCCGGACTAGGTTTAGGTGTAGGAGAAAACATGGTCTTTATTTCAGGCTCTGGTTTGGTACACATGTGATCAAGCAGCGGAGCAGAGGTACAATCAGGATCAGGCAAAAACGCAGTCATAGTTGAGCAGGGGTCAGAGGCACAAGCAAACACAGACGTCCGGGACGAGTCAAAAGGCATGGTCGAGAAAAACAGAGCAGAGGTACGATACACGGCGAAGCAAAAATCTGAACTGACAAAGGCGCTGGAATGTGTACGAGACAACAAACTGGCAGTGCGCTGTGAGACTGTGATGGTTTAAATAAGGAGCAAACAAATTAGGGTGATGTGAAGCAGGTGCGTGGAAGTCTCTGGAAGGGGGCGTGACCAGGGGAGCCAAAGGCTGTGCAGAGTACAAGATAGTGAAGGAAGGAAAGCACAGAGTGGAGTGAAGTAACAGACAGACACGTGAGCTGGAGCAAGAGTGGGAGCGAATGAAAACACAAAGCAAAAATAAGGTGGGAAACAAAGACATGGGACAGGTGCAGGGCGTGGAGTGAAAATAAGTAACTGGGCGTGAGACAAGGAATGAAGACATGATGGGAGGTGCGAAGTGGAAACAAATGGCAAAAACAGAGCAGAGCTAAATTGTAAATCATGGTCAGAATATCATACAACACCAGGAACCAAAATCAAACATGAGCACAGAAACAACTAGAACTGGTCAGGAAATCAATACAAAAGCAGAATAAAACAGGAACAGATTAATAAACAGAAATCAAAACCCGATATAAAAGTATAACAGAAAACATGAAAGCTAGAAGAGAAACAATGAAAACACAGACCGGCAGAACAAAACTAGAAAAGAACTGGACAATAGCTAAAGTATGGAAAGTAACAAAGTGATAAGAAAAACATAACAGAATAACTCATGATGAAAAATAATCACTGATAAATCCAAACTGAAGCAGACGGAAAACCACAAAAAGGGGAAAAACAAGGGCTCAGCGCCCAGATCCGGCCAAATCCATGACAGTACCTCCCCCAACGCGGCCATCACCGGACGGACCCAACAAAACAAACCAACACAGGGAGGGCGGCGGGGGGAAACCCAAGGAGGCGGGAAAACCGAGACCAGGGCAGCACACAGGAGACCCATATGGCAGGAGACCCCACGTACGACCAACAATATGACAGCAAATAGGCCAGGGAACCAAAGGGCCGTAAACAGGGCGAAAGGCAGTCGTGGGAGGCTGGCCACATGGTGTGACCTGGTGCATTGGTAGATTGGGTGACCGGCGTAAAGCCACGTCAGGTGAGCGTCCATGAAGCGTATCACAGACCATGATAGAACCAGGGAACCGACTCTTGCGGACATCGACCCCAGAGGGTCCACGAAGAATGGGCTTAAAAGGGAACCAAAAGGAACCCCACCTTGAGGGAGCAAAATGCTTACTGCGGGAGCACACAAAACGAAGAAGCCACAAACAAAATAATAGAACCCCAAAAATCACATAAAACCAGATCCAATCAGCTTCCAAAAGCAAACGCCAGACATCTCTTTGACCAAACGAACAAGGGAACCAGTGGCGCAACATACTTGATAGTGACTCAGCAAAGTTGGCAAGAGCATAAAGAAGAACATCCAAGGAAAGTGTAAGCGAGGCAGTAAAGCATTTCATCCAAAGATAAAAGTCCTGTACCCAAATAAGTCCAGAACCACCAAGAGCCATCAAATCCCGAATCCAAACCTCAAGTTTTAATGAGTGGGGGAACCAGAATTCAGATCTGCACCGATGATGCTTTAATACTTCACATAAGGTGTTTAAGAGAGAATGAAAATGAAACATATATGCGGCACACTGCAAAATCCACAAACCAAAAAGGTTCAGGTCCCAATTGCAATTTAACCACAAAGAAGAAATCTCTCCTGAGAATGGCTTAATTTTGAAAATCCTTTCCTTCACAAAATACAAAACGTAATTGAATTGTCCAGATAAATGCGTAACATGAGTCAAACGGGAAAAACAATCCAGGGACCAAAGGATGGATTCAGATTGGGTGGAGTTGAATCTCACAGAATTACAACCTTTTACCAAGGAGGACCTGAATAATAAAATAATGCTGCAGCTTGTCATTAACCAGATCATAATCATTGACATTAGAAACTGCTTACCAGAAAACCATCCCAGGGGCTGACATAACGCTTCAAACATTTTTCTGGCAGGTTTCCAAGGAAACAGCTTCAGGAGCTGACGCGGTGCTTTAAACAGCTTCCCCATAGACTCAAAAGAAAACCATTTCAGGTTCACAAGTGGCGTTGGTAACAGATTCTTAAATGACTTGCCGGAGAACCATCTTAAGTGAAACAGTGGCACTTTTAACAGATTTTTTACAACGACACAGACATCAACACAGATCAGCATTAACCAGAAACAAAAAGAAATGTCACTGACCGTTCCTTTTAAACTGTCCACGAGCGTCTTCCACCAGGTGGACGCGGGCTGTGGAGCTGGATGTGGTGGTTCTGGACTGGCAGGTCTGATCGGCGGCGCGCACGTCGCGTCCGCCGGTGCCGGAGCTCCTTGTGACCTGGCTCTTTCAGCAGCCGCCGAGGGTGGATCTGCAGTGAGGCTGGAGTTGGTCACAGGTGGCGATGAAGCGGAGTAGACTGGTAAACACATGGCCGGTGTGACAGAGGCGGCAGCTTCGCATGAAGTCACCAGCGATGAGGTCGCATCACACACGGAAGCAGGGTCAGCTGCAGCTGGCAGAGAGGCAGAGCAGACTGTGGATGGTTTCGATGACGACGTAGTGGATGTAGAGTGCGTTGAGACGGGATCCGCTGAAGCCGCTGTGAGCACAGGGCCGGGTGGTGTAAACGACTTAGGTCCAAGAAGCGCCGCCAGCGTAGCTGTGGCTACGCGCGCTGAAGCGGAGCAGGCAGGTGCAGCCATGGAGGTGGAGAGGTCTTCAGAGGAAGAAGTCGAGGCTGTCTCAGAAGTGATTACCGGTGGTGGCGTACTCGTTCCCACAGGCTGAACTGGCATCATCGAGGGTGCAAACGGTCCGGAAGAACAGGTGGGCGTGGCTGTCAGAGAGTAGTCGGGCAAAACGGGAGCTGCGGTGATCGTCTGCATCGTAATCTCTGGAGGTGGAGCTTGTGATGTCGGCTGAGGAACTCGTTGGTTCCGGGGCTTTGGCACCGGAGTTTCCCGGCGCGGATGCACTGGCGTATCTGCGTCCGAGGTGAGCAGTTCTGCTGGATTCAGGTGAGTGACAGTGAAGGTCACCTTGTTCCTTCGTCGAGCAGGTTTCGGAGGGATCCGGAGTAAGACTGGTTTCAGTGGCTGCGTTTCTGAAACAGGTGGCAGGAGATGAGCAGCTGGCTTCTGTGCCGCTGCGCACAAAGGTGGAGCGAGAGCGGCGTCGGAGAACGTGATGACACGTGGTTCTTCACAGCAGGTGGCGGTAAGTTCAGACTCAAACAGGAAATCCATGGGGTCGTCGATACAGGGAGGGACCCAGCCTTGCTCAAACTGTGATTTGATGTCCATTAGCTCTGGGAATGCGGTTAACAGCTCAGGCTCGGTTAAAAAGACCTGTTCAAGAGCTGAAAAAATGCGCCGCTTGCTCCGCAGGCTGTGGCAGTCCTGATACTCGAAAAATAGGTCTTGTATTTTAAACAAAGATGTAGCCGTGTTCTGAAGTGCTAACTGCTCTGACTCAGACTCCTCTTCCTCATCAACATCAGTCCAGTCAGATTCGTTGTCTTCTGACGGTAGGTAGGCCTCTGGGTGTTTCATCCAATCGGGCCGCTTTTGTTCGCAAAAAACATCGTCAAGGCTTAGAAGCTCCAGAAAATAGTCAAACAGCCAAGGATTTAGATTCATCAGGTTCTAGGCTTGGTCTAAATAATCAAACTTCTCTCCTGGAGCATAGCAGTCTCGAAAGCAGACAAAAAAAAAGAAAAAAAGAGAGATCAGCAAAAATCCTCTTTATCACCTCTAAATCTGGGAGAGCAGCAACAGAGTCCAAGGCAGGAGTGGAGCTTGCGGGGTCCATGTTCTGGCCAGTTTGTACTGTCAGACCGGGCGGGGGCCCGTCTACCATGGTGGCTGGACCCACAATGCAAACTCCCGGACTAGGTTTAGGTGTTTCAGGCTCTGGTTTGGTACACATGTGATCAAGCCGCGGAGCAGAGGTACAATCAGGATCAGGCAAAAACGCAGTCATAGTTGAGCAGGGGTCAGAGGCACAAGCAAACACAGACGTCCGGGACGAGTCAAAAAGCATGGTCGAGAAAAACAGAGCAGAGGTACGATACACGGCGAAGCAAAAATCTGAACTGACAAAGGCGCTGGAATGTGTACGAGACAACAAACTGGCAGTGCGCTGTGAGACTGTGATGGTTTAAATAAGGAGTAAACAAATTAGGCTGATGTGAAGCAGGTGTGTGGAAGTCTCTGGAAGGGGGCGTGACCAGGGGAGCCAAAGGCTGTGCAGAGTACAAGATAGTGAAGGAAGGAAAGCACAGAGTGGAGTGAAGTAACAGACAGACACGTGAGCTGGAGCAAGAGTGGGAGTGAATGAAAACACAAAGCAAAAATAAACAAGGTGGGAAACAAAGACATGGGACAGGTGCAGGACGTGGAGTGAAAATAACTAGGCGTGAGACAAGGAATGAAGACATGATGGGAGGTGCGAAGTGGAAACAAATGGCAAAAACAGAGCAGAGCTAAATTGTAAATCATGGTCAGAATATCATACAACACCAGGAACCAAAATCAAACATGAGCACAGAAGCAACTAGAACTGGTCAGGAAATCAATACAAAAGCAGAATAAAACAGGAACAGATTAATAAACAGAAATCAAAACCCGATATAAAAGTATAACAGAAAACATGAAAGCTAGAAGAGAAACAATGAAAACACAGACCAGCAGAACAAAACTAGAACAGAACTGGACAATGGCTAAAGTATGGAAAGTAACAAAGTGATAAGAAAAACATAACAGAATAACTCATGATGAAAATAATCACTGATAAATCCAAACTGAAGCAGATGGAAAACCACAAAAAGGTGAAAAACAAGGGCTCAGCGCCCAGACCCGGCCAAATCCATGACAGTTTTTGTGCAAATATTTGCTCATTTTGAAATGGATGCCTGCAACACATTTCAAAAAAGCTGAGACAGTGGTATGTTTACCGCTGTGTTACATCACCTTTCCTTCTAACAACACTCAATAAGTGTTTGGGAACTGAGGACACTAATTGTGAGTGTCATGACTGGGTATAAAAGGAGAATCCCCAAAAGACTCAGCCGTTCACAAGCAAAACAAAGATGGGGCAAGGATCACCACTGCATGAAAAAATAGTCCAACAGTTTAAGAACAGTGTTTCTCAACATTCAATTGCAAGGAATTTAGGGATTCCATCATCTACAGTCCATAATATAATCAGAATATTCAGAGAATCTGGAGAACTTTCTACATGTAAGCAGCAAGGCCGAAAACCAATGCAAGTTAAAACTCTACCATGCAAAGCGAAAGCCATACATCAACAACATCCAGAAATGCCGCTGCCTTCTCTGAGCCTGAGCTCATTTGAAATGGACAGACGCAAGTGGAAAAATATGCTGTGGTCTATTGAATGGACATTTCAAATAGTTTTTGGAAATCATGGACGTCGTGTCCTCTGGACAAAGGAGGAAAAAGACCATCCAGATAGATGCCAGCACAAAGTTCAAAAGCCAGCATCTGTGATAGTATGGGGGTGTGTTCATGCCCATGGCATGGGCAACTTACACATCTGTGATGGCACCATCAATGCTGAAAGGTACATCCAGGTTTTGGAGCAACACATGCTGCCATCCAAGCAACATCTTTTTCAGGGACATCCCTGCTTATTTTAGCAAGACAATGCCAAGCAACATTCTGCACGTGTTACAACAGCGTGGCTTCATAGTAAAAGAGTGTGTGTACTAGACTGGCCTGCCTGCAGTCCAGACTTGTTGCCCATTGAAAATGTGTGGCGCATTATGAACTGCAAAATATGACAACGAAGATTGTTGAACAACTGAAGTCACACATCAAGCAAGAATGGGGAAGAATTCCACCTACAAAGCTTCAACAATTAGTGTCCTCAGTTCCCAAACACTTATTGAGTGTTGTTGGAAGGAAAGATGATGTAACACATACCACTGTCCCAACTTTATTGAAACGTGTTGCAGGCATCCATTTCAAAATGAGCAAATATTTGCACAAAAACAATAAAGTTTATTAGGTTGAACATTAAATATCTTGTCTTTGTGTTGTATTTAATTGAATATAGGTTTAAGACAGGGGTGGGCAACGAGGGCCGAGACACTGCATGTTTTCCTTGCAACCAATCACCTCAGCAGGTGGGTTGCTGATGAGCTTCTCCCTTGAACATAAACACCTGGTTGTCAATGAAATCACCTGCTGAAACACCTGAACATTAATGAAATCACCTGCTGAGATGATTGGTAGCAAGGAAAACCTGCAGTGCTTCGGCCCTTCATGGCACATGATTGCCCACCCCTGGTTTAAGAGGATTTGCAAATCATTGTATTCTGTTTTTATTTACATTTTACACAACGTTCCAACTTCATTGGAATTGGGGTTGTAATATCAGCCCAGTCTCACATTTTTTTTTTCGTGCTCCCGTAACGAAATGAGTCAAATACTCATGAAAGGGTTTTTTTTAACTCACTATTACTAACCCTACTCCTACCCCCAACCCTAACCATAACCACCCGACCCCCCGCTTCACTTTTAATTTCGTGCAGCCATCACGGAATGAATTAGAATTAATTTGTGCTGTCGTGACCAAAATGACTTGTTTTTTGTCACAATATCACGAACCAATAGATTAATGTATATTTCGTGCTGCTGAATCATTACTTGCCATGAGACTGAGTTGGTATAAGACATACTGTATAAACCATCACTTTTACATCCAGTCTTCTCCAGACAAGTCAGGGGATGGATACACAAACATTTCCAAGACACTGATTATGTCTTGGACTTTTTTATTTTTTATTTAGACCATGATACTCTATGGTAAATCTGTGTGGAGTAGACAGTTCTCAAAACTGAAGGACCACGCTAGAAGGAGACTAGTGAGGAAAGTCACAGACACACCCAGACAACCCTGAAGACGTTATAGGCTTCTGGTTGTGATTGAAGCAATTGTGCAGAGCGCAAGTTTCACATTTTGCATCACTACTCACAGCTTCATAGTGGAGTGGAGCAGAGAAGAATTTTCTTTCATAAAAAAACAGATCAAATCTGGGCTTGCATCTCCATTGTGCCTTCTGGCAAATTGTACCTGAACTTTCAAGTTTACTTTTTTTTTTTTAATTCTCCCCCATACCACTTAATCATGAGACTGTATAACTTTGTTATTTTACTATTTCTAATCCTCCCCCTTCTCTGAACTGTTACCATAACCATAATGTAAGTCTCTCCCTTCCCCAAACCCTAACCATAACTCCCCAGACCCCTCGTGTCAACCCTCATTTTATTCCCCCATCACGAAAGTAATTTGTGCCCCCGTCATGAAAAACATCCCATTTTCATAACAGCATCACAAACCCAAAGATTAACATACTTTTCACAATCACAAACTGCCATGAGATCGGGTTACCCAAAACATTGTATTTACAAAACAATATCCCTTACCTGTCTTTTGCCTTTGTTGTATAATGCTCTTTTGCATGAACAAAATCCTTTTGTGAAAAATTATGTGAAAAAATGGCTATTGCTGCCTTAAAAAAATAAAATTACTGCAGCATTCATGCAAAAAATCATATTTTCTTTATCTCTATGACTACAAAAAAGTGTTTTCAGGTCGACAGCATCGTTTTTATTAATCTGCCACTAACAGACGCTGCATCTGAGTGGAGCCTCTCTCCCCAGATAGAGCTGGCCTCTAAAATTGGCTGTGAGTCAAAGATCGTCTAGAGGAGAGATACATTTTACAGATGAGAATTTTTACACACACACACACACACACACACACACACACACACACACACACACACACACACCATAAAAATTTGGACCTACTTTGAGTAGAGTGCCAGCGCTGTCCTCTCTTTCGTCCCCCCTGCGTCAGTACAGGATCCACGGAGGTAGAAATGGGTCCAGGGTTTTCTTTACCAAGACATCATGTGTTGGTTTATCTGAAGTTACCGATGTTGGGGTTTTAAACCAGTTACGTATATCCATATTTAGGAAAGCACAAAAACTAGCTGCTGTCTGCTGGCAAAAACTCACACTTCATTTCCCCCCATAAACGTGGTAACTGATTGTTGCTGGGCAAAACTGACGTGATTACATACGTAGACAAACTTTCCAACAAACTCACACGGTTTTAATATATTTAATGTCTTAGTGATTATGCAACACTGGTCGTTTTAACCCAAAGCTAAAGCTAAAAGCCCAAAGGATTTTATTTATTTATTTATTTATTTGAGATCTGTGACTGTGATCTGGCTTGGGTGGGTGGTCCCAAGGCATATCAGTGGGCGGGCACTGCCCCCTAGGGCCCGCCCATAGCAACGGGTGTGTCTCACAGTACTACTAGAGGTCAGGGTAATGCCATCCAGAGTAAGGATCTGGTTAGACACCATGTTTCTAAGATTTGTGGGGCCAAGTAAAATAACTTCAGTTTTATCTGAATTTAAAAGCAGGAAATCAGAGGTCATCCATGTCTTTATGTCTGTAAGACATTCCTGCAGTTTAACTAATTGGTGTGTGTCCTCTGGCTTCATGGATAGATAAAGCTGGGTGTCATCTGCGTAACAATGAAAATTTAAGCAGTGCTTTCTAATAATACTGCCTAAGGGAAGCATGTATAAAGTGAATAAAATTGGTCCTAGCACAGAACCTTGTGGAACTCCATAATTAACCTTAGTCTGTGAAGAAGACTCCCCATTTACATGAACAAATTGTAGTGTATTAGATAAATATGATTCAAACCACCACAGCGCAGTGCCTTTAATACCTATGACATGCTCTAATCTCTGAGAAATAAGGTTCAGGTTGTTAAAAGCAGCATTTCTCCTGGGTTGCCTTATATATATGTGTTTTTCCAGTGATATTTAAACAAGCAGGCAGCTGTTGATTAAATAACCTATTAATTTTGCTGTCTGAGTAACACACCAGTTACACAGCTTTAGATAAATAAATCCAAAGTCATCTTCCTTCAACTCAAACTGAAAGCAAATCTCTGCAGCTTGATATAAATTCATTAAAACTATAAATTCCAGCTTCCTGATGAAGTGATGTAGAGGAGGATTTTCTTAAAAAGAAGACCTGAAAGTTCAGCTACAGTTTTCCAGAAAGTACATCTTAGATGAAAGCTTAGATTTGATGATTTGGTGAAAGAAACTTTTGTATTTCTTCATAATTGTTGCAAATAAAGTCCAAGACATAGTCAGTGACTTGGAAATGTTCATGTCTCCATCCCCTGGGCTTATCTGAAGGAAACTGGCAATAGAACTGGGTGTTATTTAGAGGTGTTATCAAGTTGTAGAGATTTGCTTTCAGTTTGAGTTTGAGGAAGATAATTTTTGAAAATTTTATTCTTTATACGAGGTCTCTTAGATAATAAACCGACCCTTTTATTTATTTTTTTAACTATATGGATTTGAATGACATGCGATTACACCAATCATGCTTGAACCCTCGTGCACATGCGTGAGTTTTTTCACGCGTCGGTGACGTCATTTCCCTGTGGGCAGGCCTTGAGTGAGATGTGGTCCCGCCCTCTCGGCTGAATTCCTTTGTTTCACACGCTGCTCGAGACGGCGCGCGTTGCTTTATCAAAATTTTTTCTGGACCTGTGAGGAATATCCGAGTGGACAGTATTCGAGAAATTAAGCTGGTTTTCTGTGAAAAGTTTAACGGCTGATGAGAGATTATGGGGTGTTTCTGTCGGTGTAAGGACTTCCCACGGAGCGGGACGTCCTGCAGCGCTTCCAGGCGCTGTCGTCGGCCTGTTTCGAGCAGAAAACATCCTAATTTAAGGCTTAATTCACCCAGGACATCGTGAGAGAACAGAGAAGATTCAGAAGAGGCCGGCATGAGGAATTTATGCGGACATTCCACTGTTTAAGGACGTTTTTTAATGAAAGATGTGTGCGCAAATTCGCCAAGTCGTTTCCGTGACGACTCTGCGAATCTGTGTGCGCCGCGACAGGAAAAACACCTCCGTGTTGAAAACCATTTGTAGAATTCAGGCGGCTTTTAATGGCTTTCAACAAGGGAGTAACTGAGAAATTGTTTAACAGCTTGGGCATGTTCCAACTTGCCCGTTAAGATTTCCAACGGAGGTGTTTTTCCTGCCGCGACCCCCCGCGGTCGGGTCCAGCCCGACATGCGACTCTGCCCGCACGTTCTTTCATTACAAAATGACCGTTAACAATGGAATGTCCGAATAAACTCCTCATGCCGACTTCTTCTGAAAGTTCTCTGTTCTCTGACGACTTACTGCGTCAACAGAGCCTGAAATGTGGAAGTTTTCAACTTGAAACGGCGAGACGCTGCCGCCTCGAAGCGCAGATCGCCGTCAGGCGCCGTGGACCATCCTTAAAGCGACACTACCAGATCAAAATCTCTCATCAGCCGTTAAAATTTTTACCGAAAACCAGCTGAATTTATTGAATGGTGTCCACTCAGTTGTGCCTTACAGTTTTGAAAAAAATTTTATCAAACAAAGCAACAGTCTCTGAGCCATTCCTAAACAATGAAAAAAATTGACGAGCGGGTGGACGACTCCTCACTCAAAGACTGCCCACAGGCGAATGACGTAACCGACAGGCGTGAAAAAAACTCTCGCATGCCCACGAGGGTTCAAGCATGTCTGATGTAATCACACGTGATTCAAATCCATATGGTCTTTGAAAAAAATAATAAGGTCGGATACTTTTCTAATAGACCTCGTATATATATATATATATATATATATATATATATATATATATATATATATATATATATATATATATATATATATTTATTTATTTATTTTTTTTTCAGCTTTTGGGGGAGTGCTCCGAACCCCCCACAAGCTGAAAGGTTATTGCCATCCTAATGCTCCCCTGAAGCATGTGCTCAAAAAACAGTCTGAAGGACCTCAATGACATGGTGAGATGCCAAAGAGCTTCACTCGTTCATGTCTGCAACATATACATATTAGAGTGTAACCAGTTACGCTTAAACATGAACCATGACAAAGCTTGCCCCCCCCCCCCCACCTTTAACATATAACACTAGTGCCACATTCATTGTGAGCTTTGACTCAGTAAAAATGAAATCAAATGCAACTCCATAACTATTTAAACATGAGCAATTTGAAATTCATGGAGCTATAAGCCTTGCTATAGACTGGTGACCAGTCCAGGGTGTATCCCCTTTCTCAAGCAATGACTGCTGGGATAAGATCCAGCACCCTGTGACACCTACCTGGAATATACAGTTTTTGAAAATAAATGGATGGATGGATCCTTAATGTTAAGACATTATGCCTTTATGTGGGCTGAAAAAGTGCTGAGTACAAGCAGATTTGATGTTCTCACTCAGATTGGTGCAGTCCAGCTGGTTAGTCAGTAGTTTATTTTTTAATGTTTGCTCATTTGATAAAAATCTCCCTTGAGTTTCAAACAATAAATTGATATGGAAAATTTGTCATCACTTTTACATTTGTTCTTCCCAAAGTGTTTTTGAAAGCAGTACACCACCCTGAGGTATTTATTGTGAATAAAATTTGTTTATCTTTAAAACGCAACACCATTAACAATCAGTATTTCCCTCAAGAACACCAGGAAGCCCTAAATAAAAGACAATTAAATCTGCTCCCTTGGGTTTCTCAGTCATTTTCCAAAACAAACTGCTACCTAAACAATAAATGTTCAAAGAAACAGGAAGCGACAAAAGGCCACGCTGAGGGTTCATTTAATAAATCAAAACAGTGAAAACATCACAGCGTAAATATGTTGTTTTCTTTGCCCGTGGCTGTTGGACGGGAAAGTTTTCCGAGCCAAGTGTTTTTGTCTGACTCAGCGCTGCATGGAAGGAAATGATTAAATAGATAACACTGACTGAAACATCAGATCCACAGCACAGCTCCAGCAGCACGTCCGGGCCCACAGCTAATCCGCTAACCTTCAAAACAGTTTGATGACATTGTTGCACAGATGCAGCTGTTCCTTCCAGGTGGAAGTTCACCTCTTAAAGCCTTTGTCAAATAACTGTATTGAAACCCTCTTATTTGAAACAAGTAAGCTTCAGATTGAATTAATTTATCATGAAATGTACCAAGTACAAGATGTGACCAATAGGGGCTGGGGAGACAGCAGCCACTTGACCTTTCCCTCAAAATTCAATTGGTGTGAGTGAGCTTTTAATATTGCAAGCGCTTGAGGAGGTTGAGCAAGCGCTTTGTCACAGATCCCTGCTTGTGGGCAGCAGTTGTCGCTGCGTAGCTGAAATTGGCCTTCACATCATCACTTCATCCTTTTCTGTTTGCGTAGTGTAGAGTTAGTGTTCATCACAGGACTGCATATGGAGCTACAATCTGCTTTACCACTCACATATACTGTTCTGTGCTTGTAATTCACGACATTTGGGCCTAATTTAATGCTATATTCAGAGCTCTACTTTGTAACAAGTGAGAAGCAGTAGAAATAGGGCAGCACAGTGCGTTTGAACCCCTGTGTGGTATCATGGGATTTCACAACTTCCAGGTACAGTATGCCATTGTGCAACATAAACACAGCATAACTTCACACGGAAAGATGGTGTACTGTTTTGTTTTTGGCTGCAATCACCAAAGCAGTCGTGAAAAGTGTAGTTTTTCCACTTCCCAGTGGAGAAGGAAAGACAAGGCATATGGGAGTGAGCATGTCGCAAAGCTTACACACCTAGCCAGAGTAGCTACGTTCTCTCACCTCAACAACTGCAGCGACATGTTTAAGCTCTGGGTCATAAACAAACCATAACACGTCACTTTTTCTTTGAATTTTCACTTTGTTTGCCATGTAATTTTACAAAAACTCAAAGAAAGTGCGGGTGCTAAATGGTTAAAATATGACGCATAAGACATGATTGTAGCCGAAAGCAAAACTACACCATTTGTCAGTTAGAAATGATGCTGTGTTTATGTTACCCAATGGCAGGATGTCCCCGGAAGTGGTCAAATCCTGCAATATCACACAGGGGTTCAAACTAGACTGAGCTGCCCTACTGCATCATATTTTAACCCTTTAGCGCCCGCTCTCAAACGAGACTGCACTTCCCAATAGCTGCAACAATTATCATTGCTGGTTTACACTTGTTCTTTGTCCTTTTTATGCTCGCAACTGCATCCTGTAAATCATGATACCACTTGGGTTCATGTGGGCATGTCGGTCGAAAAATCAGGTGCTGTTGGGCGCAGAGCTGGTGCGGCCATTGTCCATTGCCAGAAAGTATTGCTGCCTTAGACCAGCAAAAACCTGGTTTAAAGTCCAATGCTGTATACACTATGATGTGGGTTCACAATGCACACACACTCTGCCTGCACATATCATCATCAGTTACTTGCAGCAGTGTAATATTAAGATGATGGTGTATTATCATATTTTATGAGAACTCTCTCTCTCTTCTCTCTCTCTCTTGTTGTTTCTCACACACATGCACATACAAAAGGTATACATTCAGGAAACAAACAACCAACAAACTACTTTGATGTATAATGTTCAAAACTGTTTACAGATTACTATATGCAGATTTCACATCACTATCTATGATGTGATGTGACAAAGTATGACAAAGTAAAAAAAAAAAAAAAAAAAAGCTGTGAACTGCAAAAATGTAATCTAATATTACCACAATGCTGTGTCCCTGGTGTAGTCTGGGTTAAAGGAATGGAAAGGTGTGGCTCTGATTGGTTGAAAATCGGTTCTCATGACAACATACTCAAACCTTATGAACTCAAATTCAATCGCATTGCATCCAGAACCCACTTTTTGCCTGTATTTTCTACCACTTAAACAACAATGTGTGTTGAGACGTGCACCAAATGGATTTGCAAATTCTGTGCAACTCGTTTTTATGTCTGTCATCAGTCAGAAACAGAATCAGCTTTATTGGCCAGGTATGTCAACACTACAAGGAATTTGACTCTGCTTGCATTTGCTGTGAAGTGTGAAGTGGATGACAGTCTATAACTCTGCCTGGTCAGGACGCCGGTCTGCAGGCACTTCCCCTGACAAGGCCGATACTCATTTATAGCTGGGTGCATCCCAGATCTACGTATTGGTAGCCCTCTACTTAACCCAATGAGCTATCTGTTCCGCTAGAGGCATTGCTGGGATCTGCTAGAGTTGTCAAGATAGGGCCCAGTCAATGTATTTTTTCAGCCTTGCTACAGTGCATTTTTTGCACCAACACCCTTGTAAGTTGTATTTTTCAAAACTTGGGGAATTAATTTAGAGATCACATCTGAAAAAATTTAAATTCTGAAAAGTGCTTAACCATAGCTCCATAGTCTGCAAGTTATCCATCAATTTGTAATGCCTGAAGCATACTGAAGCGCCACTCTGTGCCTGGTTCAAAGCTGCAGCATAGAACACATCACTTTAAGATGTTCTGTCCATTTTCCATCTCACTGGAGCTTAACGGCATTTGAAAATTGGTGTGTTGATGGAGCACTGTGCCTGACAGCTGCAAATTTGTCAACCAGAACATACATCATATGATCCAGTGATCCATGTTTCATTTACTGCATCATTTTAAGCCTCTAAAATAAATAAACAATAGCAATACTAATCTCAGAGTATTCAGTTTTAAAACGTCCTTTTGTTTTTCCTAGGATGAATGTAAATGAGACGTTACACTCGATTTAGTCTGAAAATTGAGTGAACATTGGAATATTGATGAGTAAGAGGCCATGTCTACCTTTGTGTACCTGCAGGTATTCTGCAGCCAAGTGATCAAACATTGAAGCAAGTATGCTTCAAATTACAACTTAGTTGTGATCAGCACTCTGGATTATAAGAACATGAGTTCACAACGTGTGACGGAGTGAGATTAGAAACAGTATCAATCCTACAGGCATATTATCTCCTGGTTATCTGGTCCAACCTATTGTTTTAAAATATTTTAATGATGTCCCAGGTGACAAACCAATGTTTCTGCAGTGTAAAATTTATGTTGCAGAAACGATGTGCAAATATTGCAGTGTGGAGTGCCATAATGAGGTTATTAATGGGGCATTACAAGAATGTCATTACAACCTTCATTCAAAATTTCACAAAATCCTTATGGACAGTTAAGGGACCCTGTGAGGGGACATTTGGGAAACCATGACAAATGTCCTGATATCAGGCTTGGTGGTCAGAGACGTATGGACACAAATGCAGGACTCAACAACACAGCTCTTGGCTTCTAAGATCATTTACTGAATGGCTCAGCAGGGTCTGGTACACAAAAAGGCAGTCCAAAGTCAGCAAACAAATCAGAAACATCAAGCAACAAGGCTTGGTCAAAAAACAGGCAGGTGGCAAGCAGGACTAGACAAACACAGGAACAGAGCTGGAAGCGAAGGCACAAGGCGCATTAATCTGGCGAGGAACTAGTGCAACCAATGAAGCTTGTATACACCCTGATGGATGATCAACAGATTGGAAACAGGTGTGTGGAAAGCTCCAGAATAGGGTGTGGCCCCAAATAGTGTGCACCACCCACCACCAAGCACAAAGGGAGGCAGACAAGAGAGACAGGGAAAGACAAAGCCCAAACAGGAAAACCCAACAAGAGAAATCACATGCAGAACAACAACCAGATCTAACAGAACAAAACAGAACAAGCAAATTACAAAAAGTCCAAAACCTGACACATGAAAAGGTTTATGCAGGGTTCTTTCACTTGCTACCTTTTACTTAGGGACACTACAGCATAGGCAGTATGCAACCACATCTGGATTTGGCACAAATTTTTTCACAGGATGCGATTGCTTCAACTCAAGATCTACAAGGAAATTGTAGCTATCAGGCTGGATGGTCAGGAATGGTTGGACACAAATGCAAGGCTCAAACAAACAGCTCTGGTTTTTAAAAGGCTTTACTGAGGAGAAAAGCAGAGGTCGGTACACGTGTAGGCAGGTCCAAAAAATACAGCAGTACAAAAATTATCAGGCTTAGATGTGTTTATCAACAGGCAGGAGGTCAAGAACACAATGAGGCAGGCAGGACTATGGAATACAAGAAACAGAGCTGGAGAGAAGGCACAAGGCACATCAATCTAGCGAGGAACTAAAGCACCCAGTGAGCCTTAAATACCCCAGGTGATGACCTGCAATTAAAAACAGTGTGTGCATGGAAAGCACCAGAACAAGGGTGTCTCCAGAAGAGAGGAAACACCCACCCCAAGCACCAGAGACAGACAAGACATATAGGGACAGAAAAACCCAAGCAGAAAAAAAAAAAAACAATAAGAGAAGTAACCCTAGAAGAAAAGTAATAAACAAAATCAACTAAAACAGAGCATTCAAAACTGAGATCAAAGTCCAAACTTGACACTAGCAATAGTGGGCTTGAACCTAGGCCTTCTTGTTTTGAGGAAAAGTGCTAACCTTTGCATCATGTTGCTGTGATGTTGAAATGCTAAATTAATGTACATTTCTCATTTCGATGTGTTGGCTGAGAACTTGATACAATACAATAAGTGGAATTCCTCATATGCTTCATGAGAATTCAACGTTGCATCACTACGGTAAAAACAAACAACTAAAACATCACTACATTGAAACTGTAAGTGGTGATTTACAACCCTGAGTCCAATGAAGTTGGGACATTGTGTTAAATGTAAATAAAAACAGAATACAATGATTTGCAAATCCTCTTCAACCTATATTCATTAATACACCACAAGACAAGATATTTAATGTTCAAACTGATCAACTTTATTGTTTTGTGCAAATATTTGCTCATTTTGAAATGGATGCCTGCAGCACGTTTCAAAAAAGCTGGGACAGTGGTATGTTTACCACTGTGTTACATCACCTTTCATTCTAACAACACTCAATAAGCATTTGGGAACTGAGGACACTAATTGTTGAAGCTTTCTAGGTGGAATTCTTTCCCATTCTTTCATGATGTATGACTTCATTTGTTCAACAGTCCGGGGTCTCCATTGTCATATTTTGCGTTTCATAATGTGCTCCACATTTTCAATGGGGGACAGGTCTGGACTGCAGTCAGGCCAGTCTAGTACTCGCACTCTTTCACTATGAAGCCACGCTGTTGTAATAGTCCGTGGGCCAATTCCAGAAATGTGCACTCTGGTTGCACCCCCCCTGCAACTTTAGTTTGATGGTACCACATTGTTCCTGGGTCTATTGGGATGACATTGTTGTCATTCACACAACCCGTCAAGGCTATATGAAAACAGCCACTTTATAATCGAGGGGTCGGAACGGCAGCTAAAAAAAGCTGAAATATGTAATAAACATGTCACTACTGGAACCAGTTGTCCAGGAAGGTTCAAAATGTTATACACATAAACAAACTTATATATTTAGTGAATAAGCACCTTGGTTTTCATTATCCATGGTGTAAAATATTGATATACTGTCCATTTGTCTAAAAACAACCGATATTTTTGCGTTTTTCAAAAGTTTCATTTTAAGTTGTTATTATTAAGTACAATCTGTATATAACTTAAAACAAACAACACAGATCTATTCTTATGTTATTCCTACTATACCATATGAAATATAGACATCCTAGCATCAGTAGTAGTGGTGTTATAAGCATTTTCTTACCCCTACCCCCATATTAATGATAATCAGATAAACGATTTTCTGGAAAACATGTCAATTTTATTACTGAATGACTTTGACACTGGCCATACTGGCTGAAAAGTAATACTACTAAATACATAAACATGATCAACTTTACCAGCTAAACATAGCTTTGAACAAAATTTATTAACAACTGCTGTAGATAATAGGAAATGCATGGTTTGCCTTTAGTGGTAGTACAATGTTTCGGGCAGGCATTTTCATACATATAATACTGCATGTTATTCTAAGTCACTCTAATTGTCATCATAATCATCATAGTCATCATAATCATCCTCATTCATCATCACTGGATTCCACTTGGTCTGTTTTATGGATGTTTGTGCATTGGCTGCAACCACATGCATCAGTACATGGGTAGAGCATTCTTGCGGCATGAGCACCGACCACACTCACACACTGCCCAGTGATTACAATTGGAGGAAACCAACTGCAGGAGCCCCTTCGGTGCAGGTGGCTTATCCATCCAGTGTATAGATATTGTGCCATTGCTGAGGTCCCAACCATGACTATCAGGGCTTGGTGTCGTAGCATCAGCATCAAGTGATGACCACCAATGCATGCCTGGTAATTTGCACGCTTCACATGGTACTTGAGGGCATCTTTTGTGGGTGGAAGATGACAGGTTTGTGCATTCTTGCTACAGAAAGGTTTGTAGCGCACAAAGTCTGTGTCATTGCCACTCTGTCCAAAGAGTGAACAGACAAATTTTTCACAGCCTTTCACTCTTTCATCATTAGCATCAAATGATGATCCAACCAGTTTCATGGCATTGCCCATCTCTGCATTAGAAACAACCATTTTGAATGCCTGCTTCTTGCCTTGCCAACGAACCCCTCGATTATAAAGCAGCTGTTTTCATGTAGCCTTGACGGGTTGTGCGAATGACAACAAGTGAAAATGCATCCAATAGACCCAGAACAATGTGGTACCATCAAACCAAAGTTGCAGGGGGGGTGCAACCACTCAATAAATAAGGCTCTTTTTGGAATTGGCCCATGGACTATAACACGTGCAGAATGTGGCTTGGCATTGTCTTGCTGAAATAAGCAGGGAACGTCCCCTGAAAAAGACGTTGCTTGGATGGCAGCATGTGTTGGCTCCAAAACCTGGATGTACCTTTCAACATTGATTGTGCCATCACAGATGTGTAAGTTTCCCATGCCATGGGCACTAACACACCCCCATACCATCACAGATGCTGGCTTTTGAACTTTGCTCTGGTAACAATCTGGATGGTCATTTTCCTCTTTTGTCCAGAGGACACAACGTCCATGATTTCCAAAAACATTGAAATGTTGACTACATCAGACCACAGCACACGTTTTCACGTTGTGTCTGTCCATTCAAATGAGCTCGGGCCAGGAAAGGGGGTGGCGTTTCTGGAATGTTGTTGATGTATGCTTTTTACTTTGCATGATAGAGGTTTTAACTTGCACTTGTAGATGTAGCAACAAACTGTGTTAACTGACAATGCTTTTCTGAAGTGTTCCTGAGCCCACACGTAAGATCCTTTACACAATGATGTTGGTTTTTATGCGTGCTGCCTGAGGGATCAAAGGTCACGGGCATTCAGTGTTGGTTTTCAGCCTTGCCACTTACGTGTAGCAAGTTCTCCAGATTCTCTGAATCTTCTGATTATATTATGGACTGTAGATGATGGAATCCCTAATTCCTTGCAACTGAACATTGAGAAACATTGTTTTTAAGCTGTTGGACTATTTTTTTCCACACAATTGTTCACAAAGTGGTTATCCTCCCCCCCCTCTTGCTTGTGAATGGCTGAGCCTTTTGGGGATGCTCCACTCACATGTTATTATTAAGTGTTCTTTGAGCATTCATCAGCTTTCCCAGTCTTTGTTGCCCTGTCCCCAACTTTTTTTGAAATGTGTTGCAGGCAGCCATTTCAAATGAGCAAAAACAAAGTCTATCAGTGTGAACATAAATATCTTATAGGTATATATCCTCCACACAAAATATAAACGCAACACTTTTGGTTTGCTCCCATTTTGTATGAGATGAACTAAAAGATCTAAAGCTTTTTCCACATACACATATCACCATTTCTCTACAAATATTGTTCACAAACCAGTCTAATCTGTGATAGTGAGCACTTCTCCTTGCTGAGATATCCATCCACCTCACAGGTGTGCCATATCAGGATGCTGATTAGACACCATGATTAGTGCACAGGTGTGCCTTAGACTGCCCACAATAAAAGGCGCACTCTGAAAGGTGCGTTTTACACACAGCACAATGCCACAGATGTCGCAAGATTTGAGGGAGCGTGCAGTTGGCATGCTGACAGCAGGAATGTCAACCAGAGCTGTTGCTCGTGTATTGAATGTTCATGTCTCTACCATAAGCCGTCTCCAAAGTCGTTTCAGAGAATTTGGCAGTATATCCAACCAGCCTCACAACCGCAGACCACGTGTAACCACACCAGCCCAGGACCTCCACATCCAGCATGTTCACCTCCAAGATCGTCTGAGACCAGCCACTCGGACAGCTGCTGAAACAATCGGTTTGCATAACCAAAGAAATTTTGCCAAACTGTCAGAAACCGTCTCAGGGAAGCTCATCTGCATGCTCGTTGTCCTCATCGGGGTCTCGACCTGACTCCAGTTCGTCGTCGTAACCGACTTGAGTGGGCAAATGCTCACATTCACTGGCGTTTGGCACGTTGGAGAGGTCTTCTCTTCACGGATGATGTGAAGGAGATGTGTTGCACTGCATGAGGCAAATGGTGGTCACACCAGATACTGACTGGTATCCCCCCCCCCCCCAAAAAACAAAACTGCACCTTTCAGAGTGGCCTTTTATTGTGGGCAGTCTAAGGCACACCTGTGCACTAATCATGGTGTCTAATCAGCATCCTGATATGGCACACCTGTGAGGTGGGATGGATTATCTCAGCAAAGGAGAAGTGCTCACTATCAGATTTAGACTGGTTTGTGAACAATATTTGAGGGAAATGGTGATATTGTGTATGTGGAAAAAGTTTTAGATCTTTGAGTTCATCTCATACAAAATGGGAGCAAAACCAAAAGTGTTGCGTTTATATTTTGTTGAGTATAGGTTGAAGAGATGTTGCAAATCATTGTATTCTGTTTTATTTACATTTTACACACCGTCCCAAGTTCATTGGAACTGGGGTTGTAGGCCCTGTCTACATGGAGATGGGTTTAGGCATATCGGAAAAGTTTTGTAGACCATAAGGAGCCAGCATTTTCAGATAGTTAGGTATTATTTTCCAATAAGTAGACTACCCAAGGCATTTTCTGTTAAAAGCAGACAACAGGCTGATTCTTATGTATTTTGACCTGCTGAGTTAAAAAAAAATTGCTGTTGGTATGCTGTATCTTTACTCTTTCACCTTCTAATTTGCATAAAACAAAATGGTCGCCCATTTTGTCAAATTTCCCACAAGTTTCCTTGTATTTGCATTAGAAACAAATACAAATTCTATTCTTATGTATTTTGACCTGCAGAATTCAAATATTGTTGTTAGCATGCTGTATCTTTACTCCTTCACTGCCTAATTTGCATAAAACAAAATGGCCACCCGGTTTCCACGTTTTCCCAAAGTTTGCTTGTTTTTGCTCATGAAAGGTATTGAAAACTTATCTTTGTGTTATTTGAACTGCTAAGTTCGTAGTTTCTTATTTTTCAAGCTATATCTTCACTTCTTCATCCCTAATATGCATGAAACAACATGGCCACCTGCTGTTTTGTAGAAGCTTGTTCTACAAAAGAAATTGATAACAAAACCAATTTTCCCCCATGCCTCTGCTGCACAATTAGGCCTACAAATGCATGTATTTGCCAGTCTTACTGCTGATTCTCTTTATATACACTGTGTTAGGTTGCCAGTCTCCCTTGTCACTAGATTGATTTGCATATAATCTTGAAAGTGTTACATTAAGATAATATAATTGAATCTCTGTGTTCTCTAGCATTTAGGTTTAGTTGCGTTCATCACTTCAGTTGTGGAGTGACTTTCTTGTTAGCACTTTCTCTTGTTGCATACTTCAGTGGTGATCAAAACGTTTTGACTGTTCTCAGTACTAATTTAGGTAGCAATCTCTGTTGTCTTGGATTGAAAAAGTGAGGCCTTAGGCAGCATGAAATGAGATTCTTCAATGGATAGTGATGTCTGCATCATTTGTCAGGATAGGGTAGTGACAAAGGACGGGCTACATTGCAGGATAGTGCAAGAGTCTGTCACAAGCTAAAAGATATGGGAAAAACTCACAACTGAGAGAATATTGAGTTAAAATGGCATAGATCCTCTTACAGTTGCTTCACCAACAAAACAAATATTAGGAGACTAGAGAAAAGGTCAGTGTCTCAAGACACCAAGAAACCCATTGCAGGTCCCTCCACTGGTCCAGCTGCAAGACTCGGAAGTGCCTCCAGTACTTTCAGATGGGCCCTTTGCATATTTTGCCAAGAGGAGAAGGCTGACAAGACTCTTACTTTTTTACCAGTAACAATACCAGTCAGTCACTAAATAATAATTATTTCTTTGCTAATTAATGGGTGAAGGAGTAGGGATACAGCTTCTCAACAACAATATTAAGTTCAGCAGGTCAAATTACATAGAAATATAAGTTGTATTTTCTCATCCAAAGCAAATAGCACCATGTCTGACAAATTTGATGAACCAGGTGGCCATTTTGTTTTATTCAAAAATTCGGGGCGAAGGGTAAAGATACAGCTTGCCAACAGGAATATTTGAACTCAGCAGGCCAAAATACATAGAAAATGATGTTTAGTTGGCTTTTATAGCACATATACAACCAAAATTGTTGACATTTTGATGTAATTGGTGGTCATTTTGCTTTATGCAAATTAAAGGGTAAAGGGCTAAAGATGCAGAGTACCAATAGCTATTTTTTAACTCAGCAGGTCAAAATGCATAGGAATCAGTCTGATGTCTGCTTTTAACAGAAAGTGTCTTGGGCAAGGTTCTTTTCTAAAAATGGAACCTTAATACAGAGCCTGAAACTCCTACCTTTTGAAAACAGGTCCCAGAGTACATAAATCTGAAATACCGGATTTGAGTTTTCATGTGGACAAGCAATAGGCAACTTTTCAGAAATGATGATGTCATAGCCCTACCTTTGTAACCTCAGCCGCTCATAATAAATGACATGTTGTTGTTGTTAACAGTGCAATTTAATTTAACTTTTTTTTTGTGGATCATTAAATATGTTTTTGTTGCTGGCAGAATGCTGAAGAGACTAAGGATGGCTGTGGTGAATGCTGATATTTAATATTTGCATAACATATGTTAATATTTGCAGTGCTATGACACTAATAAAATTATTACAGAAAAGACTTTCAGCATTTAGAATAAGCTGTTTTTTGTTCTTGTTGGTGGCGGGAAAAAGTGCTTGGTTCCTCCGGCTCATGCTGAGAAACTGACACAGAGCAGACAAACACGAAAGAACTTCTATTAAAAGCTGCTTATTCACAAGCAATTTTCACGATAAGGAATAAAAGTTTAAGGAGTAAAAGGAAAGGGAAGTTTGGGGTCCCCTGCTAGTGCTGTTGCCCCTGTGACCCGATCTCGGATAAGCGGTTGAAGATGAGTGAGTGAGTGAGTGAGTGAAGAATACAAGTATTTCCAGATGTTGTCATCCAAAACAATGGCATCTTATATGGATAACAGCTTTTGGCAGGCTGTGATGATGAATCCAACTGAAAAGGACACAACAGGTCAGGTTAAAAGACTTTATATTTGCTCCGTGTGCTGCTATGACATCGATTAGCTGTTACACCAGCTATGCACATACTCCATGTCGTCTTCTCCATTTTTAAAGCGTTGGGGTTGAGACCAGAGGACCCTTGGTTCAAATCCCAGCCTAACAGGAAAATCACTAAGGGCCCTTGGGCAAGGTCCTTAATCCCCTAATTGCTCCCGTGGTGTAGTGAGTACCTTGTATGACAGCACCCTCACATCTGGGTGAATGTGAGACATTATTTGTAAAGTGCTTTGAACATCTGATACAGATGGGAAAGCACTATATAAATGCAGTCCATTTATATATAAATGCAGTCCATTTTTTGTGGAAGTGTTACAGCGCCATACATGGCCTCACATATGTACTACAGTGTTTTCAGGCAGTTTCACTTGGTTTCGTGTGGACAGATATATTTCTTAAATGGTGTCTTGTTTACCCACACTTTTGAAAATGACAAAGAATAAGTTCATATAGGGAAAGTTCCGTTTCCGTGTGGACAAAGCCTTAGTGTTTATGGGAAATTTACATTATAATCTCCACTTAACTGAATAAAGGTGACATGGAGGAAAAACAGTATTTTAACATTTTGTTCACAACTGGGAAGTCAGTTATCTAGATATGTTCACAGCGTATTTCTTTTTTAATTTACTGGTGGAACCTTACTATGCTGCAGCAAAGGACAGACATTAATTTCACCTTCATTTGTACTGTTCAAAAAAAAAAAAAACAAAAAATGGGTGCATGAGGTAGTTCTTGTTGCAGAAAATGTTTCCAGAGAAACTGAGTTTTGCAGCTACAATGAGTCATTCAGAACTTCACCTTGGAAAAAATAACCAGAGAGTCAAAGAAAATCTTGTAGTATGAAAACAGCAGTTTATTTATTTTCTTGGAATCTACCCAGTCAGTGGGGTCACTCTCGGTCAACATGCAGGTGATATGGAAATTTACCAGATCTGGGCCTCTCTCTCTCTCTGATTCAACAGGCCCTGAATCATGGATATTTACCCTTCTTGTTAATCCAGTGTTTAATTCAAATATTTTCTTCCAGAATTTAATGCTTTGCTCAAATTACACCCTTTTCAACATACAAAACATGTCCATAATGCACATTAAATTAGTCATCATCTGGCAGTTGTATTTTTTTGCATGCATTACATGAAAAAACATGTCTATGTTTACTAAGTACTGTAACAAACCTCATTTGAATATAGAAAGTGTTTGTGCAGAAATATGTAAGTATGTGTGATTATGTAACCTTCTGCACAGATTATATATTCTACCACATATCTAGTACAACCCAATTCCAATGAAGTTGGGACATTGTGTAAAATGTAAATAAAAACAGAATACATATTTGCAATCCTCTGCCTATTTGCAAATTGGTATTTAAACAGTACAGCAGTCAAATAGCCTCACATAGCAGGTTCACAACACACCTGCACTCAGCACAAAGCAATGCAAAATGCATTATAGTGTAAGAGCATGAAACTAAATTAGAAACAAAAATTAAAAACTTTAAACTTATTGAAATACAGTGGTGTATGTTATGGTCTGGATGCAGATTGAGGAGCAGTCCAGCGTCTGACTGAACCCAGCACTAAATAACCAGAAGCAGTTCCAAAAGAAACAAATTTATTTTCTTCCCACTGTGCTGTACACAAAATACAAAATAAATGAGTCTGGTGGGGTGAAGAGGCGGCACGCTCTCCCAGCGCCTCAACAGATCGGAGCCCGAACGTTCTGGACTCAGGAGTTCCGCCGACACCCCCAGGTGGCTTTTCCCAAGACTGTACTCTGTGAAGGAGGAACAGAGGTGAGGTTATTCAGTACTTATATCAGAAACACTATTTAGAGGCACACTTATCAGCAACACATTCAGGACTGATTTCAGGCTTAATTCAAAAGAACAGCTGCTCACAGCTTGTGGAGGATTATCAATCCGCACACCACAGCTGCGAGGAGCAAACAAGCAATTCTCTTCAATACTTAAATTTAGCTGCGCAACAACGCCACATTATATTCACAGATAAGCTTTTAAGGATAATCACCTCTGACGTGTGCTGACACTGCTTGCCTCTCACCCGTCCTCCTTCACAGGCGCAATGTCAGCTTCTGGAGCGGCCCTCAGCGTCCTCAACGATCGTCACACGGTCGTATTCTCCGGCCCCTAAGCCCAGATCACTGCTGGCTTAAATGCAGTTCTTCATCTCTTCATTGGTACCAGCTGAGAGTCCTTAGAACTGCACGCGAATGTCACAGGTGTCGTAAATTGTCCCGATTAGAGAATCGCACGTGAGTGCAACAGGTGCAGCAGATCACTGAGCCAGAGGTGAGAGACTCTTCTGCAGCACATTCTCCCCAGAGATCAGCCCAAAACCACCTGGGAAGGAAAACAAGCACAAAAACCGCAAAACAATGTCCAGCCAAGCCCCCAACACACAACACTGTAAAAAGCTTAGCTGAGCTTTTACATGTTTGGAATTTTTTAGGACATCAAAAAAACAAATAAAAAATCCAGGCTTCCTATATTAAAATATGTAAAATGATGGCCTTTAAACTCACAGTGAAAAGTAATCTCTACATCATGAATTAAAATAAATAAAAATCTGAAACATAAAATGATGGTGTGAATAAATAAGTGCACACTCGAGTATAACCCCAATTCCACTGAAGCTGGTACATTGTGTGAAATGTAAATAAAAACAGAATACAATGATTTGCAAATCCTCTTTAACCTATATTCAATTGAATACACCACAAAGACAAGATATTTAATGTTCAACCTAATAAACTTTATTGTATTTGTCAGACTGGGCGGAGGCCCGTCTACCATGGTGGCTGGACCCACAATGCAAACTCCCGGACTAGGTTTAGGTGTAGGAGAAAACATGGTCTTTATTTCAGGCTCTGGTTTGGTACACATGTGATCAAGCAGCGGAGCAGAGGTACAATCAGGATCAGGCAAAAACGCAGTCATAGTTGAGCAGGGGTCAGAGGCACAAGCAAACACAGACGTCCGGGACGAGTCAAAAGGCATGGTCGAGAAAAACAGAGCAGAGGTACGATACACGGCGAAGCAAAAATCTGAACTGACAAAGGCGCTGGAATGTGTACGAGACAACAAACTGGCAGTGCGCTGTGAGACTGTGATGGTTTAAATAAGGAGCAAACAAATTAGGGTGATGTGAAGCAGGTGCGTGGAAGTCTCTGGAAGGGGGCGTGACCAGGGGCCAAAGGCTGTGCAGAGTACAAGATAGTGAAGGAAGGAAAGCACAGAGTGGAGTGAAGTAACAGACAGACACGTGAGCTGGAGCAAGAGTGGGAGCGAATGAAAACACAAAGCAAAAATAAGGTGGGAAACAAAGACATGGGACAGGTGCAGGGTGGAGTGAAAAAAGTAACTGGGCGTGAGACAAGGAATGAAGACATGATGGGAGGTGCGAAGTGGAAACAAATGGCAAAAACAGAGCAGAGCTAAATTGTAAATCATGGTCAGAATATCATACAACACCAGGAACCAAAATCAAACATGAGCACAGAAACAACTAGAACTGGTCAGGAAATCAATACAAAAGCAGAATAAAACAGGAACAGATTAATAAACAGAAATCAAAACCCGATATAAAAGTATAACAGAAAACAGATGAAAGCTAGAAGAGAAACAATGAAAACACAGACCGGCAGAACAAAACTAGAAAAGAACTGGACAATAGCTAAAGTATGGAAAGTAACAAAGTGATAAGAAAAACATAACAGAATAACTCATGATGAAAATAATCACTGATAAATCCAAACTGAAGCAGACGGAAAACCACAAAAAGGGGAAAAACAAGGGCTCAGCGCCCAGACCGGCCAAATCCATGACAGTACCCCCCCCCAACGCGGCCATCACCGGACGGACCAACAAAACAAACCAACACAGGGAGGGCGGCGGGGGGAAACCCAAGGAGGCGGAAAACCGAGACCAGGGCAGCACACAGGAGACCCATATGGCAGGAGACCCCACGTACGACCAACAATATGACAGCAAATAGGCCAGGGAACCAAAGGGCCGTAAACAGGGCGAAAGGCAGTCGTGGGAGGCTGGCCACATGGTGACCTGGTGCATTGGTAGATTGGGTGACCGGCGTAAAGCCACGTCAGGAGCGTCCATGAAGCGTATCACAGACCATGATAGAACCAGGGAACCGACTCTTGCGGACATCGACCCCAGAGGGTCCACGAAGAATGGGCTTAAAAGGGAACCAAAAGGAACCCCACCTTGAGGGAGCAAAATGCTTACTGCGGGAGCACACAAAACGAAGAAGCCACAAACAAAATAATAGAACCCCAAAAATCACATAAAACCAGATCCAATCAGCTTCCAAAAGCAAACGCCAGACATCTCTTTGACCAAACGAACAAGGGAACCAGTGGCGCAACATACTGATAGTGACTCAGCAAAGTTGGCAAGAGCATAAAGAAGACATCCAAGGAAAGTGTAAGCGAGGCAGTAAAGCATTTCATCCAAAGATAAAAGTCCTGTACCCAAATAAGTCCAGAACCACCAAGAGCCGACAAATCCCGAATCCAAACCTCAAGTTTTAACGAGTGGGGGAACCAGAATTCAGATCTGCACCGATGATGCTTTAATACTTCACATAAGGTGTTTAAGAGAGAATGAAAAGAAACATATATGCGGCACACTGCAAAATCCACAACCAAAAAGGTTCAGGTCCCAATTGCAATTTAACCACAAAGAAGAAATCTCTCCTGAGAATGGCCTAATTTTGAAAATCCTTTCCTTCACAAAATACAAAACGTAATTGAATTGTCCAGATAAATGCGTAACATGAGTCAAACGGGAAAAACAATCCAGGGACCAAAGGATGGATTCAGATTGGGTGGAGTTGAATCCCACAGAATTACAACCTTTTACCAAGGAGGACCTGAAGAATAAAATGATGCTGCAGCTTGTCATTAACCAGATCATAATCATTGACATTAGAAACTGCTTACCAGAAAACCATCCCAGGGGCTGACATAACGCTTCAAACATTTTTCTGGCAGGTTTCCAAGGAAACAGCTTCAGGAGCTGACGCGGTGCTTTAAACAGCTTCCCCATAGACTCAAAAGAAAACCATTTCAGGTTCACAAGTGGCGTTGGTAACAGATTCTTAAATGACTTGCCGGAGAACCATCTTAAGTGAAACAGTGGCACTTTTAACAGATTTTTTACAACGACACAGACATCACACAGATCAGCATTAACCAGAAACAAAAAGAAATGTCACTGACCTTCCTTTTAAACTGTCCACGAGCGTCTTCCACCAGGTGGACGCGGGCTGTGGAGCTGGATGTGGTGGTTCTGGACTGGCAGGTCTGATCGGCGGCGCGCACGTCGCGTCCGCCGGTGCCGGAGCTCCTTGTGACCTGGCTCTTTCAGCAGCCGCCGAGGGTGGATCTGCAGTGAGGCTGGAGTTGGTCACAGGTGGCGATGAAGCGGAGTAGACTGGTAAACACATGGCCGTGTGACAGAGGCGGCAGCTTCGCATGAAGTCACCAGCGATGAGGTCGCATCACACACGGAAGCAGGGTCAGCTGCAGCTGGCAGAGAGGCAGAGCAGACTGTGGATGGTTTCGATGACGACGTAGTGGATGTAGAGTGCGTGAGACGGGATCGCTGAAGCCGCTGTGAGCACAGGGCCGGGTGGTGTAAACGACTTAGGTCCAAGAAGCGCCGCCAGCGTAGCTGTGGCTACGCGCGCTGAGCGGAGCAGGCAGGTGCAGCCATGGAGGTGGAGAGGTCTTCAGAGGAAGAAGTCGAGGCTGTCTCAGAAGTGATTACCGGTGGTGGCGTACTCGTTCCCACAGGCTGAACTGGCATCATCGAGGGTGCAAACGGTCCGGAAGAACAGGTGGGCGTGGCTGTCAGAGAGTAGTCGGGCAAAACGGGAGCTGCGGTGATCGTCTGCATCGTAATCTCTGGAGGTGGAGCTTGTGATGTCGGCTGAGGAACTCGTTGGTTCCGGGGCTTTGGCACCGGAGTTTCCCGGCGCGGATGCACTGGCGTATCTGCGTCCGAGGTGAGCAGTTCTGCTGGATTCAGGTGAGTGACAGTGAAGGTCACCTTGTTCCTTCGTCGAGCAGGTTTCGGAGGGATCCGGAGTAAGACTGGTTTCAGTGGCTGCGTTTCTGAAACAGGTGGCAGGAGATGAGCAGCTGGCTTCTGTGCCGCTGCGCACAAGGTGGAGCGAGAGCGGCGTCGGAGAACGTGATGACACGTGGTTCTTCACAGCAGGTGGCGGTAAGTTCAGACTCAAACAGGAAATCCATGGGGTCGTCGATACAGGGAGGGACCAGCCCTGCTCAAACTGTGATTTGATGTCCATTAGCTCTGGGAATGCGGTTAACAGCTCAGGCTCGGTTTAAAAAGACCTGTTCAAGAGCTGAAAAAATGCGCCGCTTGCTCCGCAGGCTGTGGCAGTCCTGATACTCGAAAAATAGGTCTTGTATTTTCAACAAATGTAGCCGTGTTCTGAAGTGCTAACTGCTCTGACTCAGACTCCTCTTCCTCATCAACATCAGTCCAGTCAGATTCGTTGTCTTCTGACGGTAGGTAGGCCTCTGGGTGTTTCATCCAATCGGGCCGCTTTTGTTCGCAAAAAACATCGTCAAGGCTTAGAAGCTCCAGAAAATAGTCAAACAGCCAAGGATTTAGATTCATCAGGTTCTAGGCTTGGTCTAAATAATCAAACTTCTCTCCTGGAGCATAGCAGTCTCGAAAGCAGACAAAAAAAAAGAAAAAAAAGAGAGATCAGCAAAATCCTCTTTATCACCTCTAAATCTGGGAGAGCAGCAACAGAGTCCAAGGCAGGAGTGGAGCTTGCGGGGTCCATGTTCTGGCCAGTTTGTACTGTCAGACCGGGCGGGGGCCCGTCTACCATGGTGGCTGGACCCACAATGCAAACTCCCGGACTAGGTTTAGGTGTTTCAGGCTCTGGTTTGGTACACATGTGATCAAGCCGCGGAGCAGAGGTACAATCAGGATCAGGCAAAAACGCAGTCATAGTTGAGCAGGGGTCAGAGGCACAAGCAAACACAGACGTCCGGGACGAGTCAAAAGCATGGTCGAGAAAAACAGAGCAGAGGTACGATACACGGCGAAGCAAAAATCTGAACTGACAAAGGCGCTGGAATGTGTACGAGACAACAAACTGGCAGTGCGCTGTGAGACTGTGATGGTTTAAATAAGGAGTAAACAAATTAGGCTGATGTGAAGCAGGTGTGGAAGTCTCTGGAAGGGGGCGTGACCAGGGGAGCCAAAGGCTGTGCAGAGTACAAGATAGTGAAGGAAGGAAAGCACAGAGTGGAGTGAAGTAACAGACAGACACGTGAGCTGGAGCAAGAGTGGGAGTGAATGAAAACACAAAGCAAAAATAAACAAGGTGGGAAACAAAGACATGGGACAGGTGCAGGACGTGGAGTGAAAATAACTAGGCGTGAGACAAGGAATGAAGACATGATGGGAGGTGCGAAGTGGAAACAAATGGCAAAAACAGAGCAGAGCTAAATTGTAAATCATGGTCAGAATATCATACAACACCAGGAACCAAAATCAAACATGAGCACAGAGAGCAACTAGAACTGGTCAGGAAATCAATACAAAAGCAGAATAAAACAGGAACAGATTAATAAACAGAAATCAAAACCCGATATAAAAGTATAACAGAAAACATGAAAGCTAGAAGAGAAACAATGAAAACACAGACCAGCAGAACAAAACTAGAACAGAACTGGACAATGGCTAAAGTATGGAAAGTAACAAAGTGATAAGAAAAACATAACAGAATAACTCATGATGAAAATAATCACTGATAAATCCAAACTGAAGCAGATGGAAAACCACAAAAAGGTGAAAAACAAGGGCTCAGCGCCCAGACCCGGCCAAATCCATGACAGTTTTTGTGCAAATATTTGCTCATTTTGAAATGGATGCCTGCAACACATTTCAAAAAAGCTGAGACAGTGGTATGTTTACCGCTGTGTTACATCACCTTTCCTTCTAACAACACTCAATAAGTGTTTGGGAACTGAGGACACTAATTGTGAGTGTCATGACTGGGTATAAAAGGAGAATCCCCAAAAGACTCAGCCGTTCACAAGCAAAACAAAGATGGGCAAGGATCACCACTGCATGAAAAAATAGTCCAACAGTTTAAGAACAGTGTTTCTCAACATTCAATTGCAAGGAATTTAGGGATTCCATCATCTACAGTCCATAATATAATCAGAATATTCAGAGAATCTGGAGAACTTTCTACATGTAAGCAGCAAGGCCGAAAACCAATGCAAGTTAAAACTCTACCATGCAAAGCGAAAGCCATACATCAACAACATCCAGAAATGCCGCTGCCTTCTCTGAGCCTGAGCTCATTTGAAATGGACAGACGCAAGTGGAAAAATATGCTGTGGTCTATTGAATGGACATTTCAAATAGTTTTTGGAAATCATGGACGTCGTGTCCTCTGGACAAAGGAGGAAAAAGACCATCCAGATAGATGCCAGCACAAAGTTCAAAAGCCAGCATCTGTGATAGTATGGGGGTGTGTTCATGCCCATGGCATGGGCAACTTACACATCTGTGATGGCACCATCAATGCTGAAAGGTACATCCAGGTTTTGGAGCAACACATGCTGCCATCCAAGCAACATCTTTTTCAGGGACATCCCTGCTTATTTTAGCAAGACAATGCCAAGCAACATTCTGCACGTGTTACAACAGCGTGGCTCATAGTAAAAGAGTGTGTGTACTAGACTGGCCTGCCTGCAGTCCAGACTTGTTGCCCATTGAAAATGTGTGGCGCATTATGAACTGCAAAATATGACAACGAAGATTGTTGAACAACTGAAGTCACACATCAAGCAAGAATGGGGAAGAATTCCACCTACAAGCTTCAACAATTAGTGTCCTCAGTTCCCAAACACTTATTGAGTGTTGTTGGAAGGAAAGATGATGATGTAACACATACCACTGTCCCAACTTTATTGAAACGTGTTGCAGGCATCCATTTCAAAATGAGCAAATATTTGCACAAAAACAATAAAGTTTATTAGGTTGAACATTAAATATCTTGTCTTTGTGTTGTATTTAATTGAATATAGGTTTAAGACAGGGGTGGGCAACGAGGGCCGAGACACTGCATGTTTTCCTTGCAAACCAATCACCTCAGCAGGTGGGTTGCTGATGAGCTTCTCCTTGAACATAAACACCTGGTTGTCAATGAAATCACCTGCTGAAACACCTGAACATTAATGAAATCACCTGCTGAGATGATTGGTAGCAAGGAAAACCTGCAGTGCTTCGGCCCTTCATGGCACATGATTGCCCACCCCTGGTTTAAGAGGATTTGCAAATCATTGTATTCTGTTTTTATTTACATTTTACACAACGTTCCAACTTCATTGGAATTGGGGTTGTATAATCAGCCCAGTCTCACATTTTTTTTTTCGTGCTCCCGTAACGAAATGAGTCAAATACTCATGAAAGGGTTTTTTTTAACTCACTATTACTAACCCTACTCCTACCCCCAACCCTAACCATAACCACCCGACCCCCCGCTTCACTTTTAATTTCGTGCAGCCATCACGGAATGAATTAGAATTAATTTGTGCTGCCGTGACCAAAATGACTTGTTTTTTGTCACAATATCACGAACCAATAGATTAATGTATATTTCGTGCTGCTGAATCATTACTTGCCATGAGACTGAGTTGGTATAAGACATACTGTATAAACCATCACTTTTACAATCCAGTCTTCTCCAGACAAGTCAGGGGATGGATACACAAACATTCCAAGACACTGATTATGTCTTGGACTTTTTTATTTTTTATTTAGACCATGATACTCTATGGTAATCTGTGTGGAGTAGACAGTTCTCAAAACTGAAGGACCACGCTAGAAGGAGACTAGTGAGGAAAGTCACAGACACACCCAGACAACCCTGAAGACGTTATAGGCTTCTGGTTGTGATTGAAGCAATTGTGCAGGAGCGCAAGTTTCACATTTTGCATCACTACTCACAGCTTCATAGTGGAGTGGAGCAGAGAAGAATTTCTTTCATAAAAAAACAGATCAAATCTGGCTTGCATCTCCATTGTGCCTTCTGGCAAATTGTACCTGAACTTTCAAGTTTACTTTTTTTTTTAATTCTCCCCATACCACTTAATCATGAGACTGTATAACTTTGTTATTTTACTATTTCTAATCCTCCCCTTCTCTGAACTGTTACCATAACCATAATGTAAGTCTCTCCCTTCCCCAAACCCTAACCATAACTCCCCAGACCCCTCGTGTCAACCCTCATTTTATTCCCCCCATCACGAAAGTAATTTGTGCCCCCCGTCATGAAAAACATCCCATTTTCATAACAGCATCACAAACCCAAAGATTAACATACTTTTCACAATCACAAACTGCCATGAGATCGGGTTACCCAAAACATTGTATTTACAAAACAATATCCCTTACCTGTCTTTTGCCTTTGTTGTATAATGCTCTTTTGCATGAACAAAATCCTTTTGTGAAAAATTATGTGAAAAAATGGCTATTGCTGCCTTAAAAAAATAAAATTACTGCAGCATTCATGCAAAAAATCATATTTTCTTTATCTCTATGACTACAAAAAAAGTGTTTTCAGGTCGACAGCATCGTTTTTATTAATCTGCCACTAACAGACGCTGCATCTGAGTGGAGCCTCTCTCCCCAGATAGAGCTGGCCTCTAAAATTGGCTGTGAGTCAAAGATCGTCTAGAGGAGAGATACATTTTACAGATGAGAATTTTTACACACACACACACACACACACACACACACACACACACACACACACACACACACACACACACACACCATAAAAATTTGGACCTACTTTGAGTAGAGTGCCAGCGCTGTCCTCTCTTTCGTCCCCCCTGCGTCAGTACAGGATCCACGGAGGTAGAAATGGGTCCAGGGTTTTCTTTACCAAGACATCATGTGTTGGTTTATCTGAAGTTACCGATGTTGGGGTTTTAAACCAGTTACGTATATCCATATTTAGGAAAGCACAAAAACTAGCTGCTGTCTGCTGGCAAAAACTCACACTTCATTTCCCCCCATAAACGTGGTAACTGATTGTTGCTGGGCAAAACTGACGTGATTACATACGTAGACAAACTTTCCAACAAACTCACACGGTTTTTAATATATTTAATGTCTTAGTGATTATGCAACACTGGTCGTTTTAACCCAAAGCTAAAGCTAAAAGCCCAAAGGATTTTATTTATTTATTTATTTATTTGAGATCTGGACTGTGATCTGGCTTGGGTGGGTGGTCCCAAGGCATATCATTGGGCGGGCACTGCCCCCTAGGGGCCCGCCCATAGCAACGGGTGTGTCTCACAGTACTACTAGAGGTCAGGGTAATGCCATCCAGAGTAAGGATCTGGTTAGACACCATGTTTCTAAGATTGTGGTGGGCCAAGTAAAATAACTTCAGTTTTATCTGAATTTAAAAGCAGGAAATCAGAGGTCATCCATGTCTTTATGTCTGTAAGACATTCCTGCAGTTTAACTAATTGGTGTGTGTCCTCTGGCTTCATGGATAGATAAAGCTGGGTGTCATCTGCGTAACAATGAAAATTTAAGCAGTGCTTTCTAATAATACTGCCTAAGGGAAGCATGTATAAAGTGAATAAAATTGGTCCTAGCACAGAACCTTGTGGAAACTCCATAATTAACCTTAGTCTGTGAAGAAGACTCCCCATTTACATGAACAAATTGTAGTGTATTAGATAATATGATTCAAACCACACAGCGCAGTGCCTTTAATCCTATGACATGCTCTAATCTCTGAGAAATAAGGTTCAGGTTGTTAAAAGCAGCATTTCTCCTGGTTGCCTATATATATGTGTTTTTCCAGTGATATTTAAACAAGCAGGCAGCTGTTGATTAAATAACCTATTAATTTTGCTGTCTGAGTAAACACACCAGTTACACAGCTTTAGATAAATAAATCCAAAGTCATCTTCCTTCAACTCAAACTGAAAGCAAATCTCTGCAGCTTGATATAAATTCATTAAAACTATAAATTCCAGCTTCCTGATGAAGTGATGTAGAGGAGGATTTCTTAAAAAGAAGACCTGAAAGTTCAGCTACAGTTTTCCAGAAAGTACATCTTAGATGAAAGCTTAGATTTGATGATTTGGTGAAAGAAACTTTGTATTTCTCATAATTGTTGCAAATAAAGTCCAAGACATAGTCAGTGACTTGGAAATGTTCATGTCTCCATCCCCTGGGCTTATCTGAAGGAAACTGGCAATAGAACTGGGTGTTATTTAGAGGTGTTATCAAGTTGTAGAGATTGCTTTCAGTTTGAGTTTGAGGAAGATAATTTTTGAAAATTTTATTCTTATACGAGGTCTCTTAGATAATAAACCGACCCTTTTATTTATTTTTTTAACTATATGGATTTGAATGACAATGCGATTACACCAATCATGCTTGAACCCTCGTGCACATGCGTGAGTTTTTTCACGCGTCGGTGACGTCATTTCCCTGTGGGCAGGCCTTGAGTGAGATGTGGTCCCGCCCTCTCGGCTGAATTCCTTTGTTTCACACGCTGCGCGAGACGGCGCGCGTTTGCTTTATCAAAATTTTTTCTGGACCTGTGAGGAATATCCGAGGGGACACTATTCGAGAAATTAAGCTGGTTTTCTGTGAAAAGTTTAACGGCTGATGAGAGATTATGGGGTGTTTCTGTCGGTGTAAGGACTTCCCACGGAGCGGGACGTCCTGCAGCGCTTCCAGGCGCTGTCGTCGGCCTGTTTCGAGCTGAAAACATCCTAATTTAAGGCTTAATTCCACCCAGGACATCGTGAGAGAACAGAGAAGATTCAGAAGAGGCCGGGCATGAGGAATTTATGCGGACATTCCACTGTTTAAGGACGTTTTTTAATGAAAGATGTGTGCGCAAATTCGCCAAGTCGTTTCCCGTGACGGACTCTGCGAATCTGTGTGCGCCGCGACAGGAAAAACACCTCCGTGTGAAAACCATTTGTAGAATTCAGGCGGCTTTTAATGGCTTTCAACAAGGGAGTAACTGAGAAATTGTTTAACAGCTTGGGCATGTTCCAACTTGCCCGTTAAGATTTCCAACGAGGTGTTTTTCCTGCCGCGACCCCCCGCTGGTCGGGTCCAGCCCGACATGCGACTCTGCCCGCACGTTCTTTCATTACAAAATGACCGTTAACAATGGAATGTCCGAATAAACTCCTCATGCCGACTTCTTCTGAAAGTTCTCTGTTCTCTGACGACTTACTGCGTCACAGAGCCTGAAATGTGGAAGTTTTCAACTTGAAACGGCGAGACGCTGCCGCCCTCGAAGCGCAGATCGCCGTCAGGCGCCGTGGACCATCCTTAAAGCGACACTACCAGATCAAAATCTCTCATCAGCCGTTAAAATTTTTACCGAAAACCAGCTGAATTTATTGAATGGTGTCCACTCAGTTGTGCCTTACAGTTTTGAAAAAAATTTTATCAAACAAAGCAACAGTCTCTGAGCCATTCCTAAAACAATGAAAAAAATTGACGAGCGGGTGGACGACCTCCTCACTCAAAGACTGCCCACAGGCGAATGACGTAACCGACAGGCGTGAAAAAAACTCTCGCATGCCCACGAGGGTTCAAGCATGTCTGATGTAATCACACGTGATTCAAATCCATATGGTCTTTGAAAAAATAATAAGGTCGGATACTTTCTAATAGACCTCGTATATATATATATATATATATATATATATATATATATATATATATATATATTATATATATAATATATATATATATATATTTTATTTATTTATTTTTTTTTTCAGCTTTTGGGGGAGTGCTCCGAACCCCCCACAAGCTGAAAGGTTATGCCATCCTAATGCTCCCCTGAAGCATGTGCTCAAAAAACAGTCTGAAGGACCTCAATGACATGGTGAGATGCCAAAGAGCTTCACTCGTTCATGTCTGCAACATATACATATTAGAGTGTAACCAGTACGCTTAAACATGAACCATGACAAAGCTTGCCCCCCCCCCCCCCACCTTTAACATATAACACTAGTGCCACATTCATTGTGAGCTTTGACTCAGTAAAATGAAATCAAATGCAACTCCATAACTATTTAAACATGAGCAATTTGAAATTCATGGAGCTATAAGCCTTGCTATAGACTGGTGACCAGTCCAGGGTGTTCCCCTTTCTCAAGCAATGACTGCTGGGATAAGATCCAGCACCCTGTGACACCTACCTGGAATATACAGTTTTTGAAAATAAATGGATGGATGGATCCTTAATGTTAAGACATTATGCCTTTATGTGGGCTGAAAAAGTGCTGAGTACAAGCAGATTTGATGTCTCACTCAGATTGGTGCAGTCCAGCTGGTTAGTCAGTAGTTTATTTTTTAATGTTTGCCTCATTTGATAAAAATCTCCCTTGAGTTTCAAACAATAAATTGATATGGAAAATTTGTCATCACTTTTACATTTGTTCTTCCCAAAGTGTTTTTGAAAGCAGTACACCACCCTGAGGTATTTATTGTGAATAAAATTGTTTATCTTTAAAACGCAACACCATTAACAATCAGTATTTCCCTCAAGAACACCAGGAAGCCCTAAATAAAGACAATTAAATCTGCTCCCTTGGGTTTCTCAGTCCATTTTCCAAAACAAAACTGCTACCTAAACAATAAATGTTCAAAGAAACAGGAAGCGACAAAAGGCCACGCTGAGGGTTCATTTAATAAATCAAAACAGTGAAAACATCACAGCGTAAATATGTTGTTTTCTTGCCCGTGGCTGTTGGACGGGAAAGTTTTCCGAGCCAAGTGTTTTGTCTGACATCAAGCGCTGCATGGAAGGAAATGATTAAATAGATAACACTGACTGAAACATCAGATCCACAGCACAGCTCCAGCAGCACGTCCGGGCCCACAGCTAATCCGCTAACCTTCAAAACAGTTGATGACATTGTTGCACAGATGCAGCTGTTCCTTCCAGGTGGAAGTTCACCTCTTAAAGCCTTTGTCAAATAACTGTATTGAAACCCTCTTATTTGAAACAAGTAAGCTTCAGATTGAATTAATTTTATCATGAAATGTACCAAGTACAAGATGTGACCAATAGGGGCTGGGGAGACGAGCAGCCACTTGACCTTTCCCTCAAAATTCAATTGGTGTGAGTGAGCTTTTAATATTGCAAGCGCTTGAGGAGGTTGAGCAAGCGCTTTGTCACAGATCCCTGCTTGTGGGCAGCAGTTGTCGCTGCGTAGCTGAAATTGGCCTTCACATCATCACTTCATCCTTTTCTGTTTGCGGTAGTGTAGAGTTAGTGTTCATCACAGGACTGCATATGGAGCTACAATCTGCTTTACCACTCACATATACTGTTCTGGTGCTTGGTAATTTCACGACATTTGGGCCTAATTTAATGCTATATTCAGAGCTCTACTTTGTAACAAGTGAGAAGCAGTAGAAATAGGGCAGCACAGGTGCGTTGAACCCCTGTGTGGTATCATGGGATTTCACAACTTCCAGGTACAGTATGCCATTGTGCAACATAAACACAGCATAACTTCACACGGAAAGATGGTGTACTGTTTTGTTTTTGGCTGCAATCACCAAAGCAGTCGTGAAAAGTGTAGTTTTTCCACTTCCCAGTGGAGAAGGAAAGACAAGGCATATGGGAGTGAGCATGTCGCAAAGCTTACACACCTAGCCAGAGTAGCTACGTTCTCTCACCTCAACAACTGCAGCGACATGTTTAAGCTCTGGGTCATAAACAAACCATAACACGTCACTTTTTCTTTGAATTTTCACTTTGTTTGCCATGTAATTTTACAAAAACTCAAAGAAAGTGCGGGTGCTAAATGGTTAAAATATGACGCATAAGACATGATTGTAGCCGAAAGCAAAACTACACCATTTGTCAGTTAGAAATGATGCTGTGTTTGTTACCCAATGGCAGATGTCCCCGGAAGTGGTCAAATCCTGCAATATCACACAGGGGTTCAAACTAGACTGAGCTGCCCTACTGCATCATATTTAACCCTTTAGCGCCCGCTCTCAAACGAGACTGCACTTCCCAATAGCTGCAACAATTATCATTGCTGTTTACACTTGTTCTTGTCCTTTTTATGCTCGCAACTGCATCCTGTAAATCATGATACCACTTGGGTTCAGTGTGGGCATGTCGGTCGAAAATCAGTGCTGTTGGGCGCAGAGCTGGTGCGGCCATTGTCCTTGCCAGAAAGTATTGCTGCCTTAGACCAGCAAAAACCTGGTTTAAAGGTCCAATGCTGTATACACTATGATGTGGGTTCACAATGCACACACACTCTGCCTGCACATATCTCATCAGTTACTTGCAGCAGTGTAATATTAAGATGATGGTGTATTATCATATTTTATGAGAACTCTCTTCTCTTCTCTGCTCTCCTCTTGTTGTTTCTCACACACATGCACATACAAAAGGTATACATTCAGGAAACAACAACCAACAAACTACTTTGATGATATTAATGTTCAAAACTGTTACAGATTACTAATATGCAGATTTCACATCACTATCTATGATGTGATGTGACAAAGTATGACAAAGTAAAAAAAAAAAAAAAAAAGCTGTGAACTGCAAAAATGTAATCTAATATTACCACAATGCTGTGTCCCTGGTGTAGTCTGGGTTAAAGGAATGGAAAGGTGTGGCTCTGATTGGTTGAAAATCGGTTCTCATGACAACATACTCAAACCTTATGAACTCAAATTCAATCGCATTGCATCCAGAACCCACTTTTGCCTGTATTTTCTACCACTTAAACAACAATGTGTGTTGAGACGTGCACCAAATGGATTTGCAAATTCTGTGCAACTCGTTTTTATGTCTGTCATCAGTCAGAAACAGAATCAGCTTTATTGGCCAGGTATGTCAACACATACAAGGAATTTGACTCTGCTTGCATTTGCTGTGAAGTGTGAAGTGGATGACAGTCTATAACTCTGCCTGGTCAGGACGCCGGTCTGCAGGGCACTTCCCCTGACAAGGCCGATACTCATTTATAGCTGGGTGCATCCCAGATCTACGTATTGGTAGCCCTCTACTTAACCCAATGAGCTATCTGTTCCGCTAGAGGCATTGCTGGGATCTGCTAGAGTTGTCAAGATAGGGCCCAGTCAATGTATTTTTTCAGCCTTGCTACAGTGCATTTTTTGCACCAACACCCTTGTAAGTTGTATTTTTCAAAACTTGGGGAATTAATTTAGAGATCACATCTGAAAAAATTTAAATTCTGAAAAGTGCTTAACCATAGCTCCATAGTCTGCAAGTTATCCATCAATTTGTAATGCCTGAAGCATACTGAAGCGCCACTCTGTGCCTGGTTTCAAAGCTGCAGCATAGAACACATCACTTTAAGATGTTCTGTCCATTTTCCATCTCACTGGAGCTTAACGGCATTTGAAAATTGGTGTGTTGATGGAGCCACTGTGCCTGACAGCTGCAAATTTGTCAACCAGAACATACATCATATGATCCAGTGATCCATGTTTCATTACTGCATCATTTTAAGCCTCTAAAATAAATAAACAATAGCAATACTAATCTCAGAGTATTCAGTTTTAAAACGTCCTTTTGTTTTTCCTAGGATGAATGTAAAATGAGACGTTACACTCGATTTAGTCTGAAAATTGAGTGAACATTGGAATATTGATGAGTAAGAGGCATGTCTACCTTTGTGTACCTGCAGGTATTCTGCAGCAAAGTGATCAAACATTTGAAGCAAGTATGCTTCAAATTACAACTTAGTTGTGATCAGCACTCTGGATTATAAGAACATGAGTTCACAACGTGTGACGGAGTGAGATTAGAAACAGTATCAATCCTACAGGCATATTATCTCCTGGTTATCTGGTCCAACCTATTGTTTTAAAATATTTTAATGATGTCCCAGGTGACAAACCAATGTTTCTGCAGTGTAAAATTTATGTTGCAGAAACGATGTGCAAATATTGCAGTGTGGAGTGCCATAATGAGGTTATTAATGGGGCATTACAAGAATGTCATTACAACCTTCATTCAAAATTTCACAAAATCCTTATGGACAGTTTAAGGGACCCTGTGAGGGACATTTGGGAAACCATTGACAAATGTCCTGATATCAGGCTTGGTGGTCAGAGACGTATGGACACAAATGCAGGACTCAACAACACAGCTCTTGGCTTCTAAGATCATTTACTGAATGGCTCAGCAGGGTCTGGTACACAAAAAGGCCAGTCCAAAGTCAGCAAACAAATCAGAAACATCAAGCAACAAGGCTTGGTCAAAAACAGGCAGGTGGCAAGCAGGACTAGACAAACACAGGAACAGAGCTGGAAGCGAAGGCACAAGGCGCATTAATCTGGCGAGGAACTAGTGCAACCAATGAAGCTTGTATACACCCTGATGATGATCAACAGATTGGAAACAGGTGTGTGGAAAGCTCCAGAATAGGGTGTGGCCCAAATAGTGTGCACCACCCACCACCAAGCACAAAGGGAGGCAGACAAGAGAGACAGGGAAAGACAAAGCCCAAACAGGAAAAACCCAACAAGAGAAATCACATGCAGAACAACAACCAGATCTAACAGAACAAAACAGAACAAGCAAATTACAAAAAGTCCAAAACCTGACACATGAAAAGGTTATGCAGGGTTTCTTTCACTTGCTACCTTTTACTTAGGGACACTACAGCATAGGCAGTATGCAACCACATCTGGATTTGGCACAAATTTTTTCACAGGATGCGATTGCTTCAACTCAAGATCTACAAGGAAATTGTAGCTATCAGGCTGGATGGTCAGGAATGGTTGGACACAAATGCAAGGCTCAAACAAACAGCTCTGGTTTTTAAAAGGCTTTACTGAGGAGAAAAGCAGAGGTCGGTACACGTGTAGGCAGTCCAAAAAATACAGCAGTACAAAAATTATCAGGCTTAGATGTGGTTTATCAAACAGGCAGGAGGTCAAGAACACAATGAGGCAGGCAGGACTATGGAATACAAGAAACAGAGCTGGAGAGAAGGCACAAGGCACATCAATCTAGCGAGGAACTAAAGCACCCAGTGAGCCTTAAATAACCCCAGGTGATGACCTGCAATTAAAAACAGGTGTGCATGGAAAGCACCAGAACAAGGGTGTCTCCAGACAGAGAGAAACACCCACCCCAAGCACCAAGAGACAGACAAGACATATAGGGACAGAAAAACCCAAGCAGAAAAAAAAAAAAACAATAAGAGAAGTAACCCTAGAAGAAAAGTAATAAACAAAATCAACTAAAACAGAGCATTCAAAACTGAGATCAAAGTCCAAACTTTGACACTAGCAATAGTGGGCTTGAACCTAGGCCTTCTTGTTTTGAGGAAAAAGTGCTAACCTTTGCATCATGTGCTGTATGTTGAAATGCTAAATTAATGTACATTTCTCATTTCGATGTGTTGGCTGAGAACTTGATACAATACAATAAGTGGAATTCCTCATATGCTTCATGAGAATTCAACGTTGCATCACTACGGTAAAAACAAACAACTAAAACATCACTACATTGAAACTGTAAGTGGTGATTTACAACCCTGAGTCCAATGAAGTTGGGACATTGTGTTAAATGTAAATAAAAACAGAATACAATGATTTGCAAATCCTCTTCAACCTATATTCAATTAAATACACCACAAAGACAAGATATTTAATGTTCAAACTGATCAACTTTATTGTTTTGTGCAAATATTTGCTCATTTTGAAATGGATGCCTGCAGCACGTTTCAAAAAAGCTGGGACAGTGGTATGTTTACCACTGTGTTACATCACCTTCATTCTAACAACACTCAATAAGCATTTGGGAACTGAGGACACTAATTGTTGAAGCTTTCTAGGTGGAATTCTTCCCATTCTTTCATGATGTATGACTTCATTTGTTCAACAGTCCGGGGTCTCCATTGTCATATTTTGCGTTTCATAATGTGCTCCACATTTTCAATGGGGGACAGGTCTGGACTGCAGTCAGGCCAGTCTAGTACTCGCACTCTTTCACTATGAAGCCACGCTGTTGTAATAGTCCGTGGGCCAATTCCAGAAATGTGCACTCTGGTTGCACCCCCCCTGCAACTTTAGTTTGATGGTACCACATTGTTCCTGGGTCTATTGGGATGACATTGTTGTCATTCACACAACCCGTCAAGGCTATATGAAAACAGCCACTTTATAATCGAGGGGTCGGAACGGCAGCTAAAAAAAGCTGAAATATGTAATAAACATGTCACTACTGGAACCAGTTGTCCAGGAAGGTTCAAAATGTTATACACATAAACAAAACTTATATATTTAGTGAATAAGCACCTTGGTTTTCATTATCCATGGTGTAAAATATTGATATACTGTCCATTTGTCTAAAAAACAACCGATATTTTTGCGTTTTTCAAAAGTTTCATTTTAAGTTGTTATTATTAAGTACAATCTGTATATAACTTAAAACAAACAACACAGATCTATTCTTATGTTATTCCTACTATACCATATGAAATATAGACATCCTAGCATCAGTAGTAGTGGTGTTATAAGCATTTTCTTACCCCTACCCCCATATTAATGATAATCAGATAAACGATTTTCTGGAAAACATGTCAATTTTATTACTGAATGACTTTGACACTGGCCATACTGGCTGAAAAGTAATACTACTAAATACATAAACATGATCAACTTTACCAGCTAAACATAGCTTTGAACAAAATTTATTAACAACTGCTGTAGATAATAGGAAATGCATGGTTTGCCTTAGTGGTAGTACAATGTTTCGGGCAGGCATTTTCATACATATAATACTGCATGTTATTCTAATGTCACTCTAATTGTCATCATAATCATCATAGTCATCATAATCATCCTCATCATCATCACTGGATTCCACTTGGTCTGTTTTATGGATGTTTGTGCATTGGCTGCAACCACATGCATCAGTACATGGTAGAGCATTCTTGCGGCATGAGCACCGACCACTCACACACTGCCCAGTATTACAATTGGAGGAAACCAACTGCAGGAGCCCCTTCGGTGCAGGTGGCTTATCCATCCAGTGTATAGATATTGTGCCATTGCTGAGGTCCCAACCATGACTATCAGGGCTTGGTGTCGTAGCATCAGCATCAAGTGATGACCACCAAATGCATGCCTGGTAATTTGCACGCTTCACATGGTACTTGAGGGCATCTTTTGTGGGTGGAAGATGACAGGTTTGTGCATTCTTGCTACAGAAAGGTTTGTAGCGCACAAAGTCTGTGTCATTGCCACTCTGTCCAAAGAGTGAACAGACAAATTTTTCACAGCCTTTCACTCTTTCATCATTAGCATCAAATGATGATCCAACCAGTTTCATGGCATTGCCCATCTCTGCATTAGAAACAACCATTTTGAATGCCTGCTTCTTGCCCTTGCCAACGAACCCCTCGATTATAAAGCAGCTGTTTTCATGTAGCCTTGACGGGTTGTGCGAATGACAACAAGTGAAAATGTCATCCCAATAGACCCAGGAACAATGTGGTACCATCAAACCAAAGTTGCAGGGGGGGTGCAACCAACTCAATAAATAAGGCTCTTTTTGGAATTGGCCCATGGACTATAACACGTGCAGAATGTGGCTTGGCATTGTCTTGCTGAAATAAGCAGGGACGTCCCTGAAAAAGACGTTGCTTGGATGGCAGCATGTGTTGCTCCAAAACCTGGATGTACCTTTCAACATTGATTGTGCCATCACAGATGTGTAAGTTTCCCATGCCATGGGCACTAACACACCCCCATACCATCACAGATGCTGGCTTTTGAACTTTGCTCTGGTAACAATCTGGATGGTCATTTTCCTCTTTTGTCCAGAGGACACAACGTCCATGATTTCCAAAAACAATTTGAAATGTGGACTCATCAGACCACAGCACACTTTTTCACTTTGTGTCTGTCCATTTCAAATGAGCTCGGGCCAGGAGAAGGGGGTGGCGTTTCTGGATGTTGTTGATGTATGCTTTTTACTTTGCATGATAGAGTTTTAACTTGCACTTGTAGATGTAGCAACAAACTGTGTTAACTGACAATGCTTTTCTGAAGTGTTCCTGAGCCCACACGGTAAGATCCTTTACACAATGATGTTGGTTTTTAATGCAGTGCTGCCTGAGGGATCAAAGGTCACGGGCATTCAGTGTTGGTTTTCAGCCTTGCCACTTACGTGTAGCAAGTTCTCCAGATTCTCTGAATCTTCTGATTATATTATGGACTGTAGATGATGGAATCCCTAAATTCCTTGCAACTGAACATTGAGAAACATTGTTTTTAAGCTGTTGGACTATTTTTTCCACACAATTGTTCACAAAGTGGTTATCCTCACCCCATCTTTGCTTGTGAATGGCTGAGCCTTTTGGGGATGCTCCACTCACATGTTTATTATTAAGTGTTCTTTGAGCATTCATCAGCTTTCCCAGTCTTTTGTTGCCCTGTCCCAACTTTTTTGAAATGTGTTGCAGGCATCCATTTCAAAATGAGCAAAAACAAAGTCTATCAGTTTGAACATTAAATATCTTATAGGTATATATACTCAACAAAAATATAAACGCAACACTTTTGGTTTTGCTCCCATTTTGTATGAGATGAACTCAAAGATCTAAAGCTTTTTCCACATACACAATATCACCATTTCTCTCAAATATTGTTCACAAACCAGTCTAAATCTGTGATAGTGAGCACTTCTCCTTTGCTGAGATAATCCATCCCACCTCACAGGTGTGCCATATCAGGATGCTGATTAGACACCATGATTAGTGCACAGGTGTGCCTTAGACTGCCCACAATAAAAGGCCACTCTGAAAGGTGCAGTTTTATCACACAGCACAATGCCACAGATGTCGCAAGATTTGAGGGAGCGTGCAGTTGGCATGCTGACAGCAGGAATGTCAACCAGAGCTGTTGCTCGTGTATTGAATGTTCATGTCTCTACCATAAGCCGTCTCCAAAGTCGTTTCAGAGAATTTGGCAGTATATCCAACCAGCCTCACAACCGCAGACCACGTGTAACCACACCAGCCCAGGACCTCCACATCCAGCATGTTCACCTCCAAGATCGTCTGAGACCAGCCACTCGGACAGCTGCTGAAACAATCGGTTTGCATAACCAAAGAAATTTTGCACAAACTGTCAGAAACCGTCTCAGGGAAGCTCATCTGCATGCTCGTTGTCCTCATCGGGGTCTCGACCTGACTCCAGTTCGTCGTCGTAACCGACTTGAGTGGGCAAATGCTCACATTCACTGGCGTTTGGCACGTTGGAGAGGTCTTCTCTTCACGGATGATGTGAAGGAGATGTGTTGCACTGCATGAGGCAAATGGTGGTCACACCAGATACTGACTGGTATCCCCCCCCCCCCCAATAAAACAAACTGCACCTTTCAGAGTGGCCTTTTATTGTGGGCAGTCTAAGGCACACCTGTGCACTATCATGGTGTCTAATCAGCATCCTGATATGGCACACCTGTGAGGTGGGATGGATTATCTCAGCAAAGGAGAAGTGCTCACTATCAGATTTAGACTGGTTTGTGAACAATATTTGAGGGAAATGGTGATATTGTGTATGTGGAAAAAGTTTTAGATCTTTGAGTTCATCTCATACAAAATGGGAGCAAAACCAAAAGTGTTGCGTTTATATTTTTGTTGAGTATAGGTTGAAGAGATGTTGCAAATCATTGTATTCTGTTTTTATTTACATTTTACACACCGTCCCAAGTTCATTGGAACTGGGGTTGTAGGCCCTGTCTACATGGAGATGGGTTTAGGCATATCGGAAAAGTTTTGTAGACCATAAGGAGCCAGCATTTTCAGATAGTTAGGTATTATTTTCCAATAAGTAGACTACCCAAGGCATTTTCTGTTAAAAGCAGACAACAGGCTGATTCTTATGTATTTTGACCTGCTGAGTTAAAAAAAAATTGCTGTTGGTATGCTGTATCTTTACTCTTTCACCTTCTAATTTGCATAAAACAAAATGGTCGCCCATTTTGTCAAATTTCCCACAAGTTTCCTTGTATTTGCATTAGAAACAAATACAAATTCTATTCTTATGTATTTTGACCTGCAGAATTCAAATATTGTTGTTAGCATGCTGTATCTTTACTCCTTCACTGCCTAATTTGCATAAAACAAAATGGCCACCCGGTTTCCACGTTTTCCCAAAGTTTGCTTGTTTTTGCTCATGAAAGGTATTGAAAACTTATCTTTGTGTTATTTGAACTGCTAAGTTCGTAGTTTCTTATTTTTCAAGCTATATCTTCACTTCTTCATCCCTAATATGCATGAAACAACATGGCCACCTGCTGTTTTGTAGAAGCTTGTTCTACAAAAGAAATTGATAACAAAACCAATTTTCCCCCATGCCTCTGCTGCACAATTAGGCCTACAAATGCATGTATTTGCCAGTCTTACTGCTGATTCTCTTTATATACACTGTGTTAGGTTGCCAGTCTCCCTTGTCACTAGATTGATTTGCATATAATCTTGAAAGTGTTACATATTAAGATAATATAATTGAATCTCTGTGTTCTCTAGCATTTAGGTTTAGTTGCGTTCATCACTTCAGTTGTGGAGTGACTTTCTCTTGTTAGCACTTTCTCTTGTTGCATACTTCAGTGGTGATCAAAACGTTTTGACTGTTCTCAGTACTAATTTAGGTAGCAATCTCTGTTGTCTTGGATTGAAAAAGTGAGGCCTTAGGCAGCATGAAATGAGATTCTTCAATGGATAGTGATGTCTGCATCATTTGTCAGGATAGGGTAGTGACAAAGGACGGGCTACATTGCAGGATAGTGCAAGAGTCTGTCACAAGCTAAAAGATATGGAGAAAAACTCACAACTGAGAGAATATTGAGTTAAAATGGCATAGATCCTCTTACAGTTGCTTCACCAACAAAACAAATATTAGGAGACTAGAGAAAAGGTCAGTGTCTCAAGACACCAAGAAACCCATTGCAGGTCCCTCCACTGGTCCAGCTGCAAGACTCGGAAGTGCCTCCAGTACTTTCAGATGGGCCCTTTGCATATTTTGCCAAGAGGAGAAGGCTGACAAGACTCTTACTTTTTTACCAGTAACAATACCAGTCAGTCACTAAATAATAATTATTTCTTTGCTAATTAATGGGTGAAGGAGTAGGGATACAGCTTCTCAACAACAATATTTAAGTTCAGCAGGTCAAATTACATAGAAATATAAGTTGTATTTTCTCATCCAAAGCAAATAGCACCACATGTCTGACAAATTTGATGAACCAGGTGGCCATTTTGTTTTATTCAAAAATTCGGGGCGAAGGGTAAAGATACAGCTTGCCAACAGGAATATTTGAACTCAGCAGGCCAAAATACATAGAAAATGATGTTTAGTTGGCTTTTATAGCACATATACAACCAAAATTGTTGACATTTTGATGTAATTGGTGGTCATTTTGCTTTATGCAAATTAAAGGGTAAAGGGCTAAAGATGCAGAGTACCAATAGCTATTTTTTAACTCAGCAGGTCAAAATGCATAGGAATCAGTCTGATGTCTGCTTTTAACAGAAAGTGTCTTGGGCAAGGTTCTTTTCTAAAAATGGAACCTTAATACAGAGCCTGAAACTCCTACCTTTTGAAAACAGGTCCCAGAGTACATAAATCTGAAATACCGGATTTGAGTTTTCATGTGGACAAGCAATAGGCAACTTTTCAGAAATGATGATGTCATAGCCCTACCTTTGTAACCTCAGCCGCTCATAATAAATGACATGTTGTTGTTGTTAACAGTGCAATTTAATTTAACTTTTTTTTTGTGGATCATTAATATATGTTTTTGTTGCTGGCAGAATGCTGAAGAGACTAAGGATGGCTGTGGTGAATGCTGATATTTAATATTTGCATAACATATGTTAATATTTGCAGTGCTATGACACTAATAAAATTATTACAGAAAAGACTTTCAGCATTTAGAATAAGCTGTTTTTGTTCTTGTTGGTGGCGGGAAAAAGTGCTTGGTTCCTCCGGCTCATGCTGAGAAACTGACACAGAGCAGACAAACACGAAAGAACTTCTATTAAAAGCTGCTTATTCACAAGCAATTTTCACGATAAGGAATAAAAGTTTAAGGAGTAAAAGGAAAGGGAAGTTTGGGGTCCCCTGCTAGTGCTGTTGCCCCTGTGACCCGATCTCGGATAAGCGGTTGAAGATGAGTGAGTGAGTGAGTGAGTGAAGAATACAAGTATTTCCAGATGTTGTCATCCAAAACAATGGCATCTTATATGGATAACAGCTTTTGGCAGGCTGTGATGATGAATCCAACTGAAAAGGACACAACAGGTCAGGTTAAATGACTTTATATTTGCTCCGTGTGCTGCTATGACATCGATTAGCTGTTACACCAGCTATGCACATACTCCATGTCGTCTTCTCCATTTTTAAAGCGTTGGGGTTGAGACCAGAGGACCCTTGGTTCAAATCCCAGCCTAACAGGAAAATCACTAAGGGCCCTTGGGCAAGGTCCTTAATCCCCTAATTGCTCCCGGTGTGTAGTGAGTACCTTGTATGACAGCACCCTCACATCTGGGTGAATGTGAGACATTATTTGTAAAGTGCTTTGAACATCTGATACAGATGGGAAAGCACTATATAAATGCAGTCCATTTATATATAAATGCAGTCCATTTTTTGTGGAAGTGTTACAGCGCCATACATGGCCTCACATATGTACTACAGTGTTTTCAGGCAGTTTCACTTGGTTTCGTGTGGACAGATATATTTCTTAAAATGGTGTCTTGTTTACACCACACTTTTGAAAATGACAAAGAATAAGTTCATATAGGGAAAGTTCCGTTTCCGTGTGGACAAAGCCTTAGTGTTTATGGGAAATTTACATTATAATCTCCACTTAACTGAATAAAGGTGACATGGAGGAAAAACAGTATTTTAACATTTTGTTCACAACTGGGAAGTCAGTTATCTAGATATGTTCACAGCGTATTTCTTTTTTAATTTACTGGTGGAACCTTACTATGCTGCAGCAAAGGACAGACATTAATTTCACCTTCATTTGTACTGTTCAAAAAACAAAAAAACAAAAAATGGGTGCATGAGGTAGTTCTTGTTGCAGAAAATGTTTCCAGAGAAACTGAGTTTTGCAGCTACAATGAGTCATTCAGAACTTCACCTTGGAAAAAATAACCAGAGAGTCAAAGAAAATCTTGTAGTATGAAAACAGCAGTTTATTTATTTTCTTGGAATCTACCCAGTCAGTGGGGTCACTCTCGGTCAACATGCAGGTGATATGGAAATTTACCAGATCTGGGCCTCTCTCTCTCTCTCTGATTCAACAGGCCCTGAATCATGGATATTTACCCTTCTTGTTAATCCAGTGTTTAATTCAATATTCATTTTCTTCCAGAATTTAATGTTGTATTTTTTGCATGCATTACATGAAAATAACATGTCTATGTTTACTAAGTACTGTAACAAACCTCATTTGAATATAGAAAGTGTTTGTGCAGAAAATATGTAAGTATGTGTGATTATGTAACCTTCTGCACAGATTATATATGTATTCTACCACATATCTAGTACAACCCCAATTCCAATGAAGTTGGGACATTGTGTAAAATGTAAATAAAAACAGAATACAATGATTTGCAAATCCTCTATCCTATTTGCAAATCCTATATTTAATTGCCCATGCCATGGGCAGTAACACACCTCCATACCATTGCACATGCTGGCTTCATCTGGATTGTCTTTTTCCTCTTTTGTCCATGATTTACAAAAACAATTTGAAATGTGGACTCATCAGACCAGTTTTCCACCTTACGTCTGTATACCAAATATTTGCACTAAAACAAAGTTTATCAGTTTGAACATTAAATATCTTGTCTTTGTGGTGTATTCAAATGAATATAGGATGAAGAGGATTTGCAAATCATTGTATTCTGTTTTTATTTACATTTTACACAATGTCCCAACTTTGGGACTTGGGGTTGTACAATATAATCATTAATACACAACTTAATCATCTTATAGCATCAGCAGGTTAACATAAAATGCTTCTTTATTAGCTTATCGCTGATCTCTGATAAAAATTACACCACACTCTGTACTGAACCAGGGAGAGATGGATAAAAACTTAAAGGAAAAAGGCTGAAGCTAAATGCCACAGACACCAGAGTACTGAGATGAGTAGAGTTGAAAAGAAAAGAAAAGAAAAGAACCGGGGTGTGAATGCATGGGGAGCCTCAGTGACAGGTGATGCATCAGGCCAGTCACTCCTGCACCAAGGTGAGGAAAGTGGGGTGAAACCACTTAGTTGTTCTGAGTGCCAATCAAAAGAGCCTGGGCACACAGCTTCTGGGTTAGGAACAATCAACAAGTCAGGACGTGACACGCAACAGCAGGCATATGACAGCATGGGCCCATGACAGACTGGATTTATTAAGGTTCAGCACACTGCTCGGTGACTGGAAGTGTGGTTTAATGCCCAAAAAGCTAATCATCAACTGAAATCTAGTTCTGTGAGTGCTCATTGAACCTATAGCCTATGTTGATTTTCATAAAGTGTTCAATTCAGTTGGTCTGCTCTTTGAGACACACTGAGAATTTATGGGATCCCCAACACATTGCTGAACATTATAGCCAGCTTGTACACAGATACCGTGAGTGCCTTCGGGTCCTGGACAGGTCTCTCACCGTTGTCTTGGCCTACGGGCCGAGCAGCAGTGCAGAGTACCCGACCTTCCTGGAGTCCCTGGGAGGGGTACTAGATAGCGTTCTGACTGGGGACTCCATTGTTCTCCTGGGGGATTTCAACGCCCACGTGGGCGGCGACAGTGAGACCTGGAGGGGGGTGATCAGGAAGCACAGCCTCCCTGATCTGAACCTGAGTGGTGTTCAGTTGTTGGACTTCTGTGCTAGTCACAGTTTGTCCATCACGAACACCATGTTCGAGCACAAGGGTGTCCATAAGTGCACGTGGCACCAGGACTTTGTAGTCGTATCATCTGACCTTCGGCCACGTGTCTCGGACACTCGAGTGAAGAGAGGGGCAGAGCTGTCGACTGATCACCACCTGGTGGTGAGTTGGATCCGCTGGGAGGGTAGGAAGCCGGTAAGACCTGGCAGGCCCAAACATATCATGAGGGTCTGCTGGGAACAACTGGCGGAACCCTCTGTCAGTGAGGTCTTCAACTCCCACCTCCGGGAGAGCTTCTCCCAGATCCCGGGGGAGGTTGGAGACATGGAGTCTGAGTGGACCATGTTCTCCACCTCCATTGTCAATGCAGCTGCTCGTAGCTGTGGTCGCAAGGTCTCTGGTGCCTGTCACGGCGGCAATCCCCGAACCCGGTGGTGGACACCGGATGTAAGGGATGCCATCAAGCTGAAGAAGGAGTCCTACTTATCTTTGTTGGTAGGTGGGACCCCAGAGGCAGCTGACAGGTACCGGCAGGCCAAGCGTGCCGCAGCCCGTGCAGTCGCAGAGGCAAAAACTCGGGTCTGGGAGGAGTTTGGGGAGGCTATGGAGGAGGACTATCGGTCGGCCTCGAAGAGATTCTGGCAAACCGTCCAGTGCTGGTGGAGAGCTGTTGACCCTGACTGGGGATGTTGGGCGGTGGAAGGAGTACTTTGAGGATCTCCGCAATCCCATCATCACGTCTTCCGAAGAGGAAGCAGAGACTGGGGACTCGGAGGCGGACTCATCCATTACCCAGGCCGAAGTCACCGAGGTGGTTAGAAAGCTCCTCAGTGGCAAGGCTCCTGGGGTGGATGAAATCCGTCCTGAGTACCTTAAGTCTCTGGATGTTGTGGGGCTGTCTTGGCTGACACACCTCTGCAACATCGCGTGGTGATCGGGGACAGTGCCTCTGGATTGGCAGACCGGGGTGGTGGTCCCTCTGTTTAAGAAGGGGGACCTGAGAGTGTGTTCCAACTATAGGGGGATCACACTCCTCAGCTTCCCCGGTAAGGTTTATTCCCGAGTACTGGAGAGGAGAATTCCTCGGAACCTCGGATTCAGGAGGAGCAGTGTGGTTTTCGTCCTGGTCGCGGCACACTGGACCAGCTCTACACACTCCATCGGGTGCTCGAGGGTTCATGGGAGTTTGCCCAACTAGTCCACATGTGTTTGGTGGATCTGGAGAAGGCATTCGACCGGGTCCCTCGGCGCACCCTGTGGGGAGTGCTCCGGGAGTACGGGGTCCGGGGTCCTTTGCTAAGGGCTATCCGGTCCCTGTACAACCGCAGCAGGAGCTTGGTTGGCATTGCCGGTAGTAAGTCAAACCTGTTTCCAGTGCACGTTGGCCTCCGCCAGGGCTGCCCTTTGTCACCGGTTCTGTTCATTATTTTTATGGACAGAATTTCTAGGCGCAGCCAGGGTGTAGAGGGGTCTGGTTTGGGAACCACAGAATCTCGTCTCTGCGGTTTGCGGACGATGTGGTTCTGTTGGCTTCGTCAAATCAGGACCTTCAGTGTGCACTGGGGCGGTTTTTAGCCGAGTGTGAAGCGTCCGGGATGAAGATCAGCACCTCCAAATCCGAGGCCATGGTTCTCGACCAGAAAAAGGTGCTTTGCCCTCTTCAGGTCGGTGGAGTGTCCTTGCCTCAAGTGGAGGAGTTTAAGTATCTCGGGGTCTTGTTCACGAGTGAGGGATGGATGGAGCGTGAGATCGATTTACGGATCGGTGCAGCATCTGCAGTGGTGCGGTCGCTGTATCGGACCGTCGTGGTGAAGAGAGAGCTGAGTAGGTGGGCAAAGCTCTCAATTTACCGATCGATCTACGTTCCGATCCTCACCTATGGTCATGAGATTTGACTCATGACCGAAAGAACGAGATCGCGAGTACAAGCGGCTGAGATGAGTTTCCTCCGCAGGGTGGCTGGGCGCTCCCTTAGAGATAGGGTGAGGAGCTCAGTCACTCGGGAGGAGCTCAGAGTCGAGCCGCTGCTCCTCCACATCGAAAGGAGTCAGTTGAGGTGGCTCGGGCATCTTTTCCGGATGCCCCCTGGACGCCTCGCTGGAGAGGTGTTCCGGGCACGTCCCACTGGGAGGAGGCCCCGGGGAAGACCCAGGACATGCTGGAGGGACTACATCTCTCGGCTGGCTTGGGAACGCCTTGGGGTTCCCCCGGAGGAGCTGTGTGTGGATCGGGAGGTCTGGGCGGCCGACTCCGGATAAAGCGGAAGAAAATGGATGGATGAATGGATGTTTACTGTGTGGTGAGTTTTCATGGTGAGGTTTTAATGCCATATTTAACATCATGTTATGTTATATATGTCTGAATGTGTTCTACTGCTGGCTGCACAACAAATTGCCTCTGGGGGCTAATAAAGTCTACTTGATCCATAGCTCACTGTTACACAGGCTACAAAATGTTACATCACTCAGTGTTTCACAGGCTACGAAATGTTACATCACTCAGTGTCACCTAGGCTACGAAATGTTACATCACTCAGTGTCACCTAGGCTACGAAATGTTACTCACATTACTCAGTGTCACCTAAGCTACGAAATGTTACTCACATTACTCAGTGTCACCTAAGCTACGAAATGTTACTCACATTACTCACTGTTTCACAGGCTACGAAATGTTACTCACATTACTCTGTTTCACAGACTGCGAAATGTTACTCACATTACTCAGTGTTTCACAGACTACGAAATGTTACTCACATTACTCACTGTTTCACAGGCAACGAAATGTTACTCACATTACTCTGTTTCACAGGCAACGAAATGTTACTCACATTACTCAGTGTTTCACAGACTACGAAATGTTACTCACATTACTCAGTGTTTCACAGGCAACGAAATGTTACTCACATTACTCAGTGTTTCACAGGCTACAAAATGTTACATCACTCAGTGTTTCACAGGCTACATAATCTTACTCACGTTACTCAGTGTTTCACAGGCTACAAAATGGTACTCACCAGTAGGTACAAGAACTCTTATTCCCATTGTTATTAGATTTTTAAATACTATCACATGAGTGGTTTTTAACTAGGTTTTCTTATTATTGAGTTATTATGTTTACTGTGTGGTGAGTTTTCATGGTGAGTTTTTAATTCCATATTTAAGATCATGTTATGTTTATATACGAGGGCTGTCCATAAAGTATAGGTCCTTTTTATTTTTTTCAAAAACTATATGGATTTCATTCATATGTTTTTACGTCAGACATGCTTGAACCCTCGTGCGCATGCGTGAGTTTTTCCACGCCTGTCGGTGACGTCATTCGCCTGTGAGCACTCCTTGTGGGAGGAGTCGTCCAGCCCCTCGTCGGAATTCCTTTGTCTGAGAAGTTGCTGAGAGACTGGCACTTTGTTTGATCAAAATTTTTTCTAAACCTGTGAGACACATCGAAGTGGACACGGTTTGAAAAATTAAGCTGGTTTCAGTGAAATTTTAACGGCTGATGAGAGATTTTGAGGTGACACTGTCGCTTTAAAGGACTTCCCACAGTGCGAGACGTCGCGCAGCGCTCTCATGCGGCGTCATCAGCCTGTTTCAAGCTGAAAACCTCCACATTTCAGGCTCTATTGATCCAGGACGTCATGAGAGAACAGAAGTTTCAGAAGAAGTCGGTTTCAGCATTTATCCGGATATTCCACTGTTAAAGGAGATTTTTTTTAATGAAAGACGCGCGTCCGCTCGCAGCCGCCGCGACGCTCCGCCACAGGAAAAACACCTCTGTTGGAAGCCTTAAGGACAAGTTGGAACATGTCCAGCTGTTAAACAATTCTCATATACTCACTCCACTGAAAGCCATCAAAGCCGCCTGGATTTTACAAATGGTTATCAACACGGAGGTGTTTTTCCTGTGCCGCCACTCCGCGCCGGCTGCGTCCCGACGCGCGGACCCGTCCGCACGTCTTTCATTAAAAAAATCTCCTTTAACAGTGGAATATCCGGATAAAATGCTGAAACCGACTTCTTCTGAAACTGAAAATTTTGATCAAACAAAGCGCCAGTCTCTCAGCAACTTCTCAGACAAAGGAATTCCGACGAGGGGCTGGACGACTCCTCCCACAAGGAGTGCTCACAGGCGAATGACGTCACCGACAGGCGTGGAAAAACTCACGCATGCGCACGAGGGTTCATGCATGTCTGACGTAAAAACATATGAATGAAATCCATATAGTTTTGAAAAAAATAAAAAGGACCTATACTTTATGGACAGCCCTCGTATGTCCGAATGTGTTTCTACTGCTGGCTGCACAACAAAGTATTTGATACTTGATACATAACTCAGTGTTACACAGGCTACAAAATGTTACTCACATTGCTCAGTGTTACACAGGCTACAAAATGTTACATTACTCGGTGTTACACAGGCTACAAAATGTTACTCACACTGCTCAGTGTTACACAGGCAACAAAATGTTACTCACCTTACTCAGTATTACACAGGCAACAAAATGTTACTCACATTACTCAGTGTTAACACAGGGCTACAAAATGTTACTCACGCTACTCAGTGGTGCACACACACTACTCAGTGTTACTCACACTGCTCAAGTGTTACACAGGCCAATCAGTGGTGTCACAAACGCACCACTCAGTAGACACAGACTGCTCAGTGTTACACAAATTCTCAGTTTCATACATCGTGCTCAGTATTATGCAGACTGTTTAGTCCATAGATGTGCACAACTCAGTGCTGTACACACTGCTCATTGTAACATAGATTACTCAGCATTACCCAACTCACTCAGTGTTATCCACACCACTCAGTGTTACACAGACTGCTTATTGCCATAGACACCATTCAGTATTACAGATTAATCTGCTGCACACACTGGATGGTGTAACTAGACTTGGGATTTTTCCATATTTTCAATAATTCCCTTTTAAAAACTATACTTTTTGGTATAATGCCCATGTGTTGCATATCAAAATCCTGAGAACAATCTCAGCTTTCAGAATATGTATCACATAATTGTCTAGACCACTGTCTCAAGGAAATGAAATGCTTTCTTAGAAAATTCTTCAGATCTATTGAAAACACACCTTTATTCATGTGAACTGTTTTGGTGCTAGAAATGGGTTTACCAAAGTCTTTGGCTTGCAAAAATCATGTATATATGAAGAAAATAGTAGCTCATTAAAAACTAAATGTCCAGAACGAAAATAATTTCTTTTTCTGAGTACATTGTTGTCTGTCACTTTGCATTTTTCAAATGGTTAGAGCTAAAATGCCCATGTGCTGCATATCAAAATGTTCAGAGGAATCTCAGCTTTCAGAGTATTTACAAATATTGGTCTATAACACTGTACTGAAAAAAGATTTACCTCTAAACCTGAAATAATTTTTTTTCCCAACAGCAGTTCCTTCTCTTAATCTGCAGTATTTTCATTCCTCTCTCATAATGCTAATGTCATGCACTTGTTCCTCACTGTTGTGTTGACAGGCCAGTTGGTGGTGGGAACCTGTGAGATTGTGATGCTCAACAGAGATAGCAGTGTCCCCAGACGGACCATCGCCAGACAGACAGCTCGTTGTGCCTGCCGCAGAGGTCAGATTGCCGGGACCACCAGGACGCGGCCGGCCTGTGTAGACGGTGAGTTCAGTGACCTCATGGCGAATCTCTAACACTGAGAAGCGCTGTAATCACAAAACACGTCAGACAGTGCAGGGAGTAGATGCAGTGAGGAGGCCAGAAAAAATGTTTTTCTCTGTATTCCCTTTGAGCAAAGCACCGAGAGTCTAAGCCCAAAAAAAGTGTAAGAGGGTATCTTGTGTTTGAAGTAACATTTCTGTTTAATGTGAAACGTGGGATTTGTTTTTTCCAAATGCTTGACTCATACTGTTTTTCTGATGTAATGAGAAATGAGACATCTGTAGAGAAATGCTTAATTAAGGAGAATGAAGCTGTTCACATGCACTTTTTAATTTGTTTGATTCTGATTACTTAGATCTGTGCTTGGAATGTGCTCCAGAGACTTCAGTTTTAGCAGCATGTACACCATTTGTTTCTGATTTGCCCCATTACCCCAAAATCTGGATGTGGGGTGGGGGGTGGGGGTGGTGAGGAGAAATTAGGGAGCAGAAATTAAGTGCACACAGTAAATTTTGCTGAGTAAAATATACTCTGCCAGGATAACATTTGTTCCCCGTCTAAATAGAGTAAAATACACTATTATAGAGTGAAACCAGCTCTACAGTCTTGTCAAATCAAGTGTTTCTACTCCAATAAGAGTTGGTTTTACACTGTGATAGACTTAATTTAGCACTGTGATAGAGCATGTTTAACTCTATTTGGACTGGGACCAAATGTTATCCCAGCAGAGTAAATTTTACTCTGCAAAAATTACTGTGCAGGAACTTGCAGTCAGGAATGCTCTGAAAAGTGAGTTTGCAGTGCCTGAAGTACTGCCCGGCGAGGCGTTTCGTGTTGATTGTTCAAACACATGCATGGATAGGCGACAGCAGGACAAGTGGCATGTGCAAAAGTGAAAATACGCAGAATAACCGCAATGAAAAGAAAAGGCAACAGAGGGATTGAAGAGCAGGTCCAGTGAGGATACAAATCCTCAAGGAAGAAAATACAGAATCTACAACACCTGACCTGCATACTCAAGTAATTAAAACACACCACAAAACAGTGCAGAGAGAAAAGTTTTTGCAGGACTGGAAGCCTCCAAAACACAGTGTAAAAGTGCGAGAGAAAGTAGAAAAGCTGAAACAGA